>NC_077234.1:103724736-104078345 GCF_027887165.1 Monodelphis domestica | reverse complement strand
TCTGAATAATACTAAGCACACCACTCCACGCTCATACTCCAGTGTATGCTGCAATGAGATTATAACTTTTCTCATTTGGGATAAAGTCTTTTTACTATTTTAGCCTAAAATCATATTAGCTTGTTTGTAGATTGCCAAATCATGCCATTGTCTTATGCTTCTATCCCACTAAAATTTCCGGATTAAAAAAAAATATGAAGATAGATTTCACTTTAATAAAACAGGTATTTATGAGCAAGCATAAAAGATGTTCTCATAAAAGTAGTAAACTTACTGCAATGTTTAAACCAAAAAGTTGGCTACTGAAAGAAAGGGGGATTTATCTTTTAGCTGATCACATGGTTCTGATAATGACTACTGATTGTAATGAGAGGTTTATTGCTTCTCCAAATTGGACTCATTGTTATTGTAAAATATACATATATGTATATATATATATTTTAATTTGACTTCATTTCCTTCATTCTTTATGACTTCTTATAATTATACTTTTAAGTTTAAATTTAAATATTAATCGCAAATTTTAAGATTATTACACTATGTTCATATTCAAAAAAATTTCCAACCTTTCCCACATTTTGTCACCTAGTTTTCTTACAGAATATTTTATTCACAAATAATTTTTCTATGGATAGTTTTGTACATATGGAATATTTTTTTGCTATCAATAATATTCTAAAGATACAATTCCAATCAGATGTTTTGGGGGTTAAAAGGTATATATTACTTAGAAACAATTGAATGTAATGCCAAATTATTTTCCAGAGCAAATAAATCAATCTGTAATTCAACCAGCAATGGATTAGTATGCTAGTCTTCTTGCAACTTCTCAAATGATTATTTTCCCCCAAAATTGTCCATTTAAGGGGCAAAGTGGAGTAAGTAACGCATTGCAGTTCTTTCAATTTTAATTTATTTAATTATTGGATGTTTTATAAATTTTGGAGGTTTATTATGGGAATTTAAATTTCTACTTTTGAAAAGTGAAGGGGTTGAGAAATTTGCCATGTGACTTGGAAAATGACTCCAATTACAAATTTACAGCAATTTTTGGATTGAGTTTAATTTTTAGAATTAGGTTATATATCCCACTGCCAATATAAATCTTGAGATTCTACACCTTTAATATCTGCAATTACTATCCTGTGCTTCTTGTGTCCTGTCATGTAATTGTCTCATCTGGACCACTATTTCACTCACTTCTTAACCGTCTTTTCAAACAATTCATCAGAATATCTTTGCCTCAGCATAGTAATTATTCTTATTCATAGATTGGTCATTTTATTATCCTTTTCAAGATCTGCCAGTGATATTTCCAATCCTGGCATTGTTGAGTGGAATATCAAGTGTCAGAAGAAACCTGACTTGATTCTTTTCTTGAATCCTTGAATTGAATATAAGCTCTTGAAAATGCTTGAATCTTTCCTCTAAAACTTCCAAACTTTATAATAAGTAATTTTAATGAAACTCAATCTCATCTATAACCTCTGAGCATTATGTAAAAATGTCATTTTCCAAATATTAAGTTACTACATAAGTAATATTTAATATATTTACTAATAAAGATAAATTTCACAATCTTATCATTAAAGACCATCCTCAATTTGGAACTATCAAATTTTTTTTAAGTCTTATGTTATACTTTACAGAACATTTTATTCTATACTTCATGTAAATTGGATGATTCATGTGACTTGCTAAAATACCTCTTTCTCTATTGAATTTAATGCAAGAAGTTTTGTTTGTTTGTTTTTCAGAGGGGGTTTTGGTAGTGATTCTAGAGTTCAGTAAAGTCCTTTACAAACAAAACATCTTCAGTGAAAAGTTTCTTTTTCTTTCCAGTAGCTCATGATCTTAACTTAATTACCTTAAAATTGAGTGTATAACTTTCTTATACTTTTAAAAATCATAATTATTTGAGAATATGGCAAACTTTCATATTGACTATGAGCCTCATCAGTAATCATTTTATTATCTATTTTTCCTATTGATGACCACAATAGGATATTCATTGTAACTTCTTGACAAATGTCTTTGTTGAATGAATGTGTGAATGACTGGAGCAGTGTGAGGATTAATGAAGCTTCTGGTATAATTACTGTGATATGTGACTGAGTCATTGTACTGGAAAAAAAAGAGTTTTATAAAATTCATGAAGTTACCAGACTGTTAGTAGTGGTTAAAGGGGAAATGGAAACTATTAGATAAGTGCTAAAGTCACTGAGGGAAAAGGTATGCCTATGGATGACAACAACAACAACAAATCCAAAAGAAATGAAATAATTTAAATAATGATTAAGAAACAAATCATCTCTGTATTTGATTCATAGATAAATATTTTGAATAAAATTTAGCCAGGAAGAATCCTATGTTGGACCAGCAAATATTTTCTTCAATCTGGTACTAATTCATGAATCAATCCTATTTAAAATTTCTTTCACCTATTCTTTAATCTATGTAACTAGACTCCATGTAGTCACAGCTACAGTTTTCTATCTTGACCATGATCCTATCATGAAAGTCTTCATTCAAATAGATATTGGACATCTACTAGTATGATAATTCTGTCATAAGTATCATTTTTCTAGTCCATTGGAATATATATCATTTTTAAAACAGACTGTGAAAATCACTGGGCTTTTTTCCCTAAAAAATTGTTGGCTCATGTATTAATTTCCAGGATATAATAGCAATCTGCACACTAAAGTTATGAAGAATAAAGATTTTGGCACACTTTGGAAAGTTAAAGGACACTACAATCTCTAGGCATGTAACTGTCTTTGGATTTGAAAAATCTGGCAAGTTTCAATAGTGAGGAAATAAACATATGTTCTGAGATAATTATATAACCACAATCTTCATGTAATCATATTTAATCCCAGTTATCTGGATATTATAAGGATCAGTTTCTTCAGGAACTTGTAATGTCATGATTGTAAAATATCTTTTATCCAGTACATTAAAAGGATGATAATTTCTTTCTTTTTCTACTCTATAGAGAAGTAATTCTTGGAAATGAATAATATAGAATTTGATAAAAAGACAAAATGATTCCTAAAAATTATAGCATGATTATCATAAAAAGTTTGAACTGATGGTGTTTAAAATATCACCTAGTTTAATTTCCTTACTTTCCAGGTTAAAAAAAATGTCATAAATTGTACTTCATGAAATTCAAATAATTTTGGTATTTTATCAGTAGTGTTTGTAACAAGTTTGATTTATATTTTAAAAGATTGCTATCTATTGCTTCATTCTCTACATATGGGCCCTATTTCAAATATGATCATTCAATTTTGTGGATGAGTTAACAGAAACTCTCAAATGTAAAGTGACAGACTCACAAAGGGTCAGAGAAGTAGTTAGTGGTAGAGTCAAGATCAGAATGAATTTTTTCCTTATTCAAGATTTTTAGTTCTTGTTACTCTGCCACCAGACAAATCTTAGTGTGAATTTTTTTCTTTCTTTTTTCCTACACTTCAAAATTCAATTGGATTATAAAGCTATGATATTTAAGATATGTAAAAATAAAAAAAAAAACAATTTTGCTTTTGGAAAACAATGTTCTATCTCCCAGCTTCAGACCTTTGTATTGCCTATACCCCATATTTTAAAAAGTTTGTAAAAGTGCTTTATTTTTTTCAAGAGTACATTTTAATAAATCTTCATTCATTAGTTAATTGATTTTGTTCAGATACACAGAAAAACAATTTTTGGCAATTGTTTTCTGACATTTTAAGTTTTGGTTTTTCTCCACCACTCCCTTCCCCTTGTTATGATTAAAACATCTGTATACTATATATTAATTTATAATTATTTATTAGAGAGAGAGAGAGAGAGAGAGAGAGAGAGAGAGAGAGAGAGAGAGAGAGAGAGAGAGAGAGAGAGAGAGAGAGAGAGAGAGAGAGAGAGAGAGAGATCATCATCTGGCCACCTTAACTAAAAGTCTCCATGCCACACTTCCTTGGCTCAAGTTTCTGGTTTCTGTCCATGGCAGGCCAAGATTACCCATTCAGATAAGACCAGTTGAATAAGGCAAAGGAGTGAGTGCTAGCTCCTGTCCTGGAAGAAGGAAAAGCCCCTTGTGCTTCTCCTTGCTTACTTATAAATCCAGTCTTTTATTCCTCTTACCCACCATCTGTGATTGGACTTGTTTAATTTCAGTTTGAAACCACAGTCACAAATTCCCCAACACATCCCCATTTTCCAGGTAGCCACATGGTACTTTAACCAAACTCTTCCAGGAAGTCTAAGATCAGTGGGACCTCTGTATACTGTCATAATAAACTGTACTGGTAAGGGGCTTTCAAATGGAATCAGGGGGTACAATTTATATTTAATTCATACACCCTCATTCCCAAGGTAATAAATAGTCTGATATAGGTCATACCAGTACTTTCATGTAATACATATTTCCATATTTCTCATGTTGTGATAGAAGACATATGTCACAGATGCCATAAAAATTTCATGAAATAAATGAAGAAGGAATGTTTTAAGCTGCACTCAGACTCCAACAATTCTTTCTTTGGCTTTGGATAGCATTTTCATCAATCAATTTTCAATCATCTACTAATGATGATTTAGTCCTTCAGACTTGATCATTGCATAATATTTCTGTTACTCTAGACATCATTCTCCTGGATCAATTCACTTTATATTAGTTCACACAAGGTTTTTCTGAACTCATCCTGATTGCCATTTCTTATAACATAGTAGTAATCATATTCCACAACTTGTTCATCCATTGCCCAGGTGGGACAGCTCCTCAGTTTCCAGTTCTTTTCTACAACAGAAAGAACTGCTAAAATATTTTGGCACAGATATATTCTTTTCCCTTATGTCTCATTTTAGGATACAGACCCAGTAATGGTATGCTGGGACAAACTGTATGAATATTTTCATGGCCCCTTGATCATGGCTCCATATTGCTCTTCAGAATGGTTGTATCACTTCATAATTTCATTAACAAAGTATGTGTCCCAGCCTTCTCATATTGTCTCCAAAATTTGTAATTTTCCTTTTTATCATGTTGGTCAATCTGATAGGGTGAGGTGGTTTCTCAAAGTTATTTTAATTTGCATTTCTCTAATCAATATTTATTTGGAACTTTTTTATATGACTATTATAGTTTTAATTTCCTCAGAGAATCGAGTGTTCATATCCTTTGACCATTTTTCAATTGAGGGGATGCCTTGTATTTTTACAAATGTGAAAAATGAGGCATTTGTCAGAGATGCTTACTATAAAAATTTTAATGATTGTTTTCTGACATTTTGCAATCCATATTCTTTCCCTCCTGCCTCTTCCTCACCACAAGATGGTCAAGTAAAAAAATATGCCATGGGATGCACATATTTCATAGTATAAATATTATATATTTCCGTGTTCATGATGTTGTGAAAGAAGACATATACACCTTATACCAGAGAAAAAAAAAACTAATGGAAGAAATAAAGTGAAGAACAGCATGCTTTGATTTGCGTTTAGACTTTTTCAGTGTCTTCTATG
Organism: Monodelphis domestica; assembly: GCF_027887165.1. Taxonomy (NCBI): domain Eukaryota; kingdom Metazoa; phylum Chordata; class Mammalia; order Didelphimorphia; family Didelphidae; genus Monodelphis; species Monodelphis domestica. The sequence goes on along the minus strand of NC_077234.1, from coordinate 104,072,834 downwards.
GTAGTGGATAATCTTTTTCACCATGAGTCCCTTGGAGTTGTTCTGGATGCCTACTATTCTCTATATTTGCAATGTATCTTCTCCTTACCTTCACCATTTGTTGCCCTTTCCAAAGGCAAGATATTTAACCATAAAATAAATGCTTACCTCTGCTCTCTGCTTCTCACTTACTTAGTAGCCATTGAATGCCTTCTTAGTTAACTGAGTAAAAGATTTACCTCCTTCCTTCTACTGGTTTGAAAGTAAGTTGATAGTTTTTTTTCTTTCCCATTAATTGATGTTTTTAAGGAAATTGGCAGTTAACATGCTCCTTAAACTGAGATTATACTCAATGGATAAACATGCAATACATTCATAATAAGCGTAACTATTGTTATATTTCGTATATTTTCTCTCAATTGCTTCAGTTATTATCCCTTCCCACCCTTCATTGCCTAGGTTTTGCTGTCTATGAAAGTATCTGCCTTCCTAGCCTTTGGAAGCTAAATGACAAATATTCCATATGGCTATCAAATCTATTTTTCATTTATGATACATAAATTCCTGGTGGTCCTTCCAAAATCCTTCCTTGACTGGAAAGGTGATGTATTCAATGCATTCAATTCTTATACATGCATTTGAACAAAGGAAAGCCATAGAATGAATCTAAAACAAAGAAAACAATATCCTTTTTTAAAAAAATGAAAATCCATCAAAAGAAATATACATTGGCTCCAGTGATATCCCCATTTATATATCGAAGACCTTACTGTTTCTGCTTTGAAAATTCCTATAATTATTCATTACCACATATCATTGTTATTGTCATTTATTGCCATTGCTATTGTCATTTTCTAAGCAATATATTTCCACCCAACACGAGTTGTGTTTTTCCAATAAAGATAGAGAAAATGCATATATATTCAGTATTCTAATCATATGATTTTCCTTATCTGGCAGCAACTAATTCTGAATTCTCCTCTTCTACTATTGATAAGCATAGCTCACTCAAATGTTGTTTTACCTAAAAGCTATTATCTCTTACAGCCTACAATAATCTGAATGATTTTTTAGTCATTGTGATTGGTTGAGGCAAGGAATATAAAAGCTGCTTTTGACCAGATCAACCATAGGGGATGTTGTTTCAATTTCTTAAAATCATAATGCAACGAAGTTTTTACAATTTAAGAAGTTACACATGTCTGCTTCGAAGAATGATTCAATTGCTAGGTGTTATTGTATGTTGCTAACTGTTGAACCACCTTGGACAGCTGTAATCAGAGGACTTTTGAAACAAGAAAATGAATATTCATTTTACCCAAAAATGATCTGATCTCTCAGTTAAAAGAAATAACTGTAGACCTAGATGGATGACTTTACAGATTAATGGAATTATGTTTTTCCAAAAGTGAAGTTTTTCTTAGCCTAGAAATATTCTTTCTACTGAAAAGTACAATTTAATTGAAATTGAAATATTTTAATAAGACAAGAGAGTCATTTAAAGGAATTTTGAGATGATAAAATTTTTATAATAATTCTTTTAAATTGAAAAACAGATATAAGAAACATATCTATGAAGTTTAACTTTTCTAATATTTTATTAGTTTTCTTTAATTTAAAAATGTTTCCAGTGTTCTGTTAAAGAATTAAGTCATTTAGAGAAAAAATAATTGAATTGAAAGGACATGGATGATTTAAGAAATATTACTAGACACATAATGTGTATTTTCCATTAACTGGTAGCAAAGTAAAAATAAGTTTTGTTTTAAAAAATAACCTTTATTCAAAGAAGTCATAATAAGAGAGAAATTGAAGAGGGTAGGGTTTTTCTTATTTTGGGGGGGCACCTCTATATGCTTTGAGTACTTGCCTATTTCAAAACACTGCCAGAATAAGAAACAGAGTTATAAGTAAAGCAATGCACCAGGGTTTTTCCCTGTGGCACTGAAATTCAGAGAGGACTAAAATGACTTGTGCTCCTTCAGCAGCAACAAAATAATCCTATTTAATGCCTGGTAAATAAGACCAAAATATTAAATTACTAACAGATTATTTGCTTCTTCCCTAGGTGCGGTCCTCCATAGCCTACATGGTGACCACACAAGCATCACCTTGTTTATGTCCCTGGAGATTCTCTTCCTTCTTTCTCAATTAAATTTCCTTGGGTAACAAAAGTGTCTTCATTTTACATGTGCTACACCACTGTGGAATTGACTAGAGAACTGGCAAGCAAAATTTAGTTGAGTTGAACTATTTTAATTAATAAAACAATTGCCCAGAAATTAGAGTTACAATCAGAAGCAAACTGAATGGTCCTAAAGTTTATCAAAGAATGAACTTATAACTGCAATTTCCCTCTTTAGTATGGCAGCTGATTCCAATAAAATATTTCCTCCTATTTATACAACATTATAATGATTGCTTTTATCACACACAAATATACACATACATATATACATATGTATACACACATTCAGATAAATTAAATGAAACTAAAATTTTGGAAAAGCTAGGAATAGGAAGAGAAGGAGTTTCATGATTGCATGCTAGAAACTAAGTTGGCAGACTAAAGGATAGTGTACTAACCCAAACCCTACACAGACAAAAAAAAAAAAAAAGATAACAAATCACCTACACAAAAAGGAAATCAGGAAATATATGTTTCACTGGGATGATAAGGGAGAGGAGCTCAGGGAATTTAGCATCTAGGGAAACTGTCACACAATCCCTTGATTCAAGTACCATTGTCTTGATCCTAAAGTTCAGTCGCAAAAAATCCATGCTTTGGACTTCCGGTCAAGATGGTGGCTTAGAGAAAGCTAAAGTTCAGATCTCCGGAAACCCTTCCCTACCAAACTCAAACTATATGCTCCTAGGGCACCGAAATTCAAAACGAACAACAGCATAGATCCCGGGAATCCTCCTCCTGGACCTAGATCAAAAGGTACGGCATCCCCCCCAAAGCCAGAACCCGAGATCACTCGAACCTAAGGGGTAGGCAGAAGGAAGGTCGCAGGACCCATCACCCCCAACCCAGAGCACCGAGTCCAAGGCAGCAGAGGGAACCTCAGAGCCTCAGGGCCGGCTATTCTGAAGGCCACTTCTTGAAAACAACCTGACTCAGACAAGGGGGCACACAACACAGACAGCAGGGAAACAGAGAGACAGGGGGAGCTTGTAACCTCCTGGCTGGATCCTTCCATCCTAGTCTCATGGAAGGTCCCTGTCTCAGGGCATACTCAGTTCAACCCAGGGAAAGCTAATTCTATCAGTAGCCCTCAGAGCTCCAAGAAGCCGCGGCCCCTTCCCCCTCAGAGTGCTGGCTCTCCTGGCGGGCTAAGGCACTGAAAAACCTTGGGGAGAGTGCTGAGCCAGGCTCAGAGCTTGAAAGTAAGACAATGGAGAAGCCTCAGAAAGGAAACGAAGAGGGCAGTAACACAGAAACACCAGAAATTCCTGGCTTCCCCAGGAAGACATAACAACAACTGCATAGAACGGACAATTTGCCTAGGGCTAAAACCTCTGAACACCAGACAGAGATAAGAAAAGCTAGTCCTCCCCAATCAGAAAGAGATGGCAAACTCCACAGAAGCACAAAAGCCCCAAAATTCCAAGAAAAACAAGAAGAAGGGGGGGTCTTTGGACACAATTTATGGAGCAAAAATACAAAATACAGAGGAGATAGAAGAGGAAACACAAACAAATGATCCGAAACCTACCAAAGGAAATGGAAACTCTCCACAAACCCATGAAGAATTTGAATCAGAAAGGATCAAAAAGATGGAAGCCCTTTGGGAGGAAAAGTGGGAAATAATGCAAAAGAAATTCACACATCTACAAAACCAGTTTGACCAATATGAAAAGGAAAACCAGGCTTTAAAAGTCAGAATCAGGCAACTCGAAAACAACGAGCGAGAATTAATAAAGCAAAGCCAAAAGGCCAAGAAATTAGAAGAGAACATAAAATATCTCACTGATAAGGTGACAGACTTGGAAAATAGAGGAAGAAGAGATAATTTAAGAATACTTGAACTTCCAGAAAAGCCAGAAATAAACAGCAAACACGACATCGTAATACAAGATAGAATCAAAGGAAATTGCCCAGAGATTCTAGAACAAGGGGGCAATACAGCCACTGACAGAGCTCACAGAACAACCTCTACACTAAATCCCCAAAAGACAACTCCCCGAAATGTAATTGCCAAATTCCGAAGCTTTCAAGCAAAAGACAAAAATCCTACAAGAAGCCAGAAAAAGACAATTTAGATATAAGGGAATGCCAATCAGGGTCACACAATACCTTGCAAGTTGCACTCTGAATGATCATAAGGCATGGAACATGATTTTCAGAATGGCAAGAGAGCTGGACCTTCAACCAAGAATCAGCTATCCAGCAAAACTGACTATATACTTCCAAGGGAAAGTATGGGCATTCAACAAAATAGAAGACTTCCAACTTTTTGCAAAGAAAAGACCAGAGCTCTATGGAAAGTTCGATATCGAAAAACAAAAAGCATGGAATACCTGAAAAGGTAAATATGAAGGAAAGAGAAAAGGAGAAAAATGTTATCTTTTTCTTTTACTCAAACTCTCTTCTATAAGGACTACATTTATATCAATCTATGTATACTAACATGTGGGGGAAATGCAATGTGTAAATAGGGGGAAAAGAAAGACCAAATAGAATAATCTTTCTCATGCAAAGATTCACACAGGAAGGGGAGGGGAAGAAAACTCCTATAAGAAGGAGAGGAAGAGAGTTTTTACTTAAACCTTACTCTCAGGGAAATCAAATCTGAGAGGGAAGAACATCCAGATCCATTGGGATCTTGAATTCTATCTTACCCAACAAGAGTAGGGAGAAGGGAAAACCATCCACATAATTGACCACATCAACAAGCAAACCAACAAGAACCACATGATTATCTCAATAGACGCAGAAAAAGCCTTTGATAAAATACAACACCCATTCCTATTAAAAACATGAGAAAGCACAGGAATAGAAGGGCCATTCCTAAAAATAATAAACAGTATATATCTAAAACCATCAGCTAATATCATCTGCAATTGGGATAAACTATATGCATTCCCAATAAGATCAGGAGTGACACAAGGATGCCCATTATCACCTCTACTATTTGACATTGTACTAGAAACACTAGCAGTAGCAATTAGAGAAGAAAAAGAAATTGAAGGCATCAAAATAGGCAAGGAGGAGACCAAGTTATCACTCTTTGCAGATGACATGATGGTCTACTTAAAGAATCCTAGAGATTCAACCAAAAAGCTAATTGAAATAATCAACAACTTTAGCAAAGTTGCAGGATATTAAATAAACCCACATAAGTCATCAGCATTTCTATATATCTCCAACACAGCTCAGCAGCAAAAACTAGAAAGAGAAATCACATTCAAAATCACCTTAGACAAAATAAAATACCTAGGAATCTATCTCCCGAGACAAACACAGGAACTATATGAACACAACTACAAAACACTCTCCACACAACTAAAACTAGACTTGAGCAATTGGAAAAGCATTAACTGCTCATGGATAGGACGAGGCAATATAATAAAAATGACCATCCTACCCAAACTTATTTTATCTATTTAGTGCCATACCCATTGAACTACCAAAATACTTCTTCACTGATTTAGAAAAAACCATAACAAAGTTCATTTGGAAGAACAAAAGATCAAGGATATCCAGGGAAATAATGAAAAAAAAAAACACAAATAATTGGGTGCCTTGCAGTCCCAGACCTAAAACTATATTACAAAGCAGCAGTCATCAAAACAATTTGGTACTGGCTAAGAGACAGAAAGGAGGATCAGTGGAATAGACTGGGGGCAAGCGACCTCAGCAAGACAGTATACAATAAACCCAAAAATCCCAGCTTTTGGGACAAAAATCCACTATTCGATAAAAACTCCTGGGAAAATTGGAAGACAGTGTGGGAGAGATTAGGAATAGATCAACAGCTCACAACCTACACCAAGATAAATTCCAAATGGGTGAGTGACTTAAACATAAAGAAGGAAACCATAAATAAATTGGGTAAACAAAGAATAGTATACCTGCCAGACCTTTGGGAGGGGAAAGACTTTATAACCAAGCAAGACATAGAAAGAATCACAAAATGTAAAATAAATAATTCTGACTACATCAAATTAAAAAGCTTTTGCACAAACAAAACCAATGTAACTAAAATCAGAAGGGAAACAACAAACTGGGAAAAAATCTTCATGGAAACCTCTGACAAAGGTTTGATTACTCAAATTTATAAAGAGCTAAATTAATTGTACAAAAAACCAAGCCATTCTCCAATAGATAAATGGGCAAGAGACATGGATAAGCAGTTTTCAGATAAAGAAATCAAAACTATTAATAAGCACATGAAGAAGTGTTCTAAATCTCTTATAATCAGAGAGATGCAAATCAAAACAACTCTGAGGTATCACCTCACACCCAGCAGATTGGCTAACATGATAGCAAAGGAAAGTAATGAATGCTGGAGGGGATGTGGCAAAGTAGGGACATTAATTCATTGCTGGTGGAGTTGTGAACTGATCCAACCATTCTGGAGGGCAATTTGGAACTATGCCCAAAGGGCGACAAAAGAATGTCTACCCTTTGATCCAGCCATAGCACTTCTGAGTTTGTACCCCAAAGAGATAATAAGGAAAAAGACTTGTACAAGAATATTCATAGCTGCACTCTTTGTGGTGGCCAAAAATTGGAAAACGAGGGGGTGCCCATCAATTGGGGAATGGCTGAAAAAATTGTGGTATATGTTGGTGATGGAATACTATTGTGCAAAAAGGAATAATAAAGTGGAGGAATTCCATGGATACTGGAACGACCTCCAGGAAGTGATGCAGAGCGAGAGGAGCAGAAACAGGAGAACATTGTACACAGAGACTAATACACTGTGGTATAATCGAACGTAATAGACTTCTCCATTAGTGGCGGTGTAATGTTCCTGAACAATCTGCAGGGATCTAGGAGAAGAAACACTATTCATGAGCAGAGGACAAACTATGGGAGCAGAAACACCAAGGAAAAGCAACTGCCTGACTACAGCAGTTGATGGGACATGACTCTAAACGAACACTCTAATGAAAATATCTACAACATGGCAATGTGTTCAAATCAATAACACATGTGATACCCAGTGGAATCACACGTCAGCTATGGGGGGTGGGCGGGAGGAAAAGAAAATCATCTTTGTCTTTAATGAATAATGCTTGGAAATGATCAAACAAAATATTATAAAATTTAAAATATCCATGCTTTTCAACACATTCAAACTATGTTTATTCACTGTAATGGCAGGATACAATCTCCTAATCTTTTGATACTCACAAATTCATAATTTCCAATCTCTACCTAAATTGGAAAAGAATAAATACTGAGACTTGCAAAGAACTCAGGCCTCTATGTACAGACTATAGATTATTGGAAAGGGTCCAATGCTTCTCTTTTAATGGCATTTTCTCTCACCAGATATCATCAGTGAATTGTATGAGAGATGCACCAAAAACAGTCATATGGAAAATTAGACAAGGCAACTTGAGAGTTTTTTAATGTCCCCGTGGCCAGTTATGCAGCCAATAGCAAACGGTTCTCTTAACCACAAGGTTAGCAGTTCAGAACCAATTACAGAATGTTTATTCATGCTCCAATTTCTTTCCAAAGCACTCTCCAAAGAAACTGTCACTTTTTCTTTTTTTTTTTAAATATATTTTATTTGATCATTTCCAAGCATTATTCGTTAAAGACATAGATCATTTTCTTCCCCCCCCCCCCACCTCCCATAGCCGACGCGTAAGTCCACTGGGCATTAGATGTTTTCTTGATTTGAACCCATTGCTTTGTTGATAGTATTTGCATTAGAGTGTTCATTTAAAGTCTATCCTCTGTCATGTCCCCTCAACCTCTGTATTCAGGCAGTTGCTTTTTCTCGGTGTTTCCACTCCCATAGTTTATCCTTTGCTTATGAATGGTGTTTTTTTTTCTCCTGGATCCCTGAAAGTTGTTCAGGGACATTACACCGCCCTAATGGAGAAGTCCATTACGTTCGATGATACCACAGTGTATTAGTCTCTGTGTACAATGTTCTCCTGGTTCTGCTCCTCTCGCTCTGCATCACTTCCTGGAGGTTGTTCCAGTCTCCATGGAACTTCTCCACTTTATTATTCCTTTGAGCACAATAGTATTCCATCACCAACATATACCACAGTTTGTTCAGCCATTCCCCAATTGATGGGCATCCCCTCGTTTTCCAGTTTTGGGCCACCACAAAGAGCGCAGCTATGAATATTTTTGTACAAGTCTTTGTGTCCATTATCTCTTTGGGGTACAGACCCAGCAGTGCTATGGCTGGGTCAAAGGGTAGATATTCTTTTGTCGCCCTTTGGGCATAGTTCCAAATTGCCCTCCAGAATGGTTGGATCAGTTCACAACTCCACCAGCAATGAATTAATGTCCCTACTTTGCCACATCCCCTCCAGCATTCATTACTTTCCTTTGCTGTTATGTTAGCCAATCTGCTAGGTGTGAGGTGATACCTCAGAGTTGTTTTGATTTGCATCTCTCTGATTATAAGAGATGTAGAACACTTCTTCATGTGCTTGTTAATAGTTTTGATTTCTTTATCTGAGAACTGCCTATCCATTTCCCTTGCCCATTTATCAATTGGAGAATGGCTTGATTTTTTGTACAATTGATTTAGCTCATTATAAATATGAGTAATTAAACCTTTGTCAGAGGTTTCTATGAAGATTTTTTCCCAATTTGTTGTTTCCCTTCTGATTTTAGTTATATTGGTTTTGTTTGTACAAAAGCTTTTTAGTTTGATGTATTCAAAATTATTTATTTTACATTTTGTGATTCTTTCTATATCTTGCTTGGTTTTAAAGCCTTTCCCCTCCCAAAGGTCTGACATGTATACTATTCTGTGTTTACCCAATTTACTTATGGTTTCCTTCTTTATGTTTAAGTCACTCACCCATTTTGAATTTATCTTGGTGTAGGGTGTGAGGTGTTGATCTATTCCTAGTCTCTCCCACACTGTCTTCCAATTTTCCCAGCAGTTTTTATCGAATAGTGGATTTTTGTCCCAAAAGCTGGGATCTTTGGGTTTATCGTATACTGTCTTGCTGAGGTCGCTTGCCCCCAGTCTATTCCACTGATCTTCCTTTCTGTTTCTTAGCCAGTACCAAATTGTTTTGATGACTGCTGCTTTGTAATATAGTTTGAGGTCTGGGACTGCAAGGCCCCCATCATATGTGTTTTTTTTCATTATTTCCCTGGATATCCTTGATCTTTTGTTCTTCCAAATGAACTTTGTTATGGTTTTTTCTAAATCAGTGAAGAAGTATTTTGGTAGTTCAATGGGTATGGCACTAAATAGATAAATAAGTTTGGGTAGGATGGTCATTTTTATTATATTGGCTTGTCCTATCCATGAGCAGTTAATGTTTTTCCAATTGTTCAAGTCTAGTTTTAGTTGTGTGGCGAGTGTTTTGTAGTTGTGTTCATATAGTTCCTGTGTTTGTCTTGGGAGATAGATTCCTAGGTATTTTATTTTGTCTAAGGTGATTTTGAATGGGATTTCTCTTTCTAGTTCTTGCTGCTGAGCTGTGTTGGAGATATATAGAAAAGCTGATGATTTATGTGGGTTTATTTTGTATCCTGCAACTTTGCTAAAGTTGTTGATTATTTCAATTAGCTTTTTGGTTGAATCTCTAGGATTCTTTAAGTAGACCATCATGTCATCCGCGAAGACTGATAACTTGGTCTCCTCCTTGCCTATTCTGATGCCTTCAATTTCTTTATCTTCTCTAATTGCTACTGCTAGTGTTTCTAGTACAATGTCAAATAGTAGAGGTGATAATGGGCATCCTTGTTTCACTCCTGATCTTATTGGGAATGCATCTAGTTTATCCCCATTGCAGATGATATTAGCTGTTGGTTTTAGATATATACTGTTTATTATTTTTAGGAATGACCCTTCTATTCCTATGCTTTCTAGTGTTTTTAATAGGAATGGATGTATTTTATCAAAGGCTTTTTCTGCATCTATTGAGATAATCATGTGGTTCTTGCTAGTTTGCTTGTTGATGTGGTCAATTATGTGGATGGTTTTCCTAATGTTGAACCAGCCCTGCATCCCTGGTATGAATCCTACTTGATCATGGTGAATGATCCTTCTGATCACTTGCTGGAGTCTTTTTGCTAGTATCCTATTTAAAATTTTTGCATCTATATTCATTAGGGAGATTGGTCTATAGTTTTCTTTCTCTGTTTTTGACCTGCCTGGTTTTGGAATCAGTACCATGTTTGTGTCGTAAAAGGAGTTTGGTAGAACTCCCTCTTTGCTTATTATGTCAAATAGTTTGTATAGTATTTGGGTTAACTGTTCTCTGAATGTTTGATAGAATTCACAGGTGAATCCATCAGGCCCTGGGGATTTTTTCTTAGGAAGTTCTTTGATGGCTTGATGGATTTCAATTTCTGATATGGGATTATTTAAAAATTCTATTTCCTCTTCTGTTAGTCTAGGCAGTTTGTATTTTTGTATATATTCATCCATTTCTCCTAAATTGGTGTATTTATTGCCATATAATTGGGCAAAGTAATTTCTAATGATTGCCTTAATTTCCTCCTCATTGGAGGTGCTGTCCCCCTTTTCATCTTTAATGCTGTGAATTTGCTTTTCTTCCTTCCTTTTTTTAATTAGATTGACCAGTACTTTGTCTATTTTGTTTGTTTTTTCAAAGTACCAGCTTCTTGTCTTATTTATTAAATCAATAGTTCTATCACTTTCGATTTTATTAATTTCTCCCTTAATTTTTAGGATTTCTAATTTGGTTTTCTGCTGGGGGTTTTTAATTTGATCGCTTTCGAGTTTTTTCAATTGCATTTCCAATTGATTGATCTCTGCTCTCCCTTGTTTGTTAATATGAGCTTTCAGGGATATGAATTTGCCTCTGATTACCACTTTGGCTGCATCCCAAAAGGTTTGAAAGGATGTTTCGCCATTGTCATTTCCTTGATGAAATTATTAATTGTTTCTATGATTTCTTCTTTAGCTAAACGGTTTTGGAGTATCATATTGTTTAATTTCCAATTGGTTTTAGATTTGGTTTTCCATGTACCATTACTAATCATTATTTTTATTGCCTTGTGATCTGAGAAGGCTGCATTCATTATTTCTGCTTTTTTGCATTTGTGTGCTATGTTTCTGTGACCTAATGTATGGTCAATTTTTGTGAATGTGCCATGTGGTGCTGAGAAGAAGGTGTATTCCTTTTTATCCCTATTTATTTTTCTTCCGGTTAAGATGGCGGCTTAGAGAAAGCTGAAGTTCAGATCTCCGGAAAACCCTTCCCGACCGATCTCAAACTAGAAGCTCCTAAGGCGCCGAAATTCAAAACGATCAACAGCACAGACCCTGGGAACCCTCCTCCTGGACCTGGACCCGGTTCAAAAGGTACGGCTCCCCTTAAAAGCCAGAACCCGAGATCCCTCGGACCTCAGGGGTAGGAGCGCAGAGTCCAAGGCTCCCGGAAGCGGCAGCCGCGCCGGGCTCAGAGAGCAGGGTCTGAGGAACAACAACCCTCAGGGTCTTCTACCCAAGTCCCAGTCCTGGTGAAAGTTACTGCCTGGGGCTTCCGCTGCAGAGAGCCTGTCGGTCCGGGTGAAAGTTACTGCCTGGTGCCTCTGCTGCAGAGAGCTGGTCAAAACAACAGCAACCCTCAGGGCGGGCAAGACAGCCTCACGGGCGGGATCCTGCTATCCAAGTCTCAGTGAAAGTCTGTGCTCTCGGAGCTTGGGGAAGCGGCAGCCCATCCCCCCGCAGGCCGACGAAACAGCCTCACGGCCAGGGATTCTGAAGGCAACTTCCGGAAATCGAGCCAGGGGGAGAGTGTGGCCTCGTGGTCCGACCCTTCCATTCCAGTTCCAGTGAGGCATATTCAGTTTAACCCAGGGAACGCTCATAGAACCAACATCTGCCCAGGACTAAAGCCTCTGATCACCAGACAAAGACAAGAAAAGCCAATCCTCCACGTTCAGAGATGACAAACTCCACAGAAGCACAGAAGCCCCAAAATACCAAGAAAAATAAGAAGAAAGGGGCGACTCTGGACACATTCTATGGAGCCAAAATACAAAATACAGAGCAGATAGAAGAAGATATACAAGAAAATTCTCCAAAATCTTCCAAAGGAAATAGAAACTCTCCACAAACCCATGAAGAATTTGAATCAGAAAGGACCAAAAAGATGGAAGCCCTCTGGGAGGAAAAGTGGGAAATGATGCAAAAGAAATTCACGCATCTACAAAACCAGTTTGACCAAACTGTAAAAGAAAACCAGGCTTTAAAGCAAGAACTAATAAAGCAAAGCCAAAACACCAAGAAATTAGAAGAGAACATAAAATATCTCACCGACAAGGTGATAGATCTGGAAAACAGGGGGAGAAGAGAAAATTTAAGAATAATTGGACTCCCAGAAAAGCCAGAAATAAACACCAAACTGGACATGGTGATACAAGATATAATCAAAGAAAATTGCCCAGAGATTCTAGAACAAGGGGGCAATACATCCACTGACAGAGCTCACAGAACACCTTCTACACTAAACCCCCAAAAGACAACTCCCAGGAATGTAATTGCCAAATTCCAAAGCTATCAAACAAAAGAAAAAATCCTACAGGAAGCCAGAAAAAGACAATTTAGATATAAAGGAATGCCAATCAGGGTCACACAAGACCTTGCAAGTTCTACGCTGAATGATCGTAAGGCATGGAACATGATCTTCAGAAAGGCAAGAGAGCTGGGTCTCCAACCAAGAATCAGCTACCCAGCAAAACTGACTATATACTTCCAAGGGAAAGTATGGGCATTCAACAAAATAGAAGACTTCCAACTTTTTGCAAAGAAAAGACCAGAGCTCTGTGGAAAGTTTGATACCGAAAATCAAAGAGCAAGGAATACCTGAAAAGGTAAATATTAAGGAAAGGGGAAAAATGTTATCTTCTTTTACTCAAACTCTCTTCTATAAGGACTACATTTATATCAACCTATGTATACTAATATGTGGGGAAAATGTAATGTATAAATAGGGGGTAAAGAAAGACCAAATAGAATAATGGTTCTCACACAAAGATTCACAGGGGAAGGGGAGGGGAAGAAAACTCCTATAAGAAGGAGAGGAAGAGAGGGGGGGGGGTTACTTAAACCTCAATCTCAGGGAAATCAACTCTGAGAGGGAAAAACATCCAGATCCATTGGGATCTTGAATTCTATCTTACCCAACAAGGGTAAGGAGAAGGGAAAACCAAGGGGGGGAGGGGGAGAGGGAGAACAAAAAGGGAGGGAAAGAGAGGGGGGAGGGGGAGGGAACAAAAAGGGAGGGACTAAAAAGGGAAACATCAAGGGAGGGGACAAGGGGGACTGATTCAAAGTAAATCACTAGACTAAAAGGTAGAGCCGAAGAAGAAAAGGTTAGAATTAGGGAAGGATATCAAAATGCCAGGGAGTCCACAAATGACAATCATAACTTTGAACGTGAATGGGATGAACTCACCCATAAAACGTAGACGAATAGCAGAATGGATTAGAATCCAAAACCCTACCATATGTTGTCTTCAAGAAACACACATGAGGCGGGTTGACACCCACAAGGTCAGAATTAAAGGATGGAGTAAGACCTTCTGGGCCTCAACTGATAGAAAGAAGGCAGGAGTGGTAATCATGATATCTGATAAAGCCAATGCAAAAATAGACCTGATCAAAAGGGATAGGGAAGGTAATTGTATTTTGTTAAAAGGGACTCTAGACAATGAGGAAATATCATTAATCAACATGTATGCACCAAATAATATAGCACCCAAATTTCTAATGGAGAAACTAGGAGAATTGAAGGAAGAAATAGACAATAAAACCATACTAGTGGGAGACTTAAACCAACCATTATCAAATTTAGATAAATCAAATCAAAAAATAAATAAGAAAGAGGTAAAAGAAGTGAATGAAATCTTAGAAAAATTAGAATTAATAGACATATGAAACTGTCACTTTTTCAACATATTTTCATGTTCATTTGTAGAATATCTAATCTAATTAATGTAGAAGCAAAAATTTTTGCTTGATTTCTAGAAAAGAATAAATCATTAAGAAGACTATTTTAGTATTGAGCTATTAAATCTTAGGGCAAAGACTATTCTCATACTCTTTGATATTTTAAATATATTTGTCTATAGTTATGGAATCACATGTAAAAGTTCTTTAAAAGGGATGTAGTTCCTTTAGATTTTTTTTACTTGAACTCATGAAGTAAAATTCAGGTGCCTAATATCATCCCATATAATTTTTTGGCATCACCCCCATTTTATTAATTTTTATTTTATGATTATTTCCAGTCAAAGATGCTTCACTTTAAAATGAAAAGAGAAAAAAATAAGCAAAGCACTTTTTATCTTCAGTATTAGCTATTATAATCTCTTCCACTTAAAGCAGCATTTCTAATCCTTTTTTCCCAACAACAATCTTACAAAATATTCTTTCCCTTATTAGACTCATTTCATTGAGTTTCAACATTCTTGACACCATTTTATTGTACTGTGTCATAATTTTAGACTTAGTCTCTATTACCCACCCACATTTTTATTTTCTATGATTATACTTCTTAATCTATATTGCTCATTGAATTCCTTGCATTAATATAGTTGTTTCCCTGGGAAGTGGGTCCCTCAAAAACTCAGAATCACTTTTGAATTCTCATTCTCTCTCCATGTATTGAATTAATAAAAGGAATTTATCTAGCTCTTAAAAATCTGTATAGCAATTTATAGAGATTATCTCATTTGATCCTGCCAAAAGGTAGTTGTTTTAATTTTCCACACTTTACAAATAAAGTAATTGAAATAAAATTATCTAAGCACACACAGGTAGTGAACATCTGAGGTAACTACTGAGCCTTATAGATTTTATTTTCATAATATGTGACTCTTCTGTCTCACATTTTCTACTCACACAGTATTGTCTCTGGGTCAGCACATAAGTTTTTCTGACATAGATAATACCAATCATTTCTTGAATAGTCTGCTAGCACCCAATTCCTTAACTCTAATTTATTCTCCTCTCAGTTCCCAAAGTTATTTACCTATAACCCAGATTTATACATGTAACTTCTTTACTCAGTCACCTCAAAGAGATCCCTATTGCCTCTGTAATTATTCATAAACTTTTTCTTTAAAGTCTCAAACTTGTCATCATTATCCCTTTCTAGTCAATACTTTTTTTCACATAATCTATGGTCTGACAAATTGACCTTCTTACCACTTCTCACATACTAGATCCCATCTCCTCCCTTTGTTTTTGCACTTGTTATCTAACATAACAGGAAATTATACCCTTCACTTCAATCTCTTCTAATTCTCATTTCTTTCAAAACTCAGATCCAAAGATGTCTCCTTCTTTATTTTTTCTCTACCCCCCAAATGGATTAATATTTATTTTATCTAGATTTTATAAATATATATTTTTGTGTTAACTGGATATCCCCAAAATCATAATGTAGTTTTTATCTGTAACACCCTAAAAACAATATTCTGTTTCAACTATAACAGTGTTAAACTTGACAATAATGAAATTGTAATATAACTTTTTGAACACTTGGTATTTGTGTAGAATTTCTTTTTCTAATGGAATGTAATATTTTTGAGTAATAATGCTGCTATTCATCTGTTTATTTCCAAACCCTAATATAGAATCTGGTATGTGGTAAGTAGGTGTTAAATAAACTCTAGTTGAATATTACCAATCTTTTCCCCTTATAGTTTATCATATTATGATTCAGTTATCACTGATATTTATTGTTTCATAGGCTTTTTGACTAAAAACTCAAATGCAGCTAGCATTCTAAGGATGTGAATTTGAAGGAAAAGAGTGTATAAGTGTCAGCCCATCAGTCTCTGTCACTACTGTAACATCATTCTCTTTAAGTGAGTATGAAAGTGAAGGCTATTTCCTTTACATCATTACATGTCTTAGACTATTTATAGACTGCCTGTCATAAACATTGAATATCTTATTCAGATCTTAATGTCTGAATTAAATTACTATTTTCCTCACTAAAAAAATAGAGAGAGACAGAGAGAAGCCAGGTATATCTAATTCCTGATGTTAATAGACCTAGGACACAGAGGTCCTTAAATTTCCACTTTGAACTTCTATTTCACCACTACTACTATTTCATTGATTTGATGATGATGATGATGATGATGATGATGATGATGTTCTTTGTATTTCTAAAGTCTGATTCCTTTCTCAGAAATTCTGACAAAACCTCAGGTGGATATAATGTCAGTTTAAAAATATATCATATTTTATTACCATAAATTTTTTAAAGTATCCCTTGGTTTTTTAATATATTTTTATTTGTAAAATGACATATTTCTATAAAGTTTAAAGAGGAAACATCACTTTAAAATATTTTGGGTTTTCAATTAATGAGTAATTAATAGTAATTCAGTATTGTTGAGAGGCAGAGCAAAGATAAAAAAGGAAATGATTGTTTACTTGTCACAACATTCTCCTCCATATAACTTTAAAATAATGAATAAAATTTAAAATACAACACAAGTTGGGGGTAAGATGTTTTCCCAGGCTAATATAACCTACTAGAAGGTTAAAAGAAAATATCTGTGATGCTGGGAGGAGTGCTGGCTACAGGTCCATTCAGGAAAAGGATCAGCAATAAACCTTGGAGGTGGCCACTATAGGAGTTGCTGAAACTACAGGAGCTCTCAGTCCAGAGATTGTATAAATATTAGACAACTGATCAGAAAGAGTTAACAGGAGATCCCATATTATTATTGGGCATAGGATCTGCCTCTGTTTGACAACTCTCTTATATATACCCTCCTTCAGGTAACAATTCAAGAATAAAGAGAACTAGTGCTTGCAAACTCAAAGGAATGGGCAACTTTTGGGGCAATGGCAATTACTATCTACAGGGGAAAAAGGACTTTTCTGAGAAAGGATGAAGAGGGCAGACTAAGAGAACACTGATCACATCTTTCCACTTTGAAGGGATCACAGTACCTTATAAGTACCAAGAACTTGGACATCTCAAGAAATACCTCTATAAACTATAGCAAAAATCAAAATGAGACAAAAAACTAAAGCTAGGGGTAAATGATAGATCCTACAGGTGAAAACAATACAACTAACATAAAGTTCATAGTCAAGAAATAAGCAGAAAAAATGAAAGGCCAAAAAGGAAAAACAAAAAAGACGAAAAACACCTGAACATAAAAATCAACTATGTGAAAATTGATATAAGCAAAGATGGGGAAAAATGCAAAGGGGATATATAAACCCAAACACCTTACTTGGAAGAATTAAAGTAAAAGCTACATTAAAATCAAGTTACACTAAAAATTGAGAAAATAAATCAGAGCCATATAAGAAAACTAAGAAAAGAAAATTAATAGCTTGGTTAAAAAAGGCACAAAAACGTGAAGGAAAAAAACTCTAAAAATAGAATTAGTCAAATGATGAAAGATGTATACTATATCACTGAGAAGAAAAGAAACCCTTAGTAAAAGTGTTACAAACTTCACCAATGAAAATAATTCCTTAAAAATTAAAACTGTTTAAGAGGAAGCTATTGATTCTATATGAATTTAGGAAACATTTTTTTTTTAAGTCAAAGGGATTAAAATAGGGAAAAAGTAAAATATTTCATTGGAAAATCAACTAATCTGAAAATTGAGGCAAGATTGTTTTAAAAATTATTGGTCTACCTAAAATACATGATTATAAGAGTAACGTGTAAATCATATTTAAAAAAATAATTAAGGAAAACAGCTACAATATCTTAGAACTAGAGTGTGAAACATAAATTAAAAAAAAATACAGTGATCACCTCTTGAAAGAGGTCCCAAAATAAAAACACCCAGGGACTTTATAGCCAAATTCCTAAGTTCCCAAGAGAAGAGAGAATACTATTAGCAATCAGAAAATAAGTGAAAATGAATCTTCAAAACATTTAAATATTGTGAAGCTACAGACCAGGTCACACAAGATTTAACATTTCCACATTATAGGACCAAGGATCTTAGAATATGCTATTCCAGGAGGCAAGGAACATAGCATTACAAACAAAAATACTTTACTAAGCAAAATACAAAATCCTTTTAGGAAAATGGATATTTAATTGAATGGAGGACTTTTGATCATTCCTAAAGAAACAATTATAATTGAATATAGAAAATATTATTCAAAAGACTCAAGACAAAAATGAAAAGGTAAATATGGAAGAAAAATCATAAGAGATTTGGTCATTTAAACAGTTTACACATACCTGCAGAAACACTCTTTTACAAATTCAAACACATACACATGCACAGAGAGATCACAGAAATTCAGTTGAGTATAGAAATCTTTCTTAAGCAACAGGAAAGTAAAAGGAGAAAGGGATCAGAGAAATGGAAATGGAGATAGGAGAGAAGACAGATTAAGGGAGGTAGTAATTAGGAGCAAAATAGTCTTTTAGGAGGGACAGGAAAAAAGACAGATAAATTAATAAAAAAGGAAAAAAATAGAATGGAAGGGAATGCATAATAATGATAACTGTGAATGGGAATGGGAGGAATCCATATGTGAAATGGAATCAGATCATAGAATGGATTAGAAACTAGAATTCAACAATATATTTTTACAAGAAACACACTTGAAACAGAGACATATGTTAAGTTAAAATACAGAGTTAGAACAGAATCTATTATGCTTTAGCAAATGTAAAGAAAAAAAAATGTAAGAGCTAGCAATCATCATCTCAGACAATGCAGAAGCAAAAATAGATCCAATTAAAAGACATAAGAAAGGAAACTATATCCCCCTAAAGGCACCGTACCAATGAAGTCAATACCAGACTTCTGTGGGCCATCTCAATATCATAGCCAAAAGAAATCATATTATTATCTCAAGACATGTAGAGAAAGCTTTTCAATTTTTCTTCCCAAAAATGTTAAGTTTAAAATTCTCTGGAAACTATCTTAATTTATAATTATTTATCAAATAATTTTTAAAAAGGTCAGAGAAAGAAAAGGCCTTTAACAAAGTGTGGTTGACAATTCCCTTACCAAGTCTCCTTCCAATATATGGGCCAAAAGACAAGCTCTGCAAATTAATCCTATGCCATCTTTCTCACTCTGGAATCCTTAGAACCCTCTTCCTCTCCTGACTCAAATTTATTCTTTTAGTAGTGTCTCTTTTCAAAGCCCCTGTATTTGGAAGATTCTGATTTCACTCTGGGTAAGAGGCAGGTCTTCTGGACTCCAGGGAGTCAGAAGGACAAGAGACAAGTGTCTTCCAGGTGCTAGGAATCACAAGATATTTAGTGTGGCCCCAAAGTATGTATATTTGCTCTTTTCCTCCCTAACTATCTTGATCCAATCAGAGAGTGGGGCAAGTTACAACTTAATCCCATCAAAGAGTGAATTCAAACCTAATATGTTTTCACTTTTTTTTTAAATCTAAAGTTAATATTAGGGTGCCAAAATAAAATGGTATAGGCTAATGTTAAATTCTTACATAGAGAACATTGGAATAAATAGAGCATTCCGTAAAAGGATAAATAGCATATATCAAAAATTCCCAGCAAGAAATTATCTCTAACAGAGGTAAGTTAGAAGTCTTTCCAATAGAATAGAAAGTGAAGCAAGGATGCCTATTAGGACCACTCAGATTTAATATTGTACTAGGAATATTAGCTATGACAATAAAGGAAGAAATTTAAGTAATTATAAAAGGCAATGAGGAAAGCTATCACTCTTTGGAAAAATGATATGATATGATTAGAAAATCTTAGAGAAACAACCAAAAATCTAAACTAAAAAACTAACAATTTGAACAAATTTTCAAGACATAAAACAAACCCCACATATCATGAGCATTACAATGAGCATTACTCAACACTACCAATAAAGTCCAACAGAAATACCATTTAAGATAATTATAGACAATATAAAATACCTGTGTGTCTACTACTAAGAAAAACCCAGGAACTTTAAAATAACAACTACAAAACACAATTAAGTTAGAAGTCAACTACTGTAAAAAAAAAAAAAAAAGCATTAAATTTTCACACAGAGGTAGAACCAAAATAATAAAAATGACAAATCTATGTATGTTAATATGTTAACATACCCATTTAGTGTCATACCAATCAAATTGCCCAAAAATATTTCATAAAGCAAGAGGAAATAATAATTGTATTCATCTCAAAGGTTCAAAAGGCCCAAAATATCAAGGAATTTAATTTTTAAAATATGAAAAAAGGCAGTTTATTTAAACTGGTTCTCAAGCTATATTATAAAGTGGCAACCATCAAAATAATCTGGTATTGGCTAAGAAATAGAGAAACCAATCAATGGAATAAATTAGGCACTCAACATAGAGGGGTAATAACCAAAATAACCTGGTGTTTGACAAACCCCAAAATTCAAGCTTTTGAGCAAACTCTTCATTTGACTAATACAGCTGGGAAAATGGAAAACGGTAAGTTAGAAACTAGCACATACCAAACACTTCATGTTATATAGAGAGGTAATTCAATATAGATACATGATTTCAAAATAAAAGGTAGTACCATAAATAATTTAGGGAAGCCTAAAAGAGTTCCCTGTCAAATTTATGAAAAAGAGAACATTTCTTTCCAAACAAAACAAAGAATATTATATAAATAAATAATTTTGACTACATTACAATGAATAAAATTTGCACAAACCAAATAAATGCAATAAAGATAAGAAGGAAACCTTCAAATGGGGGAAAACATTGTCTGGAAAAAAACCTCAATTCTCAAATACACGAGAAATGGTTCAAATATATAAGAATATAAAGCATTTCATAATTGAAAACATGGTAAAATAAACAGGCAATTCTCAGATAAACTAAAACTGTCTTCAGTCATATAAAATATTAAAAATCATGCAAATTAAAACAATTTGGATATACCACATCACAACTATCAGTATGATTGATATAAGAAAAAAATATAAATGTTGGAGAGGATATTTAAAAAGTTGGGATATTAATATAATGTTGGTGGAGGTATAAACTGATCCAACCATTCTGGAGAACAATTTAGAACCATACTCAAAAGGCAATAAAAATGTACATAGCCTTTAACCCAGCGATATTGTTACTAAGTCTTTATCCTAGAAATCAAAGATAAGGAGAAATTACCCACTTGAACAAAAATATCTATAGTGGCTCTTTTTGAGTGGAAAAGAACTGGAAATTGAAGGGATATATATCAGTTGAGGAATGGCTAAACTAGCTGTGGAATATGATTTTAATGTAATAGCATTTTACCATAATAAATTATGAAAGATGATCATAAAAATAAAACTGGAAAGACATATAAAATGATGTAAAGTTATGAAAACCAGAGGAGCATAGTACACAGTAGCATTAATAATGTAGGATGTGATCTCTACTGTGATTTTATTAACTATATACAGTAATGTAAGGATCCAGGAAAATTTCAAAGGAGTCATGATGAAAAGGCTATCCATGGCCATAGAAGGAAAGAACAGAGTTTGGATGCAGATTGATGCATGTCTTTCTTCACTTTATTGCCTCCATGAATTTTTCTCTAGTGTAAAGTGATAAGTGTCTTCTTTCACATGATAAACATGGAAATATACATTCTATAACTTTATGAACACCCTATATAATATTGCCTGCCCTATTAAGGAGGAAAAAAAGTGGAAATGAAGGAATGAACATGGAACTCAAATGACAACAGTGAGACAAAATTATCAATTTTATGGCATGTTATCAAAACATATATCTACATATATATGAATACTTCAATTTGTGCATATACATATACACCTACATTTACATATATATGAAAAGAAAGATCAGATAATTTAAAATATCTTAACAGGACAAATTTTAAATGCCCATTTAAGTACAAAAAGAGAAATCTTGAAAATCAAAGGATAGATGAATAAATTTAAAAATCCAAAAATGAACTATTAAATAAATCCAGGAACTATTTTATGAAAATAAAAAAGTAGAAAAAAATAGCAAAACTTGATTTAAAAAAAGAAGAAAAGCAAATTAACACAATAACAGATGAAAAGGATGACAGCACTACCATGAGTGGGAAATCACAAAAATAATTAGAAGTTTTCTGTGCAGTTTTATGACAGAAAAATATATTTCAAGTGAAATAGAGGACTATTTCCAGAAATACTAATTGCTAATATTAACAGTATAGGAAATTGAATTCTGAAATATACTATTTTAGAAAAAAATATTGAGCTGAGCATAAAGGAACTCACTAAGAAAAAAATCCCTCAAGGGAATTCTGCCAAACATTTAAATATTTATCTATCCCAATATTATATAAATTATTAGAAAAAGAATGTAAAAATATTTCATTCTTATTTTAAAGGGAAAAACATTTACTAATGATGATTACTGGTGAAGAAGAGGGTGATGAAGTGAGTTGTCCACAAATTCTTAATGTGTGAACTTTGACTTAGTAGCTCGATTTCTCAGCTCTATTATAGTCTACTGCTGGATTAATTTTATACCATTCTTGAAAATACATTTTTAAATCAAATGTGTTTTTAGTATATTATCAGTCAAATGAATGACTCATAATTCAAATATTTTAAAGTGTGGTCCAGAAATCTAAATTCTGTTTTCTGTAACCATTTTCTTAATGAGTTCAATCACACAGTTATCTCTCAAGTCTAACTGGTGGGTATCACAGGGCACTCTGTGAGCCTAGAGTTTCACTTGAACCTTCAAAGTTTTTGGCTGTGGAATTATTCCCTTCACATATCTTTTCAAAATATATCACTTGGGAATATTAAGAACTTCCCTACAAAGTGATATTAAGAATCATGTGCTTATGTATATTTTACATTCTAGTTCAGTGACAAGTATAGAAAGATGTTTACATGTGTAAACTACTTTCTACAAGTGTAGAAAGATGTTTAATGAAGAATCTGTTTAGTAAAAAAAAATAACTTCAACAGAATTTTGCATATTATAGTGTAAGATAACCCCTTACTTACAACACTGATGTTTCTGTTGTTTTTACAATGAAACTTTTCACTTATGTAATGTATACTCTTATTTCATCTTTTACCTAAGCACAGAAATGTTTGATTTGCTCTTTCAAAGTCATTGATTCCCAGGGTTATTTTGCTCTTCAAAAAAAGAGACCAAGATAAAAAAGTTATAAAATCATTTTATCATTTTGGAACTGTCCAATTCTTATATAAACTCGCTAAATTTAATTTTGAAGATGGTAAGTTGACAAATAACATTTTAAAAGATTTCTCCAAATCCATGATTTCATTTAAAATAAGGTAATCAAGTTTTAAATGTTGAAGTAAGAAGCTAGGTCCCTGAGTCATGGTTCATTTTATTTTATCATTAAAAATCTAAATTAATCACCATTATAAAATTTCCCTTTTTTATATTAGGGAAGTAAGATAGAGACTTACCACCTATGCTCTAGTTTTAAACTACCACTATTTTCATCTGTTATCTCTCAAGTGACCTCTATAAATGTTTTGTAAACTGGAATTTCAGCCTGCCTTTGAAATTCATGAATGAATTTAAAATACTGAATCTTAACTGGATTAATTAACCTATTACCACTCCATTCTTTACAAACACTAGTGTATCAGTAAAATATTCTATTGATTTTAAAAGATTTACTCTAAATTTTAATTCCAGTGTTCATTTAAAATATCAAGGAGAATTACTAAAATACTTCTTTTTCTGTTTTCTGTGAGAATACTGGGTCAATAATGGATTATGTTATTTTTTTAATCCTTTAAACTTTATAGACCATAAGAAACCTCACATGTAGATGATTATTTTCTGTGTTTTTAATTCATAAATTGTTGTATTTAAAATCAAACCCAAAGTTAGAACTAAAGTATTTAAATGTTCATAGATGGGTCAGTGAATAGAGCACTGGACCCGAAGTCAGTAATACTTGAGTTCAAATTCAGCCTCAGTCACTTACTAGATGTGTAAATCTGGCCCAGCAGCTTAATCTCTATTTGCCTTAACCCCTTGGAGAAGGAAATGAAAAATCACTCTAATATCTTTGTTAAGAAAACTTCATGGAGAATAGTCTATCTGGTCATGAAGAGTAGAACATAATAAAATAACAGCAAATTTAAGGAATTTCTTTCTATTTAATCAAATTAATGGGAGACATGGACTTAGAAACTTACGTATGATTTTAATATAGAAAGAAATTTCCATGTTCCTTTTTTTTAATTATATTTTATTTGATCATTTCCAAGCATTATTCATTAAAGACATAGATCATTTTCTTTTCCTCCCCCCCACCCCATAGCCGACGCGTAAATCCACTGAGCATTACATGTTTTCTTCTTTTGAACCCATTGCTATTTTGATAACATTTGCATTAGAGTTTTCATTTAGAGTCTCTCTTCTGTCATGTCCCCTCAACCGCAGTATTCAGGCAGTTGCTTTTCCTTGGTGTTTCTACTCCCATAGTTTATCCTTTGCTTATAAATAGTGTTTTTTTTCTCCTAGATCCCTGCAAATTGTTCAGGGACATTACACCGCCACTAATGGAGAAGTCCATTACGTTCGATTATACCACAGTGTATTAGTCTCTGTGTACAATGTTCTCCTGGTTCTGCTCCTCTCGCTCTGCATCACTTCCTGGAGGTTGTTCCAGTCTCCATGGAACTCCTCCACTTTATTATTCCTTTTAGCACAATAGTATTCCATCACCAACATATACCACAATTTGTTCAGCCATTCCCCAATTGATGGGCATCCCCTCGTTTTCCAGGTTTTGGCCACCACAAAGAGTGCAGCTATGAATATTCTTGTACAAGTCTTTTTGTCCATTATCTCTTTGGGGTACAGACCCAGCAGTGCTATGGCTGGATCAAAGGGTAGATATTCTTTTGTCGCCCTTTGGGCATAGTTCCAAATTGCCCTCCAGAATGGTTGGATCAGTTCACAACTCCACCAGCAATGAATTAATGTCCCTACTTTGCCACATCCCCTCCAGCATTCATTACTTTCCTTTGCTGTTATGTTAGCCAATCTGCTGGGTTTGAGGTGATACCTCAGAGTTGTTTTTATTTGCATCTCTCTGATTATAAGAGATTTAGAACACTTTTTCATGTGCTTATTAATAGTTTTGATTTCTTTATCTGAGAACTGCCTATCCATGTCCCTTGCCCATTTATCAATTGGAGAATGGCTTGATTTTTTGTACAATTGGTTTAGCTCTTTATAAATTTGAGTAATTAAAACTTTGTCAGAGGTTTCTATGAAGATTTTTTCCCAGTTTGTTGTTTCCCTTCTGATTTTAGTTACATTGGTTTTGTTTGTGCAAAAGCGTTTTAATTTGATGTAGTCAAAATTATTTATTTTACATTTTGTGATTCTTTCTATGTCTTGCTTGGTTTTAAAGTCTTTCCCCTCCCAAACGTCTGACATGTATACTATTCTGTGTTTACCCAATTTACTGATGGTTTCCTTCTTTATGTTTAAGTCACTCACCCATTTTGAATTTATCTTGGTGTAGGGTGTGAGGTGTTGATCTATTCCTAGTCTCTCCCACACTGTCTTCCAATTTTCCCAGCAATTTTTATCGAATAGTGGATTTTTGTCCCAAAAGCTGGGATCTTTGGGTTTATCCTATACTGTCTTGCTGAGGTCGCTTTCCCCCAGTCTATTCCACTGATCTTCCTTTCTGTTTCTTAGCCAGTACCAAATTGTTTTGATGATTGCTGCTTTGTAATATAGTTTAAGGTCAGGAACTGCAAGGCCCCCATCATATGTGTTTTTTTTTTCATTATTTCCCTGGATATCCTTGATCTTTTGTTCTTCCAAATGAACTTTGTTATGGTTTTTTCTAAATCAGTGAAGAAGTATTTTGGTAGTTCAATGGGTATGGCACTAAATAGATAAATAAGTTTGGGTAGGATGGTCATTTTTATTATATTGGCTCGTCCTATCCATGAGCAGTTAATGTTTTTCCAATTGTTCAAGTCTAGTTTTAGTTGTGTGGAAAGTGTTTTGTAGTTGTGTTCATATAGTTCCTGTGTTTGTCTCGGGAGATAGATTCCTAGGTATTTTATTTTGTCTAAGGTAATTTTCAATGGGATTTCTCTTTCTAGTTCTCACTGCTGAGCTGTGTTGGAGATATATAAAAAGCTGATGATTTATGTGGTTTTATTTTTTATCCTGCAAATTTGCTAAAGTTGTTGATTATTTCAATTAGCTTTTTGGTTGAATCTCTAGGATTCTTTAAGTAGACCATCATGTCATCTGCAAAGAGTGATAACTTGGTCTCCTCCTTGCCTATTTTGATGCCTTCAATTCCTTTATCTTCTCTAATTGCTACTACTAGTGTTTCTAGTACAATGTCAAATAGTAGAGGTGATGATGGGTATCCTTGTTTCACTCCTGATCTTATTGGGAATGCGTCTAGTTTATCCCCATTGCAGATGATATTAGCTGATGGTTTTAGATATATACTGTTTATTATTTTTAGGAATGACCCTTCTATTCCTATGATTTCTAGTGTTTTTAATAGGAATGGGTGTTGTATTTTATCAAAGGCTTTTTCTGCATCTATTGAGATAATCATGTGGTTCTTGCTGGTTTGCTTGTTGATGTGGTCAATTATGTGGATGGTTTTCCTAATATGGAACCAACCCTGCATCCCTGTTATAAATCCTACTTGATCATGGTGAATGATCCTTCTGATCACTTGCTGGAGTCTTTTTGCTAGTATCCTATTTAAGATTTTTGCATCTATATTCATTAGGGAGATTGGCCTATAGTTTTCTTTCTCTGTTTTTGACCTGCCTGGTTTTGGAATCAGTACCATGTTTGTGTCGTAAAAGGAGTTTGGTAGAACTCCCTCTTTGCTTATTATGTCAAATAGTTTGTATAGTATTGGGATTAACTGTTCTCTGAATGTTTGATAGAATTCACTGGTGAATCCATCAGGCCCTGGGGATTTTTTCTTAGGAAGTTCTTTGATGGCTTGTTGGATTTCATTTTCTGATATGGGATTATTTAAGAATTCTATTTCCTCTTCTGTTAGTCTAGGCAGTTTGTATTTTTGTATATATTCATCCATATCACTTAAATTGGTGTATTTATTGCCATATAATTGGGCAAAGTAATTTCTAATGATTGCCTTAATTTCCTCTTCATCGGAGGTGCTGTCCCCCTTTTCATCTTTAATGCTGTGAATTTGCTTTTCTTCTTTCCTTTTTTTAATTAGATTGACCAGTACTTTGTCTATTTTGTTTGTTTTTTCAAAGTACCAGCTTCTTGTCTTATTTATTAAATCAATAGTTCTATCACTTTTGTTTTTATTAATTTTTCCCTTAATTTTTAGGATTTATAGTTTTGTTTTCTGCTGGGGGTTTTTAATTTGATCGCTTTTGAGTTTTTTAATTTGCATTTCCAATTGATTGATCTCTACTCTCCCTAGTTTGTTAATATAAGCATTCAGGGATATGAATTTACCTCTGATTACCTCTTTGGCTGCATCCCAAAAGGTTTGAAAGGATGTCTTACCATTGTCATTTTCCTCAATGAAATTATTAATTGTTTCTATGATTTCTTCTTTAAAAGATTTTGGAGTATCATATTGTTTAATTTCCAATTGGTTTTAGATTTGATTTTCCATGTACCATTACTAATCATTATTTTTATTGCCTTGTGATCTGATGAGGCTGCATTCATTATTTCTTCTTTTCTGCATTTGTGTGCTATGTTTCTGTGACCTAGTGTATGATCTATTTTTGTGAATGTGCCATGTGGTGCTGAAAAGAAGGTGTATTCCTTTTTTGTCCCTATTTATTTTTCTCCATATGTCTATTAACTCTAATTTTTGTAAGATTTCATTCACTTATTTTACCTCTTTCTTATTTATTTTTTGATTTGATTTATCTAAATTTGATAATGGTTGGTTTAAGTCTCCCACTAATCTGGTTTTACTGTCTATTTCTTCCTTCAATTCTCCTAGTTTCTCCATTAGAAATTTGGGTGTTATACCATTTGGTGCACACTTTTTGATTAGTGATATTTCCTCATTATCTAAAGTCCCTTTTAACAAAATATAATTACCTTCCCTATCCCTTTTGATCAAGTCTATTTTTGCTTTGGCTTTATCAGATATCATGATTGCCACTCCTGCCTTCTTTCTGTCAGTTGAGGCCCAGAAGGTCTTACTCCATTCTTTAATTCTGGCCTTGTGGGTGTCTACCGGCCTCATGTGTGTTTCTTGAAGACAACCTATGGTAGGGTTTTGGATTCTAATCCATTCTGCTATTTGTCTATGTTTTATGGGTGAGTTCATCCCATTCACGTTCAAAGTTATGATTGTCATTTGTGGACTCCCTGGCATTTTGATATCCTTCCCTAATTCTAACCTTTTCTTCTTCGGCTCTACCTTTTAGTCCAGTGATTTACTTTGAATCAGTCCCCCTTGTCCCCTCCCTTGATGTTTCCCTTTTTAGTCCCTCCCTTTTTGTTCCCTTCCCCTCCCCCCTCTCTTTCCCTCCCTTTTTGTTTTCCCTTTCCCCCTCCCTACCTTGATTTTCCCTTCTCCCTACCCTTGTTGGGTAAGATAGAATTCAAGATCCCAATGGATCTGGATGTTTTTCCCTCTCAGAGTTGATTTCCCTGAGATTAAGGTTTAAGTAAAAAACCCTCTCTTCCTCTCCTTCTTATAGGAGTTTTCTTCCCCTCCCCTTCCTGAGTGAATCTTTGTGTGAGAAAGATTATTCTATTTGGTCTTTCTTTACCCCCTATTTATACATTACATTTTCCCCACATGTTAGTATATATAGATTGATATAAATGTAGTCCTTATAGAAGAGAGTTTGAGTAAAAGAAGAAGATAACATTTTTCTCCTTTCCCCTTTCCTTAATATTTACCTTTTCAGGTATTCCTTGCTCTTTGTTTTTCGGTATCAAACTTTCCACAGAGCTCTGGTCTTTTCTTTGCAAAAAGTTGGAAGTATTCTATTTTGTTGAATGCCCATACTTTCCCTTGGAAGTATATAGTCAGTTTTGCTGGGTAGCTGATTCTTGGTTGAAGACCCAGCTCTCTTACCTTTCTGAAGATCATGTTCCATGCCTTACGATCATTCAGGGTAGAACTTCCAAGGTCTTGTGTGACCCTGATTGGCATTCCTTTATATCTAAATTGTCTTTTTCTATCTTCCTGTAGGATTTTTTCTTTTGTTTGAGAGCTTTGGAATTTGGCAATTACATTCCTGGGAGTAATCTTTTGGGGGTTTAGTGTAGAAGGTGTTCTGTGAGCTCTGTCAGTGGCTGTATTACCGCCTTGTACTAGAATCTCTGGGCAATTTTCTTTGATTATATCTTTTATCATGATGTCATGTTTGGCGTTTATTTCTGGCTTTTCTGGAAGTCCAATTATTCTTAAATTATCTCTTCTCCCTCTATTTTCCAGATCTGTCACCTTGTCGGTGAGATATTTTATGTTCTCTTCTAATTTCTTGGTATTTTTGGCTTTGCTTTATTAATTCTTGCTCTTTTACACAATCGTTTTTTTCCAGTTGCCTGATTCTAGCCTTTAAAGCCTGGTTTTCCTTTTCAGTTTGGTCACACCGGTTTTGTAGATGTGTGAATTTCTTTTGCATTATTTCCCACTTTTCCTCCCAGAAGGCTTCCATCTTTTTGGTCATTTCTGATTCAAATTCTTCATAGGTTTGTGGAGAGTTTCCATTTCCTTTGGAAGGTTTCAGAGCATTTTCTTGTGTATCATCTTCTATCTCCTCTGTATTTTGTATTTTGGCTCCGTAAAATGTGTCCAAAGTCGCCCCTTTCTTCTTATTTTTCTTGGGATTTTGGGGCTTCTGTGCTTCTGTGGAGTTTGCCATCTCTGAATGGTGAGGATTAGCTTTTCTTATTTCTGTCTGGTGTTCAGCGGCTTTAGTCCTGGGCAGATTGTGGTTCTATGAGCTTTCCCTGGGTTAAACTGAGTATGCCTTAAGGCAATGACTTTCACTGGAACTGGAATGGAAGGGTCGGACCAGGGGGCCACACTCTCCCCCAGCTCTCTCTGTTTCTCTGCTGCTAAGGTGCCCCCTCGACTGGACTGGGTTGGGTTGCTTTCCAGATGTTGCCTTCAGAATAGCTGGCCGTGAGGTTGTTTTGTAGGCCCTGAGGGTTGCTGTTTTTTCAGAGGACCCTGCTCTCTGCAGGGGGAAGGGGCCGTGTCTTCCAGGAACTCCGAGGGCAGTGACTTTCACTGAGACTTGGATAGCAGGATCCAGCTGGTGAGGCTGTCTTGCCTGCCCTGAGCTTTGCTGTTGTTTCAGACGACCCTGCTCTCTGAGGGGGGCGGGGCTTCGGCTTCCCGGAGTCTTGGACTCTGTGCTCCTACCCCTTAGGTCCAAGTGATCTCGTGTTCTGGCTTTTGAGGGGGGCCATACCTTTTGATCCAGGTCCAGTTCCAGGAGGAGGATTCCCAGGGTCTATGCTGCTGAACGTTTTGAATTTCAGCGCCTTTGGAGCTTATAGTTTGAGATTGGTCAGGAAGGGTTTCTGGAGATCTGAACTTTAGCTTTCTCTAAGCTGCCATCTTGACTGGAAGTCCCATGTTCCTTTTTGGTAACAAGTAGTATAATTATATTTAGTTTGGACAATTTACAAGAATTCTATGGAAGTCCATCTATTATTTAGACAGTATGTTCAGTGCTACAATACATGATGTAATTTATGTTAGTTCATACATTTAAGTACTGAAAAATTGATTGATGTAAGGTAATAAGTGGAAGAAGGGAAATTAAAAGAAGGAAATGCCAAGATAAGAAATAATAGTTTGGGAAAAGAGGTCATGAATAGGAAATATTTCCAGAAAAAATCAATAACCTTTCTAACAACAATGGAATATACTGTCCATGGGAAAAAGTGAGTTCTCTTTTATAAGAGGTACTCAGACAGTGACTGGGCCTGATAAGGAGCTACTGGAGTTTATTAATTAGGCATGTGACATGTCCAGATCCATTTTGATAGATGAATGGAGAGTAGATTGGAGTCAAGAAAGACTCGTATAAGGAAAATCAACTACCAGGCTAATGTAATAGTCCAGGCTTGAGGAAATGAGAGATAGTACTATGATGGTGGGAGTGTCAGAGGAAAGAAGAAAGCAAATGGTATAAATGCAATGAATTTAAATTCAACATTAATAAAATTGAATGCATGAATTTTCTATTCCCATAAGTCTATCTCAATAACTCCTTATTTCTGTTAATAACAAGTAATTGTGCAAGTCATCTAGTTTCAAAAGTTGTGTCAGTCCTAACCTCTCTATTTCATCTGGTTCTTAAGTCAGTACACAAATTTGTTCTAGTTTTTTCTGTTCCATCTTTTCAGTCACCTCAAACCCTGGACTTTTTTGGCAAAGAAACTGGAGTAGTTTGCATTTCCCTCACCAAATCATTTTACAATTGAGGAAACAGATGCAAAGAATAAAGTTATGTGCCTGGGATCATGTAGCTAGTAATTGTCTGAAGCCAGCTTTTTTTTCTTGAAGATAAACCTTACTGATTCCAGGCCCAGCATTTTTTAATGGGCCACCATTCTGTTATCAGTTCAAAATATACTTTATTAAAAATAATGACAAAGTGAAAAACATTAAAACACTATTATATTTTGATTCAAATAGATTCAAATTCAAAACCAACTTTTTTCTGAAGGATATACAATATTAGGATCTAATCCAGCTTTTTCAATCAATAAACAATAATATTGTGTCCTCCAAGAAAGTATTCTATGCTTTCTCAAATCTATACCTTTTGTAATTATTATTAGCTGTATTATGAAGCACTTTAATTTTTTGAAGCATTTTATAAATATTATCCAATTATATCCTTAAAGCAATCCTCGGATGTAGTTACTTTCATTAATCCAGTTTTACAAAAGAGAAGCTGAATTTAAGTAAATTTTTAGATATCACAAAACCAATATTTGAAACTATATTTGATCTTAGCTCTTCCTGATTCCACACTCAGTACTGTATCCACTCTATCCCTTAGTTGCAATACCATTGAATACATTTAAATTATAATGTCTACTCTCCAATCCCATGGAAATCAAAGGATCTTAACAATAAAGAGTAAAATCTGGCCTGGTCCTTAGTGGTCTTTTTGTCCAATTTATATTGCATTTAAGAAAACTGAGACTGCAAATTAATTTATTATCTGAATGCTATACTTGGGGTAGAACAATAATTTAAAATCTATATTTCCTTCTTTATATATAACATCCACCCACTGCAAATGGTCTTGTACAAGGTAGATGTTACATTTTTTTAATTTTTAAATTTCATACTACTTTTATCCTTGTTATATTTTATACCTTACCCATAAATGTCATGAAAAGTCTTTTACTAGAACAACATTCAGTGAAGAGAGGAATTTGAGAAGTTGTTGAAAAGGGGCATGAGACTCTCCAATCCCCCCCCCCATAATAAAAAAGCTAAAGAATAAATTAAAAAAAAACAGAAACAGATAAAGATTCTGGAGTGAAACACAATAACCAAAGGCAATGTGAGAGAAAGTATCTGACTTCCCTGGCTTCTATATACCCTAATTGAGACTATAAATGCAAATTGCTGGAACAAATAACCTGAAATCAACAAGCAACAATCTCTGGGATCAGAGGAGGCAGTCTCACCATGTCTCCTTGATTAGAGCTTACACCTCAGTTACAGAAAGCAAAGGAGTCAACAGGCAACTAGTCCTGAGAGCAGCAGTCTAAAATATAGTCTTATCTTTAGAAATCCTCACCCACCCATAGCTCCAAGATTGTCAGCTGACTAGAGAAGGACTTTGGGGGCCAAGCAGGTAAAAAGAAGAGTTGTCTGTTTGCAGTGACAGAACTATGGGTTGGGAGAAATGGATTTGCTTAATTGAACACCTGAGTCCAATTGCAGAGTAGTATGTGAGAAGGGGGAGAGGATTAATGAATCTGGATTAAATAAATTGAAAGAATTGAGTATCGCCCAGGTACAAACATAAAAATCCTGAAACCTGAGACATCATCCCCACATCCTGGAAACAGAGCCCAATTCTAGTATAAATATAATAATTAACTCTACTGGATGCTATAATTTTGAGTAAGAAAAAGAGAAAAAAAACAAGTCTAGATAACTACTATGGGGACAGATATCAGGATTAAAATTCAAAGACAATGAAATTAAAGTATTTATTACTGAAATGGAAAAAAAAAGTTAAATGGTCACAAACCTAAAAGAGTTTTTTGAAGAATACAAAAAATACTTTAAATTCCAAATGAGAAATATTGGAGGAAAATAATTTTAAAAGAATTAAGAACAATGCAAGAAAATTATGAAAGAAAGGCCAATCAAATGAGAAAAGAAAACCAAAGCCCAACAGAAGAAAATAACTCATTAAAATTTTTAAAATGGAGAAGCGATTATGATTTCCTAAGGCAACAAGAAATAACAGAGCAAAACTAAAGAATGAAAAAAAGAGAAGAGAATATGAAACATCATATTACAAATACAAGTGACCTGGAAAATAGATTGAGGAGATATAATATAAGAATTGTCATATTTTTAAAAGTTTAAATACTAAATTACAAGAAATAATCAAGGAAAAAAATAGAAAAATAGAGACTAAAATTGAAAAAGAAAGAATCCACTACTAGAAAGATCCCAAGAAGAAAATGAATGAGAACATCTTTGCTAAATTCCATAGCTCCCAGGTTAAGGAGAAAATAATATGAACAACAAGGAAAAAAATAATTTAAATGCTGTGAAGCTACAATCAGAATAATATAAGACTTAGAGTTACAACATTTAAAGAGTGAAGGCCATATATCACAATATTTTAAAGAGCAAAGCAGATGGGTTTATAACAAAGATAATCATACCCAGGAAAGCATTATTAAACCAGGAAATAATGGATATTTATTGAACTAAAGATTTTCAACTATTTTGATTTTATTTTATAAATGTATATATAATATTTATAAACTTCATAATTTATAATAAATCATTTGTAAAATGTATGTATTATATAATTTTAACATAAATTATTTATTTATAATTAAAGGAATAAACATTTAAATATTTATATCACAACCTAGACTGTCAGAGGAGGAAATTGAACAATCCATGAATTAATTTCCTTGAAAAAGGCATTATTTTTATGAGAATTTATGAGTGAATTCTACCAAATATTTAAAAGTCAATTAATTCAATTATTAAATAATTAGAAATACAAGGTAAAGAATGAGCCTTATTAAAGTCCTTTTATGTAATAAAGATGATGCTGATGCATAAACCAAGAAAAGGAAAAAAAGGAGAAAGAAAATTAAAGATAAATTTATTAAGGAGCATATCTGCAAAAAACCTAAATAAACCACTACCGAGTAGGCTACAATATATCATGAGAGATTATGTATTGCATCCAAACAGGTTTTATACCAGGTACAATATGTATATTATGTATGTATAGTTTAATATGTGAAAATCTATCAACATAATTATATCAATAACAAAAATAACAAAATTAAATCATCATGTTAATAGAATGGAGGGAAATCTTTTGACAAAGTATAACAATAATTCCTAATTAAAACATTGGAAAGCATATGTAAAATGGATTTTTTCTTAATATGATATGAAGAATACACCTAAAACCATCAACAAATAGTATTTGTAATGAAGATAAGATAGAAGCCAATAAGATCAAGAATGAAATGGGGAAACCCAGTATTATCAATATTATTTAATATAGCATTAAAAAAACTACCAAGAGCAAGAGAAGAAAAATAAGCTGAAGTAATAATAAGAATGGGCAAAGAGGTATTAAAATTCTTCTTGCAAATGAAGTGGCAGTATAATTGGAAAATCTTAGAGATTCAATTAAAATTAATTGAAATCATCAATAAGTTTAGCAAAGTAGCAAGATA
The DNA here is from genome assembly GCF_027887165.1 of Monodelphis domestica. NCBI lineage: Eukaryota > Metazoa > Chordata > Mammalia > Didelphimorphia > Didelphidae > Monodelphis > Monodelphis domestica. Next base: position 104,037,801 of record NC_077234.1, on the reverse strand, counting down.
TATTATAAATCCATATTAATCATTAGTATTTTTATATATCACTAAAATGTCCAACAAGGAGATAGAAAGGAATACCCCATTTAAGATAACCAAAAACAAAATAAAATGTTTGGGAGTATACCTGCCAAAACAAACTTAAGAACTACATGAACACAATCATAAGACAAAAATTTTTTGCACAATCATATCTAAATCATTGAAAAAAATATTAATTATTCATGAGTAGGCCAAATCAATATAATTGAGATGTTAATTTTATCTAAATTAATCTACTTATTGAATCCCAATCCAATTTAATTTCTAAAACATATTTTATTGAGCTAAATATAATAACAATTCACTTGAAAGAATGAAATATTAAGAATATCAAATAAATTAATGAAAATAAATGAAAAGTTAGGAAATCTAGAAGTGATTTTAAGTTGTATTATGAAGTAGTGATTATCAAAACTACCTAATACTGCCTAAGAAATAGAAAGTTGGAACAGTGAAAGAGAACAGACATATACAAATATTAATAAAGTTTAGCATCTAAGTTTGGGTGATAAGAACTGATTAGTTGGTAAAAAATACTGGGGCTATTTGAAAGTAGTTTGATAAAACTATATAAAGATGTGTATCTTACACCATTCACTAAAATCATATATATATATATATATGTATATATACATATATATGACCTATACATAAAAGGAGATATCAAAAGCAAAATAGAAGAATGAGGAATGTAATACTTATTAGACTTCTAGAAAAGAAAGGAGTTTATATCTAAACAAGAGATAAAGAGCACAGTGTAAAATAACATGTATTATTTTGAGTACATAAAAAATCTTCTATTCAAATAAAACTAATATAGCTAAGATTAGAAGGAAAGCAGCTAATTGGGGTAAAATGTATAGATGGTTTATCAAATAGAGGTCACATCTAAAATAGAGAACTTTGTCAAATTTTTAAGAATAAAAGCCATATGCCAATTGGTAAAATGGCAGTTAAGAGATTTTTATTAATTTCTCCCTTTTTATATTTAAGAGAAAAGGAGCAATGATACTTTTCATTAAGAGACACCCTGGTGTGCAGGTTGTCAGTTATAGACCCCCTGCGGTGCCACTTGTCAGTGGCAGTTAGAAGGTTGTGGCCAAGGTTAGTTATTCAGTTGCAGAGAGTTGCAAAGGGTTTTTGGTTTCTGGGTCTCCTGGGGAGAGGGTGTGCTGTTTGCACTCTCTCTGATTCGAGACAGAGTACTGAATTAATGCCTTAATAGCCTTATTGATTATAAATAACTTGGATAGATAGGTAGATAGATAGTTGTTATATGATTAGATAGTGAGATTAGGAGAATAGGTAAGGACTTCGACCTAGCAGAAGATACTGCCCTCTGAGACAGATAAATCTAAGGTTTTTAGAGAAAAATTTAGTTAGGATTAGGATCTGGGGTATAGTTTCAAGCTATTGTAAGATTACTTTCACTTTCTTCCTTCCTATTTCCTATCCATATTTCCTAATAATAAACTAAGTGTTTTGTGTTTAATAAATTTAGCACTGGCTTTTGTTCAAACTCATACCCCTTCCCCCAATTTAAGCCTTTACATGGCAAAAAGTATGAACAAATAGTTTTTGGATGAAGAAATAAAAAACATATATAGATATGTGAAAAATACTCTAAATCATTATTAATTAGAGAAATGCAAATCAAAACTATTCTAAGACAGTATCTCACCTGTTTCAGATTGGCTAAAATGAAAAAAGAGCAAAATGGCAAATGTTGGAAGGCCTGGGGAAAAATGGGGATACTAATATACTGCTGGTGGAGTCAAGAACAATCCTACCATTTTGGAAAGTAAATTGGAATAATACCCAGAGAATTAGGAAACAGTATACACTGTTAAACCCAGAAATTGCTATGTCTGTTTATCAAAGAGACCATGGAAAAAAGAGAAGTAGCTATAAAGATTTTAGAACAGTCCGTTTTTGGGGTAGCAAAGAACTTAAAGTTGAAGAGATGCCTATCAATTGGGGAATGGCTAGACAATGTCTACTGTATGTTTGGCATGAAATACTACCATTGTAAGAAATGAGGAAAAATTAATTTTTTAAAACTTAGAAATAGCTATATGAAGTAATAGTGAAAAAAGTAGAAGCAATAATATATTATATATAGTTATAGAATCAGTATTTGAAGAATAATTCTTTAAATTCTACCTCCTCTCAAGAATGAACTACAAAATAGGAACATGAAAGATACAATCTACATATCCATATGTTTTTGTTTTGTTAAATCTTCTATAGAGTATGGGAGAGGAGAGAAGGAGGTACCTGGTAATGAAGTCTATTAAATAAATTAGTTTTTTTTAAATCAGTTATTCACTATTTTATTATATTAAATCTCATTGAAAATATTTTTAGTCCCTGGGGCCAAGATGGAGGTGTAGTAGCAGGGAAGCCCTGAAACTGTTTTGAATATCCTTATAAACCAATCTTAAAAGTACAGATGTCAAAGCAGGATGAGCGAGTGGGCCTTCTTACTAAATACAACGTGAACAAGGTAGGCAGAGAGAGTGGATTTCCATCTGTTACAAGGGAATCACTTTAAAAGAACTGATATATATTAATTTAAGGTCGCCAAGGAATTCAGCTGTGTAATTCCTAAATGAAAACTCAAGTCAGCAGTAAATCTTTTATGGAGTTTAATTACAATAGGAGTAAGAAAGGAATTAGAGATAGAGAGAGAGAAAAAGGGAGAGAAGGGAATAGGGCTTAAATACCCCTTCTGTTTAGGCTGGGCCAAAAGGCCCAAGCCCTTAGATAGCTGGGGCAAAGAAAAGAGATCAGTCCCTATTACTCACGTGACCAAAATGGAGAAACAGTCTCAGTGGCCCCCACCTTCAGCTTCCTTCAGAGCAAGCTTCTCAGAGCACACCGCAACCACTCTGGCCAACTCCTCAACCACCCCGAGTCTTCAGACCCCCCTGATCTTTAAGGAAACCATCCAAGTTGCCTCCCCTCAGTTCTCACATCTACCAATCACTGTCCATCAATTTCCCTGTGCCAATGGAGGCTCTAGCTTAACCCAGGACCGCTCAGAGGCTTTGCACATGTCTGTTGAAGGTCATATTTTCAAATAATTAAATCTTTGCTCCTTTGCTACAGCCCTTTCTAAATCCTGTTAACCTGAGTAGGGTAGAGATTGGAATAATTAAATTTTGATCTAGGCTGCAGCCCTTACTCAATCCTGTTAGGACTGAATAGGGTGGAGATTGATTCCAAGTATCTCCATTGTATCAATTCTAAAATCAATCATGACTCAAAGAAATTCCTGTTCTATGCTTAAGCATAGGTCAAAGTCCTTTCCATTGTTCAGCAAAGGGTTTCTGTCCTAAAGTAATCTTAAGAAGGGAAGGAGAAGGAACCTCCCATGCCAATGGGATTCACATTCCAATAGTCAAGACCCACTATCAATAGGAAATTTTTCAAGTATGAAATTTCCCAATGGTGAAATTTCCAACATTTATAATTCTAAGAAATTTTGAGGTTTATACATCATATAAGGAAACAAAACTGCACAGGAAAACGTGCAAGCTGACCACCACCCCCAACCAATCACCCCAGATGCAGAGCCAGGACTGGGGCAACGTTGGAATTCCAGGACATGGACTACATTAATGAAAAAGCACCACAGACCTACACTTGGAGGCTCCAGGAACTGACAAATATCTAAGTTCTCAAATTTATAGTGAACTAAGTCAAATATGTAAGAAATCAAGCCATTTACCATTGACAAATGGTTGAGGTATATGAATAGGTAGTTTTCAGATTAAGAAATCCAAACTGCCAATCATCACATAAAAAGTATTCTGACTCCCTCCTGATTAGAGAAATGCAAATCAAAACAACTCTGAGGTATCACCTCACACCTAGAAGATTGGCCAATTTGACAGTAAAGGAAAATAATAAATGTTGGAGGGGATAAGGCAAATGCATTGCTAATGCATTGCTGGTGGAATTATGAATTGATCCAACCATTCTGGAATGCAATTTGGAATTATGCCCAAAGGACTTTAAAAAAAATGCATGCCCTTTGATCCACCTCTACCACTACTAGGTTTGTACCCCGAAGAAGTAATAAAAAAGGTTGTACAAAAATATTTATAATGATGCTTTTTGTGTTGGCAAAAAGTTGGAAAATGAGGGCTTTCCCTTGATTGGGGAATGGCTGAACAAATTGTGTTATATAATGGTGATTTATTACTATTATGCTATAAGGAATTATGAACTCTATGATTTTTATATGAACTGGAAATATCTCCATGAGCTGATTTAGAGTGAAATGAGCAAGAACCAGATGAACATTGTACACAGAAACTGAAATACTGGGAGACAATCAAATGTAATTGACTTTGCTACTAATAGCGATGCAATGTTCCAGGACAATCCTGAGGGATTTATGAGAAAGAATGCTATCCCCATCAAGAAGAAGAACCATGGGAGTTGAAATGCAGAAGGAAAATATATGATTTATCACTTGTTTATATAGGCATAGGATTTGAAGTTTTGGTTTTAAAATTACTCTATTACAAAAATGAATAATATGGAAATAGATTCAAATGATAATCCATGTATAACCCAGTGGAATTGCTTGTCAGCTCTAGGAAGGAGGAGAAAAGAGGGAAGAGAAGGATAACATGAATTATGTAACTATGAAAAATATTAAAAATAAATAAATATTTTAAATTTAAAATGTTTTTATATTTACAAATGCTATCTCTATTTATATGATTTAGAACCATAGAATTTTATAATTATTATAAGCATCTAAAAGGGTCATTAGAGATCGTCTAATCCGTCTGCTTTAGATGAGTAAAGTGAAGCCTTAAGCAATTAGATAACTTACTCTAACATTCCTTTTGTAGTACCAAGAGGACTAGAAACCTGTTTTTCAGATTTCTAACATGGTGCTCTTTCTGTTATAACATTTTTATAACATTGTGTCTTCTATTACTCTCTCAATAAATTTCTGATCTTTAACATACTAAAAATGTCTAAATATTATCTCACTTAAAGTTTAGCATTTGTGGGTTGCCCTATAGCTGTTCAGAAAGGATTAGTACCTCTTGGGATAGGACTTATAAAGCCCTTTTCAAGACTGTTCATCCACCTTTGGTGTATGCTTTCCCCCCAACTCTCACCTCTTTTTCTAAAGAGCACATCCAGAAGCCACACACCATTAAAAATATATAGACAGATGCGCTAAACCAAGTTGAGGGGAAACAATAGGCCCCATATATAACGTTGAGTTAGGGTGATGTATAGTGTGGAGCACTTAGGGCTTGGTGTGAGTGGAAATGCGAAAGTCATCCACTGCATCCTAGGCCATCCCTAGTCATCTTGACTTTTATTTTGCCACTGGTCTTCAATAAATCTGGAAGTTAGGCTAATGCCTCAAAGAAATCAAATTCATGTACAAGTCAAGACATGACATCAAATTATTGTTGGTTCTTTGAATAAATGAATAAACAATATGTGCTTTAAGATAATCTCAAAAATGCATTTAAACATACTTCAAATCAAACTATGTTGAAAAAATGAATTAACTAGAATCATATTATAGAGTCACTTTTTACTTTTCTCTCTCCTCATATTAGTAAGTGCTCAAATTCAGCCTCTTCAATCTTCCACAATCCTTGAATTCAGCCTTTGTTCTCCACATTAATAGCAAGAACGCTAGTTAAAGTCATCATCTAATGAATGAAGGGCATCTGTAGCTTCTTATCTGACTCTCCTTTTATAAATTATTGTGATGTTCCATAATTTAAATCATTTCAATTTATGTGTGGTGACATTTAATATGAAGCTTTGTTTGGCTCACATACTAGTTTGCCCATATAGTTGGTTTTTTTTTTCATATTTTCTTACTGATTCATTCATCACTGTCTTCCAAAATAATATTCCTTAAGATATCTAGCAACTTATGGCCTATGTGAAATATAACAAAACACTGTCTGTTATTGGATAGTTTGCACCAAGAACAATCATATTTCAAATTCCTATTTTCGAAAAAGGATATTGCAAAAATAATTCTCAAAATGATATGCAGCTTTCATTAATTTAATTTGATATTTACAAATATACACACAACATAAACTCTCTAAGCGCATTTACAAAAAACAATTTATTTAAAAACTTAAATTATCATCATAATGAAAAATGCTTTTTTCAAATGCATTCTGACAGAAAGCTCCCTGATTACATAGCATTACAATCTAATATCTTCTTACTGATCTTGACAGGACTAAAGAAATCAAAGCACTCAGTTTAAATCTCCCTTTTCAAGTAAACATTTGGATTAAAAATGGTTTTGTATCATGCCATAAAGGTAAAAAGAATTAAGTTTCTAAAAGAGAGACAAAAGGAAGGGCTTTAAGAATGAAGGTTCTTTAAAAAAAACTGCCTTCCTTCTAGAACTCTGGATTTCAAATTTAGAGCTTTTCCTCTGTTATTGAACTTATATGTAGGGAAAAAAAGATTCTTGATCAGAAGTTTAAAGTAGCAAATAGATAAGAATGGTATTTACAGTTTAAAACCAATTCATTAAAAACCTATAAGTAAACAAAACTGCTGGGGGTAGAATGCTGAACAAAATTTTGATTACTCCAAACTTCCAATTCTAACCGATACATTAATATTATAAATTACCCATAAAAAGACAAGCAGCCTTTTGATTGGATTTGGCTATAATTTAACTAATCCTCTATCTTGAACTCATAGAGTTTGAAGTAAAGTTGCTTCATATTTTTTTTTTGGTCAATTTGAGTTACATAAATTATCCTGGCCAGTCATTAGATCCTTGTGCTTTAAGCTCTATATAATCTCTCTGTATTGTATTACAAATTACATACGCATTTCAATTAGTCCTTATTGCTATCATGTCCTTGTCTACCTACATCTATCTATCTATCTATCTATCTATCTATCTATCTATCTATCTATCTATCTATCTATCTATCTATCTATCTTTACAAATGTTCCCTTCTAAAATCTCATGCTCTAAAAATGTCCTTGAATTCTAAAATACTTTTTTGAATTCTAAAAGTTCAGACTCTGCCAGGTCTGACCAAGTTGGAAGTACTTAAAGTATAGGTCAGGCAACAGACTTTTCCCAACTAAGAACCAGACTAACTAAATTCAAGGAGATTCAGCATTAAGGGAATGTCTAAGTAATGTGTGTGTTTTTTTTTTCCCTCAATCCGTTTTTTGTCATAGTAATATATGAACCTGCTAAATACAAACTGACTCTCAATATTATTTACTCCCCATCATGATTAGGTAATATAAATGTCAACACATAATCTATAATCATCATGTGTCTATAATACACATATTTATATTATGTTTATAAACATATATATGCATGCATTTATATGCCTGTAATAGTAAATCATGACTTAATGGTGAGATACCTGAACTTGGAGTCAAGAATGCCTGTATTTGAATATTGTCTCTGATATGAGTTCGGTGACCTTAGCTAAGTCATTTACCTTACCTCTCAGTGTCATTACCTCATCTACAAAAGAAGAATAATAGTATCTACCTGACAGGATTGTTGTAAGGATAATAGAAATAAAATGTTAATTCATCTGTAGAACTTACTATAAATACTAGTTTTCATTTCAATGTGAAAATATGGGAATACATTTTTGATAGTTTTGAATACCTGGGTCAAATTTCAGAATAAAACAACATGATCTTTTCCTTTAAAATAATTTAAAATGATCTTGTGATGGATGAATGGAAATTACCATAAAATACAATAATTATGGCTTTTGCTCTTGTTGTTGTTTTATTTTTCTGGAAATTTGGAACTATTTCCCTCTCTGTGAGTTCACCTTCATCACCTCCGGATCTTCATTTTGATACCCAGTGGCCAAACTTGACTTTATCTCCACAAAAAACAGATGCTATATTGTATTTTCTGCCAAAATTTTGCAGCTTATGTCTGACAGCATGATGCCTTCTTTCACTTTTAAATATTTGCTAGTTTTTAGATTTGTCCAAAATAAACTCTTCCATTTTCTAAGCTAATCCACTGAAATTTCCTGAACTTCCATTCAAGACATTGCCATCAATGTTTTATCATTTCAAACACCAGCAATGGTGACAGTTTTTCCTTTGAATTAGAAGCATTTTAGTTATTCAGCTGCCTTAGAGAAGTCTTCTTATTTAGGGTTCCATGACAATGACTGTATTGTAGCATTTGATTGTTACAGTTCTCATAAGGTTACTATAAAGACTTTACATATTCAGGACAAATACTTCCTGGATGTCACCGATTTTCATAAATGTATGCAAACATGAGGAAAAACTCTGAGATCTGCCTTGCACTGGATATTACTTTACATTTACCCCGAGTCCATTCCCCTCCCCTGTTTTGGTAGGTTTGGGAATTGATAACAATATAATTTTTTTTTAGAGGTTAGGAAAGAACAGTTATTCCACTGATATCGGGAACTCCTATTAAGTAAATCTCCTTTAGGAATGCATATAAGCCCCTGTTCTGCAATGTATAGTCTGAGAGTTGCCTGGAGCACTGAGAGTTTTAACCAGTTTATATTTCCATGATGACATAGCCAGTATGTGTCAGAGGGAAGATTTGAGTTCATGTCTTCCTAACTCTTAGGCCAATGTGCTATCCACTATACCACATGGCCTCTAAATGTCAGCAAAGATTATCCTAAAATGTACCTGCCAGAGTGAGTTGGCAAAGGAATTATAAATATCAGCATTATTCTTAGACATACGTTGTCCATGAGGGGATGGTATTTGTGGTAGCCTTCATTCTTCCTGACATTATGATTTACCAAGACCAACAGTAATACCAATAGCAATTACTTCCTCCCTCTTGTGCAAGGACTGTAGCTATTTTAAAATGTTACATTATGCATTTAAAACTCAGGATAAATTCTTATATACTTTTGCCATGAAAAGTTCTAGTCACAACTGAGTCAACAAAAAGGATCCTACCAGCTCCATTGTTGATATGACTCAACATTCCTTGACATGAACTTCACCTATTAAAACCTGCCTAGTTTTATTTTTACTGAAAATTTTGTATAAAGGAAGCAAAAACTTAGAACAACAACCTAGAATCCAATCTGCTTACCATGGTATTGGTTTTATGCAACTCTGAGGACATGATCTAATTTAGCACATGTTATAATCTGTCGTACATATGCCATATTTAAGAAATCATCAGTTTTATATAAAACAAACATTATATTAGAAACTGCAGAACAGAGAAAGAAGCTACCAGGACTATAAGCCAATGTACTTTGTTTTTACAATGTGATACGTTTTAGACTTTTTTTTTTAAATGACCACAATTTTATAGGTGTACATCCTGAAAAATTCTCTGGAAAATATATTCTGACTATACTGATAGGAAATTCTATCTCTTGATTTAAGGATGGGGATGCAGTGGGGAAGTCTCTTAAGAAAGTTGAAGACAAAAATGTGCATATTGATCATTATAGTTAGGACAGTGATAAATATAATCTCTCACCTTGCCTGTACTGTCTTAGGGCTACTCTGATATGTTTTCCTTTATTGCCCCGAAAAATCAGTAATTGAATAACCTGATCATCCTGGAATGTCTAATTAGACTCACAACTCTACCTTTTCACTCCTTTCTGCTAAAGAATGGGACAGTGAGGCTATGAAGTCTATACTTCCATACAAAGAGAGACATCAACTGAAACATCTCTATATTTCTCATTTTACTGCATTACCATGAGTTCTCCATAATGCCCAGTGTTGGGTATTTTCCTAACCTTCCTCCATCCTCCTTTGACTCTGAATTTCCTTTTTTTTTTTTAAACCCTTACCTTCCATCTTGGAGTCAATACTGTGTATTGGCTCCAAGGCAGAAGAGTGGTAAGGGCTAGGCAATGGGGATCAAGTGACTTGCCCAGGGTCACATGGCTAGGAAGTGTCTGAGGCTAGATATGAACCTTGGACCTCCCATCTCTAGGCCTGGTTCTCAATCCACTGAGCCACCCAGCTGCCCCCTGAATTTCCTTTTGTATATTGTCTTCCAACACTAGTTTGTAAGCTACTTGAGGTCAGAGACTTTGTTTTTTCTTATTTGAGTCCACAGAACTTAGCATAGTAGGTGCCAAATAAATTTTCATTGATTTTTGCTTGATTTCAACAGCATTGGGAATATCCAATGGCAAAACTAGTTTCAAAGGGAATTTGTTATTCTTCTGCAATCTACAAAATTGCTTTGTCCCCTCAGTGGTTATTTAACTTACAGAAAATAATAAGTCATAGAACTAAAACTGGAAGAGACTGAAAAAAGTTTGAGTTTTCCTGAAGCCATTTCTGGCTTTCTATCCACTGTACAATGTCATTTCTCAATAATGTTACAGTTAGAAAATTAAGTATAGTAAATGGCATTTATATGTTTTAAACTTTCCAAAAGGCATAGAGGTAGAGACAAGGTAGCAGAGTCAAGGTAGAAACTTACCTGAGGTCTCCCAAATTCCCTTCCAAACAATGTTAAAATATTACATCACAAATGAAATCTGGAGTGTCAGAAACAACACAAGGATACAATGTAAAATTTTTATATTTCAAGGCAACTTAGGAAGCAGAGACAGTGCCAAGGTGGCAGAAGAGAGGCACAGAAAACTCTAACTTTTCTAAGAATTCCTTCCAACCAAACTCAAAATACTGCTTCAAAATGAGTATTAGAGTAACAGTACCCTCAGGGGGATATGGTGAAGCAATTTTCCTCTAGAAAACAATGTCAGGTAGGCAGAGAGAGTCTGTTTCACTGAGGTGAGAGGAGAGTATAGGCTGCAGCAAGACTTCAAGTATAAGCCAACATCAAGCCTCTCCAACTACCCATATTGCTCCAGGTTATGAACTGGGTGCAAGCCAACATCATGACCACCAAAAACCTACCTACACCACTAGCAGAGTACTCCCATGCCAACTACTTGAAGTTTTAAGCCCTTTCCCAAGGCTATAATGATGCCCCATACCCCAATACAAGGCAATCCACAATATAAACATAGAGGGAGGCCAAAAATCCTCCTCAAACCTGCATTGACTTCCCATTTTCTAACGAAGGGCAATCTTCAATGCCCCAAGTTGGTATAAGCCCAAGAGGAGACAGAGAGGTACTGTTCAAGCCTGCAGTGAGTACCCAAACCCCAGATCAAGGTAGTCAGCAGTGTGACTGGCTGCTATGAGCCTAGAAATATAGGGCCCAAAGCCTCAGCCTATGCTTAAGGTGATAATCTAAGCCCCAGCACAAGGTAGCTTATGATGCACTGAGCTCTACAAGGCATAAGCAGACTTTGAAAGAAACTGAATCAGTCATAGGATGTAACATTTAGAACTCCAAATCTACAGGCCATCATAACAGTATAGAACTGTGCTGAGGGTAGCAGCAAGAAAAAACTGAAGCTGAAAAAAAAACATGACCTCTCTACCCCCAAAATAGAGCCCATTGTTAAGATAAAAAGAAAAGTAAAATGTATGGCTACAAAAATAAACAAATATTAGAAAAAGATCTAATCATAGAAAATTATTTAAGAGACATAAATGAGAAAGGAACACATTCAAAAAGGGATATTAAGATCAGAGCAGCTACATGCAAACTCTCAAAGAAAAATAAGAATTGGTCTCAAGCTTCGAAAGAGCTTAAAAAGGACTTTAAAATCTAAGAGGCTAGGCAGTGGAACAATGGAGAAGAGAAATTTTAAAAATTCAAGAAGAAAATATCACCTTGAATAGCAGAATTGGCCAAATGGGAAAAGAAGCATAAAAATGCACTGAAGAACAAAGTTTCTAAAATAGCACCACAGGTCAAATGGAAAATAGGGTTAAAAAAGTTCACTGAAGAAAATAATTATGCAATGGAAGGTAAGGATTTCACAAGACATCAAAAAATTAAACAAAATCAAATTTATGAAAAAACAGAAGAAAATATGAAATATCTCATTGGAAAATCAACTGACTTTGAAATGTCAAAGAAAAGTGCACTGATATTATTGAACAAGAGGGTAAAATAAAACCTGAATGTATCCACCAATAACCTCCAGAAATAAATCACCAAATGAAAACTCCTGAGATAATTATAGCCAACATCATGAGCTCCCAGACCAAAGAGAAAATTCTACAAATAGCTAGAAAGAAAAAAATTCAAATATTATGGAGCCCCAGTTAGGATTGCATAGTACTTGGCAGCTTCTATCTTGAAAGATTAGAATGTTTGAAATATGATATTCCAGAAGGCAAAGGAACTTCTATTACAACTATGAATCACCTAACTAGCAAAACTGAGTAAAGAAAAATGATCACTTAATAAAATAGAATATTTCCAAGTATTACTGATGAAAAGACCAGACAAATAGATAATATGATGTACAAATATAAGACTTAAGTGAAGAATAAAAAGCTAAACAAGAAACAGAAAATTTTAAAAATTCAATAATCAAATTGTTTTTCTTATACAGAAATATGATATTTTGAAAATTTAAAAACTATATCATTATTAGAAAAGTTCAAGAGCACAGGAATATGCTAATTAGAATGAAATAATATCCAAAAATTCAAGGGATCAAAAAGAGGATTGTACTGAGAGAAAAGGGTGCTGAGAGGTCAAATGGGGTAAATTATCTCACCTGAAGAGGCAGGTAAAAATTATTACACTAGAGGGGATGATAAGAGTGGTGACCGGGAATGCTTAAATCTTATTCTCATTAAAACTGGATCAGAGAGGGAATTGCAACCATACTCATTTGGTTCTAGAAACCTATATTGCCCAATTAAGAAGTAGGAGGGAAACAAGAAATGAAGAAGTAGTTAAGAAAAGGAAAGGTAGAGAGGTAGAATCAAGATGGTGGCATAGAGGTAGAGAAAGTTCAGACCTCTGAAAACTCTTCCTTAACAATTACAAACTAAATGTTCCTAGGGGACTGAAAATCAAACCTAACAACAAGAAAGAGCTAAGGAACTCTTATGCTGGACTCAATTTAAAAGGTACACCCCCAAAAGCCAGAATACGAGAACACTTGGGTTTAAGGAGAAGAGAGAAGGAAGGTCCCAGGACCCCCACCCCCACCTAGAGCTCTAAGCCTCTCGCAGCAGCTGGAACCTCTGGGCAGGCAAAGGAGCTGGTCTGGAGGGAGTACATTACAGGCACAGATGTGCCAGCCTCAGACAGTCGGTCACAGTGGGGAAGGAGTTAGAGAAGGAGTGCAGAGTGGGGGGCCTCATTGCAGTAGTGGAAACCCTTCATATTTCTCCCCCCTTCCAGGAGGTTTTGGCCTCAGGACAAATCCAGGCCAACCTAACTGGATGTAATCCCACCAACAGTCTTCAGAGGGCAGGGAAGCTCAAGCTCCAACACCCCTCCCTCACACACTGCTAAACTTTAATCCAATCAAAGCCTCCAGAGGACAGGGAAGCAAAAGTTCCAATACACCTCCCCAACAGACTGCACTGAGAGACTTGCTGACAAAACTCTAAGAGGGAAGACTGCCAGAAAAGCCCAAAACCAAAAAAATTAAAATTAAATGAGAGGAGCAAAAGCACAGACAACTGTACGGAGTAAGAAGGGATAAACATGAGCAAAAAAAACAGAAAAAGAAAACAAATTACAATCAACAGCTTCTATGCAGGCAATGAACAAAGAGCAAACAGAACAGAGGAGGAGGGAACACCAAGCAATAAAACAGAAAACCCAGAGAATTGGACACAGGCTTTGGAAGAACTCAAAATATAATTCAAAACACAATTAAGAGAGGTTGAAGACAATTGGGGAAATAATTTAAAAACTAAGGTAAGTCTTCTGGAAACAGAGGCACTTGAACTAAAATGAGAAAATAGTGTCTTGAAAGCCAATATCAACCAACTTGAAAATGAGGCAATGGAGATGAAAGATGAGACAAAGGAGATGAAAGATGAAGTAAAGAGAATGAAACATGACCTCCAAAGAAAATCAGACCAGAAGGAGAAGGATAACCAAAAAGCCTGGGATGAAATCCAGTCTTTAAGAACCAGAATACAACAACTAGGATAAAGTGACTTCACAAGGCAGCAGGACACTATAACATGAAATCTAAAGAATGAAAAAATTGAGGAAAATATGAAGCATATTATAAAAAAAAAAAAACAGAAGATTTAGAAATTCTTTCCAGGAGAGAAAAATTAAGAATCATTGGGCTACCAGAAGACCATGACAAAAGGAAAAGCCTGGACATCATACTACAGGAAATTATCCAAGAAAACTGCCCCAATATTCTAGAACTAGAGGGAAAAGTGGAGATTGAAAGAATCCACAGATCACCTCCTGTACATAATCCTCAGCTGACAATACCCAGGAATGTTATAGCCAGATTCAAGCACTATCAGACCAAGGGAAAAATATTACAAGCTGCTAAGAAGAAGTCATTCAGATACCATGGAACCAGAGTGAGGATAACACGGGATCTGGCTGCATCAATACTGAAGGACCGAAAGTCATGAAATATGATATTCTGGAAAGCAAGAGAACTAGGTCTACAACCAAGAATAAACTACCCAGCAAAACTGACTATATTCTTACAGGGGAAAATATGGTCATTTAACAAAATAGAAGAATTCCAAGGATTTGTAAAGAAAAGACCTGACCTGAACAGAAAATTTAATGGCTAAGCACAGAATTTAAGAGAATCATCAAAAAGTAATTTAAAAAGAGGGAAAAAAGAAAAACAAAACAAAACAAAAACTTTCTAAAAGAGACCCATTAAGTTAAAATAATATGTATCCCTATAAGAAAAGAGGTCATTGGTAACTCTTAAAAATTATTATTATCACCTGGACAGATAGAGGGAAGAGTGACAAACTGTATAGGATGAAATGAAAAGACATAAATATGCATATATATGTATTTATGCATACTTATACACAACTAGAGCTAAAAAAAGAGGTTAATACTAAAAGAAATGGGAAAAGAAACCAAAGGGGGAAAATGTATATATCACAAAGAAGCACAGGGTGGGGGCAAGGGAAAATATCAATACACTGGAAGGGTAAAGAGATTGGACATAGGAAATACTCAACCTGTACTTGCATTGAAATTGAACCACAGAGGGAAGAACAATCTAATCCATTAGGGCAGAGAGTTGATTTTCACTGTATAGGGAAGTAGAAGGGAAAGAAATGTACTGGTGGGGAGGGAAGCAGTACAAGGGAAGGAGATAGTGGGGGGGGGGGTTAGTTTAAAAGGACTATAAAGAAAATAAGGGGGAAATAAGAAGGGAGTGGGGTAAAAAGGGAAGGAAAATGAGGGTGGTAATTAGGGGAACTGATTAAAAAACAAAACATTGGTTTGGAAGGGAATAGTGAAAGAAGAAAAGGACTAGGAGTAGAAATCAAAATGCTGGGAAATACACAGCTGGTAATCATAACTCTGAATATGAATGGAATGAACTCACCCACAAAACACAAGCAAATAGCAGAGTGGATTAGAATCCAAAACTCTACCATATGCTGTCTACAAGAAACACACATGATGAAGGTAGGTGTGCATAGGGTCAAAGTAAGAGGATAGAGCCAAATCTATTGGGCATCAACTGATAAAAAGAAGGCAGGAGTTGCAATCATGATATCTGACAAAGCCAAAGTAAAAATAGAACTGATTAAAAGGGATAGGGAAGGTAATTATGTCCTGATAAAAGGCAGTATAGACAATGAGGAAATATCAGTACTCAACATGTATAAACCAAATGGCATAGCATCCAAATTTCTATAGGAGAAACTAATGAAGTTATACTAGTGGCAAACTTTAATATTCCTCTATCAGAACTAGATAAATCAAACCAAAAAAATAAATAAGAAAGAGGTAAGAGAAGTGAATGAAATCTTAGAAAAATTAGAGTTAGTAGATATGTGGAGAAAAATAAATAGGGACAAAAAGGAATACACCTTCTTGTCAGTAGCACATGGTACATTCACAAGAACTGACCATGTGTTAGGTGAAAAAAACATTGCAAACAAGTGCAATAGAGCAGAAGTAATAAATGCAACCTTCTCAGATCACAATGCAATGAAAATAATAATTAGTAAGGGGACATGGAGAGGCAAATCAAAAATTAATTGGAAATAAATACGATTCTCCAAAACCAATTAGTTAAAGAACAAATCATAGAAACAATTAATAATTTTCTTGAAGAAAATGAAAATTAGGAGACATCCTTTCAAAACCTAGGGGATGCAGCCAAAGCAGAACTCGGGGGAAATTTATATCCTTGAGTTCATATATCAACAAATTAGAGAGGGCAGAGGTCAATGAATTGGGCATACAAATTAAAAAAAAAACCTAGAAAGTGAAAAATTTAAAAATCCCCACATGAAGACTAAATTAGAGATCCTAAAAATCAAAGGAGAAATTAATAAAATTGAAAGTGAAAAAACTATTGATTTAATAAATAAGATAAGAAGCTAGTACTTTGAAAAAACAAATAAAATAGACAAAGTACTAGTCAATCTAATTAAAAAAAGGAAAGAAGAAAACCAAATTGACAGTATCCAAGATGAAAAGGAAGACCTCACCTCTAATGAAGAGGAAACTAAGGCAATCATTAAAAACTATTATGCCCAATTATATGGCAACAAATATGACAATCTAGGTGATATGGATGAATATTTACAAAAATATAAATTGCCTAGACTAACAGAGAAAGAAATAGATAACCTAAACAACACTATATCAGAATAAGAAATTGAACAAGCCATCAAAGAACTCCCTAAGAAAAAAAATCCCCAGATCCAGATAGATTTACAAATGAATTCTATCAAGCATTCAAAGAACAACTTAGCCCAATATTATACAAACTATTTGACAAAATAAGCAAAGAAGGAGTTCTACCAAATTCCTTTTATGACACAAATATGGTACTGATTCCAAAGCCAGGTCAAAAACAGAGAAAGAAAACTATAGACCAATCTCCTTAATGAATATAGATGCAAAAATCTTCAATAGGATACTAGCAAAAAAAAGACTCCAGCAAGTGATTAGGAGGGTTAATCACTATGACCACGTACAATTCATACCAGGAATGCGAGGATGGTTCAATATTAGGAAAACCATCCACATAATTGACCATATCAACCAACAAACTGACAAAACTCACATGATTATCTCAATAGATGCAAAAAAAAGCCTTTGACAAAATACAACACCCATTCCTATTGAAAACACTAGAAAGCATAGGAATAGAAGGGCCTTTCCTAAAAATAATAAATAGTATATATCTAAACCCATCAGCAAACATCATCTTCAACGGGGATAAACTAGAAGTCTTCCCAATAAGATCAGGAGTGAAACAAGGATGCCCATTATCACCTCTATTATTTTACATAATACTAGAAACACTAGCTATGGCAATTAGAGAAGAAAATGTAATTGAAGGTATTAAAATAGGCAATGAGGAGACCAAGCTATCACTCTTTTCAGATGATATGATGTTCTATTTAAAGAGTCCTAACAAATCAACCAAAAAGATAGTCAAAACAATGAACAACTTTAGCAAAGTTGCAGGATACAAAATAAATCCACATAAGCATTTTTATATATCTTCAACCCATTTTAGCAGCAAAGATTAGAAAGAGAAATTCCATTTAAAATTACCATTGATGATGAGTTAGCATAATAAAAATGACAATCCTACCCAATTCAATTTACTTATTCAGTGCCATACCTATTGAACTACCAATAAACTTTTTTTTTTACTGAATTAGAAAAAAAAAACATAATAAAGTTCATTTGGATGAACAAAAGATCAAGGATATCCAGGAAAATCATTTAAAAAATGTGAAGGAAGGAGGACTTACAGTCCCAGATCTCACACTATACTATAATGCAATGGTCATCAAAACAATTTGGTACTGACTAAGAGACAGAGAGGAAAACCAGTGTAATAGACTTGGGGTAAGTGATCTCAGAAAGACAGTCTATGATAAGCCCAAAGATCCCAGCTTTGGAGACAAAAATGCACTATTTGATAAAAACTTCTGGGAAAATTGGAAGACAGTATGGGAGAGATTATGTTTGGATCAACATGTCACACCCTAAACCAAGATAAACTCAGAATAGGTGAATGACCTAAATATAAAGAAGGAAACTATAAGCAAATTAAGTGCACACAGAATAGTATACATGTCAGATCTTTGGGAAAGGAAAGATTTAAAACCAAGCAAGAGCTAGAAAAAAAAATCACAAAATGTAAAATCAATAATTTTGATTACAACAAATTAAAAAGTTTTTATACAAACAAAACCAATGTAACCAAAATTAGAAGGGTAGCAACCAATTGGGAAACAATCTTCATAACAAAAACCTCTGACAAAGGTCTTATTACTCAAATTTATAAAGAGCTAAACCAGTTGTACAAAAAAAAATCAAGTCATTCTCCAATTAATAAATGGGCAAGGAACATGAATAGGCAATTTTCAGTTAAAGAAATAAAAACTATTAATAAGCACATGAAAAAGTGTTCTAAATCTCTTATAATCAGAGAAATGCAAATCAAAACAACTCTGAGGTTTCACCTCACACCTAGTAGATTGACTAACATGATAGCAAGGGAAATTAATGAATACTGAAGGGGATGTGGCAAAGTAGGGACATTAATTCATTGCTGGTGGGGTTGTGAATTGATCCAGCCATTCTGGAGGGCAATTTAGAAATATGCCCAAAGGGCAATAAAAGACTGTCTTTGCTTTGATCCAGCCATAGCACTGATGTATTTGTACCCCAAAGAGATAATGAGGAAAAATACTTATACAAGAATATTCATAGCTGCACTCTTTGTGATGGCCAAAAATTGGAAAATGAGGGAATGTCCTTCAATTGGGAATGAGTGAACAAATTGTGGTATATGTTGTTGATGGAATACTATTGTGCTCAAAGGAATTATAAAGTGAAGGAATTCCATGGGGACTGGAATGACATCCAGGAAGTAATGCAGAGTGAGAGGAGCAGAACCAGGAGAACATTGTACACAGAGACTGATACATTGTGATATAACTGAATGTACTGGACTTCTCCATTAGTGGAAATGCAGTGATCCAAACAAACTATGAGAAAAAACACTATCCCCATTCAGAGGAAAAACTCTGGGAAGAGAAACACAGAAGAAAAAACAACTCCTTGAATACATGGGTTGAAGGGATATGGTTGGGGGTGTATATTATAAATTAACTTCCTAATGCATACACTAACAACATGGAAATAGGTTTTGATCAAGGAAACATGTAATACCCAATGAAATTGCATGTCGGCTGTGGGAAGGCTGGGGGAACTGGAGGGAGGGGAATAATATACTTCCTGTAATCAAGGAATAATGTTCAAAATTGACCAAATAAATTAACTTAAAATAAAAGAAAGAGAAATGAAAAAAAGAAAAGAAAAGAAATGTTGAAGTAGGGGTAGTGTTAGTTAAAAACAAAACAGTTATTAGGATGGACATCATGAAAAGAGAGAAAACAGCAGTAGTGAACAAGGAAAATAAGATGAAGGAGTAATCATAACTGGCAATGTGAATGAGATGAATTCACCAATAAAACAAAAATGGATAGCAGAATAGATTAAAAATCAGAATCCTATAGTACAGTTATGATGAACCTATAGCATGGGTGCCAAAGATAGCATGCAGGCCACTCTCTGTGGTCACTTGGGCCACCTTTTTCCTTAAAACACCCCCACCCCAGAGTTCATTACTAGAAATGCAGAGGTATTCAGATGGAGTTACTCCCCTCCCCCTCTCCATCATGCCTGATGACATTTTTTCATATCACCCACCTCTCTGCTTAGAAGCTCAATGGGGGCTCACAGATGTAAGGTGGTCAGCTCATAGGTAACAGAGCTGGAGAGGGGCAGAGCACTCAGACTATTCCTCCTCTCCTCTCCAAATACATGTCTCATCACACTCCCCTCTGCTCAGCAACCCAATGGGAACTTTTCTTCCCTCCCCTGTCTGGAGTAAGAGGTGGGTTCAGATACCACATGGCATTTAGTCTATGGGGTAGGGTCTGGTACTCTGTCTCTAAAAGGTTTGCCATAACTGTTATAATATTTTATTTATGAGAATACATTCAAAGTAGAGCAACACTCAAGTAAAAAAAAAATCTAAGAAAAAATAAAATAAAAATCTCAAATTAAAGGCCAAATTTGAAATTCTTAAAGTCAATGAGGAAATTTATAAATTGGAAGTTAAGAAAACCATTAAACTAATAAATGTTTAAGAATTGCTTTTATGGAGGGAAAACAAAAGAGATAAAACCTTCATTAATTCTATTACAAAGAAAAGAAAATCAAATTATCAGTATCAAAAATGAAGAGGGTGAATACAACACCAATGAAGAGGAAATTAAAGGAATTGTTAGGAGCTGTTTTGCTAGTTATATGCCAACAAATTTTACAATCCAAATGAAATGAATGATTATGTACAAAAATATAAGTAGCTCAGATTAATAAAAGGGAGAATAGATTACTTACATAATCCCTTTTCAGAAAAATTAATTTTACAAGGCATTAATGAACATTCAAAGAAAAAATTCCTAGGGCCAAATGGATTCATAAGTGAGTTCTAGCAGGCATTTAAAGAACAATTAATCCCAATGTTATATAAACTTTTGTGGGGAAAAAATGGCAGAGTTCTGTCAAATTCCTTTTATGACACAAATTTGGCCCTGAAACCTAAATCAGGAAGAGCAAATGGAGAAAAAAGGAAATTATGGGTAAAATCCCTTATTGAAAATTGATGCAAAAATTTAAAATTAAATATAAGCACAGAGACTATGGCAATATATCACAAGGATCATTAAATATGACACAGTTACATTTATACAAGCAATGTAGGATTAGTTATACATACAGGAAATATTAACTATATATTGAAACTATCTGAATAATTGGCCACATTAATAATAAAACTACAGAAATCACATGATTATCTAAACAGATGCAAAAAAATGGAGACAATACAAGACTCATTCCTATTAAAAATCCTCAAAAACATAATATTAAATATGCCTTTCCTTAAAATGATTAGTATCTATCTAAAAGAATCCACAAGTATCATCTGTAATAGCGATAAGCTCTTAATCTTCCCAATATGTTTGGGAGTGAAGTATGAAGGGTTAAATTTTGAGAGGTCAGAGTTTGAACAAAAGCTAGTGTGCAGTTTATTAAATGCAAAACACTTATTTTATTATTAAGAAATATGAATTGGAAATAGGAAGGAGGAAAGTGAAAGTAATGTTACAATAGCTTGTAACTGTACTCAAGATCTCAATTCTAACTAAATTTTTCTAGAAAACCCTAAATCTATCTGCATCAGAGGGCAGTATCTTCTGCTAAGCTGAAGCCCTTAACTAGTCTCCTAGTCTCTCTATCTGATAATATAACCATTATCTATCTACTTTATCTTCCCAAGTTAATCAATAATCAATAAGGTTATTAAGGCCTTAATTCAGTTCTCTGTCTCCAACCATACAGAGGGCTAGCAGCACAACCTCTCACCAGGAGACCCAGAGACCAAAAGCCCTTTCTAATGGTTTGCAACTTACAAAGTCACACTCAGCCACACCCCTTATAACTATGACCAACTAGCAACCTGAACAGCAGGGTGCCTCTTACTGAAAACTCTTATTGCTCCTTTTCCTTTTAAATATAATAAAGGAGACATTGATAAAAAACTATCTTAACAGAAGCAAGGATGCCCATTATTACCATTAATACTTAATACTGTACTAGAAATGCTAGTTTTAGCAATAAGAGAAATAAAAAGGAATTGAAGGAAGTAAAGTAGGCAATGAGAAAACTAAACTATCACTTTGCAGATTATATGATGGTATATTAAGAGAATCAACTGAAAAATGAGTTGAAATAATAAGTTTAGGAAAGTTGTAGAATACAAAATGAGCCCACATACATAATTGGCATGACTGTATTTTATCAATAAAATCCAGCCTCATGAGATAGGAAGAGATATTCCATTTAAAATAACTTTAGACAATATTAAATACTTGGAAATCTACTTGCCAAGAGAAAGACAGGAATTATAAGAACATAATTATAAAATAATTTTAGTTCAAATAAAATCTGATTTAAACAATTAGAAAAATGTCTATTACTCATAGTTAGGGTGAGCTAACATAATAAAAATGACAATCCTACCTAAATTAATTTACTAATTCAGGGATATATGAAACCAATTAATAAAAATATCTAATAGAAGTAGAAAAAATATAACAAAATTCATCTGAAAGTCAAAAGATCAAGAATATCAAAGAAACTAATGATAAAATGTGAAGGAAGTTGTCCTATGAGAACCAAATCTCAAACTGTAGTATGAAGCATTAATCCTTAAAACATGGCTACTAGCAAAGTAATAGCATGATGAATCAATGGAATGGTTTATATATACAATATACAGGGGTAAATTATCTGAACAATCTACTCTTTGATAAACCCAAAGACCCAAGTTTTGGGGATTAAGAGATCATTTTTTGACAAAACCTTTTGTGAAAACTGGAAAACAGTATGGCAAAAACTAAGTACAAACCAGTGTTTAACACCTTATACACAAAGATAAGTTTAAAAAAGGTATATATTTTAGATATAAAAGTCAATTCATACATAAATTAGGAGTTTTTAATAGTCAAATTTATGACCACAAAAACTAGAGAACAGTATATGTGAAATGAATAAATTTGATTAAATTAAATGTTAAAAATACCTGTACAAACAAAATGAATATAACCAAGATTACACTGAAACAGCAAACTGGTAAAAATTTTTACTCCGAATTTCTCTGATAAAAGACTCATTTCTCAAATATATAGAAAACTGAGTCAAATTTAAAAGAACACAAGTTGTTCTCTAATTAGCAAATGGCCAAATGATATATGAACAAGAGCTTTTCAGATACAAGAATAATATCAAAAATTGTTCTAAATCACTCTTGGGTAAATGCAAATTAAAACAAGCAGTCTGGATCATTTTATACATGTCAGGTTGTTTAATATGGTAGTATAGGAAAATTTTAAATGTGAATATGGCAAATTTGGAACACATTCATTGTTGGTGGATTTGTGAACTGATCTAACCATTCTGTAGAATGATTTGGAACTATATTCACAAGACTATAAAACTGTACATACACTTTAATCCTGTAATAATATCACAAATAAGTCTGTATCCTAAAGAGATATGAAATAAAATCATAAGATACAAGAGAAATCTAAACAGGCAAATAAGAAAGAGAAAATTTAAGGTAATTTCAATAATGTAAAACTATAGATATTCCTAGATAAGAATGGAAAAAGGATATTGTAATAATTAAAAATGGGTTTGAAAAATATAATTTTTTAAAAAATTGCTGTGGTTGACATTTATAAAAATGAAAAATTAAACTATGAGAATGTTTGTAAATTTAGTAGCTTTATTATAGTAGGGTAGACATAGTAAAGAGGGAAATGTAGGAAGGATGTAGAAAATATTGCCTAGCTAAATACCTTATAATTGCTGATCCAAAGAAATCCAGCTCAACTAGACAAAGGCTCCCTCAGGTCCTGATCTCCAACCAGGAATCACAGTAGTCTCTTCAGCAAGAGTCTTATCAGCACAGAATTAATCTCCAATACAGAAGTCCAAGGCAGAAGAATGCCTCTAATGCAGAAGACCCTCCAAAATAGGGACACCAATACAGAAGTCCTACCTCAGTAAAAGCCACCAGCACAGCAGAAGCAGAAGAAGTAGATCCTCAGAATGATCTTGTCTAGCTTTTATAAGCAGTTTTCTTCATGTCACTTCCTGTCTTTCTGGTTCCTCCTTCCTTTCACTGTGGGATGGTATATCACATCACAGGAACCTATCAAATTCTCTCAATTTGTCAAGCACTGCCCAGGGGGCAGTGTCTGTGGGATCCACCTCCCATCTTCTGAAGGTGTGAATTATTTTCAAAAGGATTAACAAGTTCCTGACTCATTAAGTTAACAGGGGTGGAGCACTCCAAGTACTTGATTAAGTTAAGATAAAAAAATTACCTTTCACAATGTTTAACATTCTTCTGATTAATAGCCCAGCAATTAGGAGAAGTATACTTAGACAGAAAGTTAGGAAGTAAACTGATTAAGATAATATGATATGCAAAAAAAAATTGAAGGGTGAAAAAGAATTGCACTGAGAGAAAAAGGAAGAAAAAGAATAGGGCAAATTATCTCATCAAAAGAGCAGTAATAATTACTATTATAGTGGCAGGGAGGATGAGTGAGGTGATGGTCAATTCTTAAACTTTACTCTGATTGTAACTGGTTCAGAGATAATAATAATAATCATATTCTTTGTGGTATAGAATCCTTTCTTACCTTATAGAGAATTAAAGAGGGAATAAGATAAGGGAAGGGTGGTGGTAATACAAGGTTGGGAGAAGTAGGAGTATTATAAAAAGCCAACATTAGTGAAGAGGGACAGAGTGAAAGGAAAAGGAACAGGATCAAAACAGGAAAAATGAGATGGAGGGGAATACATAGTGGGTAATTATTACAGAGAATTTGAATGGAATGAATTCACCCATAAAACAGAAGTGCATAACAGAATGGATTAAAAACCAGAATCCTACTATATGTTGTTGACAAGAAACACATTTGAGGCAGAGTGACACACACACAGAGTAAAGGATCAGGAGCAGAATTTATTGTACATTATCTAAAATTAAAAAAAAATAGGAGTAGCAATCTTGAACCCCGACAAAGCTAAAGCAAAAATAGATCTGATTGAAGGAGATAAGGAAGGGAATTTTATCTTGCTAAAAGGTTCTATAAATAATGAGGTAATATCAATGTTAAACCTATATGCAACAACTAGTATAGTCTCTAAAATTTTGAAGGACAAATCAAATAAACAAGGAAGAATAGACAGTAAAACTATGCCAGTGGGTGACCTCAACTTCTTCCTTTTGGATCTAGATAAATTCAAACAAAAAATAAATAAGAAAGAAGTAAAGAAAATGAATCAAATCTTAGAAAAATAGAATTAATCAATCTTTGGAGATAATTGAATGGCAATAGAAAGGAAATATTCCTTCTTTTCAGCAGTACATAGCTCCTATACAAAATTTGACCTTGTATTAGGGTTTACAAATTCAAAACCTAGTGCATCAAAGCAGAAATAATAAATGCATCCTACTCAGATCATAAAACAATAAAATTATAATAAAACTCCATGGAAAGATAAATTTAAAAAATAATTGGATATAAATATATTAATGCTAATAAAGGGAGGCTCAAAGAACAAATTATAGAAATAATTAATAAATTTATTACTTAATTGATTAATTTATCATTGATTAATTAATTTAATGAGAACAGCAATGAGGAAATAGCATATCAAAATTAATGGGATACCGCCAAAGCAGTACTTGGGGGAAAACTGATATCTCTAAAAGCTTATATCAATAAAGTAGAGTAAATGCAGATCAATGAATTGGGCATGCAACTAAAAAAAATAACAAACAAACTAGAAACAGAATACATTAAAAACCCTAATATAGAAACTAAATTCAAAATCCTAAAATTTAAAGAAGAAATTAATAAAAATTTAAAGTAATTTTGAACTAATAAGTAAGTTTTAGGTGGTGGTTTTATGGAAAAACAAATAAAATAGTGTTAGTTATTTTGATTAAAAGAAGGAAAGAAGAAAATCAAATAATCAGCATCAAAAATGAAAAGGGTGACCTCTCCACCAATGAAGATGAAACTAGGAGAACATTTTACACAATTACCACAATATTGGATGATGGTTATCTGTGATAGCTTGGCTTGTCTCATAAATACAGCAATTTGGGGAAATCCTGAAAGACTTTTTTATTAGGGAATTGTGTAAATAGAATTTTATACCCTTGGACTTCATATCCCAGAATCCCTTTCCCTTTGTCCCCATGTTACATGATTATGTTGTATAGATAAAGTTTTTGTGTAACTCCACCTCTCTGGCTCTCTTCTCCCATGTGTGTGGCTAGGAAACTCCTCTTTTTTCAGGCTTTTATTTTCATCTTTTTATTTCTTTATTTGATGTGATTATTAATAAACCTTATAAAATATAATATTTGGAGTATTAGATATTAATTTTTAACCTTAGAGAATGCTATTCACCTCCATAGAAAGAACTGTTGGAGTTGTCTTTCACTTCAATGTATTTAGGTTTTTATTTTGAAGTTGTGGTTATGTATGACTTTGCTCTTACAATAATGGTCAGTATGCAAATGTGTTTTGCATGACAATAAAAATAAATTTTTAAAAAATAAATAAAATTTTCATTTTGAAAAAATTAAAGAACATATTTAGCAACATTTTACACCATGCAGAAAATTAGAGTGGTTCTTTGAAAATCTCTTATAGGAATACTATCTATGCACGAATGTGTATGAATGTCAAGGTTCTTTCTGTCAAGGCAAAATTTCTCCTTCCCTCTTTCTTTTTTTTTGGCGGGGGGGTTAATAAAATGAAAATTATTACATCATTTTATGAGGGGCCTTTATAAGGAGTTCTACATGAAGGCTGGCTTCACTTTGTCCCATTCCTCCTACTCCCTGTGATGGTAAGTAAACTGATATATAGTCTAAAGCAGTATTATTTAGTGAACTACGTATTGTGAAGTGAACTATGAATTCTAAAGAGCAAAACAGGACCATGTCCAAAGTGTTAAAATACTGTGCCTATCTTTGACCTACTAATACCACTGCCAGCTCTAAATCCCAAACAGATCCATAAAAGGGAAAAGGACCTGTAAATATGAAAAAATATATAGCTGATTTTTGTAGAAACAAAGAATCTGTGGGCATGTCAATAGATAGAGACTGGCTGAACACATTTTGATATATGATTAGGAAGGAATATGTATAAGAAATTTAGAAAGGATGTTTGCAGAAAAAATGGAAATACTTACAAGTTGTGATATAAATTTAGGTGTGCAGAACTAAGAGAACATTGTTCACAGTAACAGAAATATTATATGATGATCAACTGTGAATGATTTAGCTCTTCTCAGCAAAATAGTGATCAGAAACAGTTCTGAAAGACAAATGCCAAATGATATCCAAATCCAGAGAAAGAACTGATGAGATCAGAATGCAGATTAAAACATTTTTTCTTTATTTTTCTCATTTTTGTTCATTTCTTTCCTTTTATGTTTTGTGTTTTCTTTCACATGACAAGTTAGAAAATGTGTTTTACATGACTTCATATATAAAACCTACATAAAATTAATTACTTTATCAAAAAGGGCAAAGGGGAAAGAATGAGAGAGAAATTTAGGTCTCCAAATTTTAAAAAAATGTATGTTCAAAATTGTTTTGCATGTAATTGGAAAAATAAAAATAAAATAAACAATTGAAAAGTTTCATTTTTCTTACAATATCACTTGAGTCTTATTGTAGACTTATGAAGTAGATAATATAGAACTTACAGAGGAAAGAGCTGAGGACCATGAGAGTTTAACTTATTTACGCATTACATGGCAAATAAGAAGATATGACTTTTCTACCAGCAGCAATGCAATGATCCAAGACAATCCAGAGGAATTTATGAGGGAATTAGAAGTGAAATCAGAGGAGCAGAATTCAAATTAAAGAAGAGAGAAAGGGGGAGAACTCTGGCTTCCTCTGAGTCAGGTAGAAATACTAAGGCCCTAATCACGGAAAAGAGTCTCAAGACAATGGACCTTTCTCAAAGGTTTTTACACCTCCGAGAAAGGCAAGGTACCCAAGTCAGCCTTTTACTCACCAATGGTGACTGTCTAAATGGAAAGAACTCTGGGTGTCTGTCTTCCGGTCGCTCCTCAAGTGTCTCTCTTCCAGTCTCTCCTGTGAGTCAGAGAGTTCTTCTATCTCCTTGAATCGAATATTGAATCAAATATCAAGAGACTGATCCTCCAATCCCACTCTGAAGCTCGAATTGAATGAATCTTCTTCTGGCCTCTGATACTCTTTATAAAGATCTTTTTCTCATGTTACCTCCCCTAAATTTCATATCTACCAATCACAGCAGACACTTCTCTCCAGGACTGCCCACTCTTTAGCTCACATTTTCTTTGGTTAGATTATATCTTTTGGGTTACTTAACTTTTTGTTTGTTCATTTTTTGTAATTACTTAACACCTTTTTGTAGTTAAAACGGTAGATCTACTTAAAAAAAACTGAGTTATCACCTTTTGGGGATTAAAATCTAAAAATAGATTGTGGATTACAATTCAATCTTCACAATAAAGGAAGAGCTAAATATCTTCTTTGTTACAATCAGGAGATAATTAAATCCAGTCCTCACAAAACAAACAAAGGGGAATTTGAAATCAAATAAGTATGTTTAGTATTTCCTTTGAGCACCTGGTATCAAATACTTTAACTAATATTATGATATTAATATCAAATGCCCATGGAAATAAGCAGAATTTATATTTTTGAGAAAGAAAGAATGTATTTTTTAAGTGGAGCCCATCCTTGACAAAAGATTTAAAGCAGAAATCAAAGCTGAACTTCCTTGCACCCTAATTATGAAAATAAAATGAAACAGATTTACAGACCATATCACTTGCAGCTTACATTGTCTTGTCAGTGGAATGCCAAAGTATTTGGCAGAAATTCTTTCTCCAAAATTTTCTAGTCTATTTTAAAGGTCTCAGGGGACAAAGCTTCACTTTAAAAAATGTCATAAACTCATTGGCATAAAGAATTTGTTGACTCACATTTCACATCTCTTAAAATATATTTCATAATTTATAGTTAGATCTTCCAGTATAACAATTGCATTATTAACATGTAAACATAATTACTTTCTCATGCAAAACAATAAAAATGCCTACATATCGTTAGATAGTATACTGCTTTGCTCCATTAAGAAAAGAAGTTTTTTGTATCATCAGTGACAAGGGATCTATTTCTTTGTAAGTGATTAAAAACTTGATCTACAGGCTGTTAATGAACCCATCAGCCCTTCATATCAACATGAACTTTGACAAACAGTGAAGTGCTCACACAGAACAAGGGGACCCAGAGGGTGCTATCATGAATGGCAATGACATAATATGCTTATTGGTTCATTTAAATCCTTTACTCAAATTTCTCAGTTTTTGAATGTGCCATTCAAATTAGCATACTTGGATTTACACTTTTCCAAGTAGCAGAATGGTAGTATAGTTAGAATTATAAGATTTAATATCTAGTAGGTTAGACATCATAGGAGCTGAGGAATTCAGAATTTTGGAAAGAAATCATCTAGTTGATTTCCTTCATTTTAAATATGGGGAAACAATAACCAAAAACCAAAAAAGCAATTTGCTAAGAGTCAATATAACAAAACTCACTTTATATGTTTTTTTCATAAAACTAGCTCCTTGATTTATTTGTTAGTTCAATGTTTTTCTTACATTAATATCTCCTTTGATTTTGAAGATTTCTAATTTGGTGTTAAATTAGGTATTTAATATTTTTTTCTATTTTTCTACTTGCATGTCAGGTTGATTTGATCTTTTTCTATTTTAATATATTAAGCATTTAAAGATATAAATTTTCCCTTAAGTATTATTTTGGTTGCATCCCATTATTTTTGTTATGCTGTCTCATTCACATTATCTTTAATAAAACTCTTGATTGCTTGTAAGGCTTGTTGCTTGATCCACTCATTCTTCAGGATAAGGTTATTTGATTTCAAGTTAACTTTTATTCTTTTTCTCCATTAAATATTTCTTTATGTTTATTGCAAAGCCATTGTCTTTATTCAACACTGAAAGGTTGTTCATGTCCTATAAATATATAAAATTAATCCAACTAAAAATAGAAACATAAAAATATCTTTTTTCCACTGGGAAATCTCTCTTCTACTAATGTGCCACCAACAAAATAATGTCAAGGAGTCATATAAAATGTCACATTTTTCATGGGGACTAATTGATTTAATTATGACTCTGTTTATCCCTAAATCCATTAACACTTCTCCAAAATAGAAGTGACTATATATTTTAAATAAAAAATGGTACTGAACTTAACTGTTTATTAATCATGTGATGTGTATTGAAAATGTCAAATTATATAACTCTATAAAGAAATACATTAATACACTTTCTTTTCCAATAGTCTTTCTATAATAATAGTGAAATTAATTTTGAATTTGGCTATGTTAGAATTATTAATGTGTGTCAAATAAAGATGGATATCAAAGTTTATGAGATTACATTTGAATGCCACACATTGATACCTAAAATATTCCTTTCAACAGGCAAATATTTAAAGCATAATTACTAAAATGGCTGTATTATGAAAATTACTGGCATTCTGAAATAAAATCAGAATAGAAGAGCAAATTTCAATCAAATAACTTACTAGGAATTATTTTTAATTATTTTTTTCCATTTATGGGTAGATACAATAAAAATGCCAATTCTGACATTTTTGGTCCATGTTATCTCCTTCTGTTTTCTCAATTTATGGACTTACCTTGAGTATCCAGTTCTTTGCCACCAGAAAAAAGTTACTATAAATATTTTGTACAATCATGTCCTTTCCCCCTATCTTTGATTTCTGAGATATAGACCTAGACATTGTTTTAGTGAGTCAAGGGAATGCACAGTTTGATGCCCCTTTAGTTATAGTTCCAAATTACTCTCAAAAATGGTTATATCAATTCACAGCTCCACCACCAGTGCATTAGTGTACCACTTTTCCAATTTTACCACTAGTATTAATCATTTTACTTTTTTCTCAAGCAATCATTACGTATATTATATATGTAAATGTACATATATTTAAAGTCTTTTGAAGAATGAATGAATGAGTTGGGATATATGGTGGTTAAGGAATACTATAGTGCCATAAGAAATAATTAACAAAAGGATCAGCAACACATACAACACTAACAACCTAGAAAGGCATATAAAATGGTACAAATTAAAGTGATTAAAATAGGATAACTTTGTACACAGTAACAACAATAATGTATGATGATCAACCATGAACAATTAAATACTATTAGCAATTCAAACATCCAGGACAGCTTAAAGGGACTCATGAATATCCACCATCATAGAAGGAACTATTGTAGTATGAATGCATATTAAAACACACCATTCTTCATTTTATTTACTCTGTGAGTTTTTCTTTAGTTGAAGCTACATGTGTCTTCTTTCACAACAAACCTAAGATGGAAATATGTATTGTATGGTAAAATATATATAACCTATATTGTATTCCTTGAAGAAGACTTCTGGGAAGGAAGAGAGGAGAGGGAGGGAACAAAGAACCCAAAATTTTAGAAAACAATTATTAAAAATTGAATCAATATGTAAAAAATAAAATAAAAAACCTGTGAAATAGTATTACATGTCAGTCATCTTCCAAATGAAAACAGACACAGAAAAAGAAAATTGTGTTTTAAAAAAGGTACTTCAATCAGCACTCAGAGGTCATCAGTTCTCTGGCCGGAAGGGAATAGCTTTTTTCATTGTTAGTCGTCTGGTAAAGTCTTGAAATATGGTCTTCATCAGAGTAGCTAAATTTTTCAGTTATTTACCCTTATTATATTGCTGTTGCTGTTTACAGTGTTCTCCTACTTCTTCTTAATTCAATTTGCATACTTTTATATAAAATTTCTAAGTTAATTCTCAACATCAATTAATCATTTATTATAGCACCATCATCATCATCATCATAACCCTTCAATTTCCAATTTTTTACCATCATAAAAATAAAAGTTGTTTTAAGAATTTTCTACAAGTAGGTCATTATCCCTTTTATTTCTTTTGAATATAGACCTAATAGTTATATTATTGGGTCAGAGCTTACACAGTTTTATGTCACTTTATGTGCTTTTCAAAATTCTTCTACAGAATCATTGGACTAGTTTACAGTGTCACTAGTAGAGAAATAGTGTCCTAATTTTCCACACTATTTGTTTTTTTATTTTTTATTTTCCTTTTCAGTCATGTTAGACAATCTGCTATTTGTAAGGTTATATCTCAAAAGTTATTTGAATTTGAATATGCATAATAAACAGTGATTTAAAGTAATTATCATTTGACTATAGCTTTTGATTTCTTCTTCTGAAATCTTTATATCCTTTGACAATATCTCAATATGGGAATGGTTCTTATTTTTATAAATTTGCCTCAAAACCTTTATGTTTGATAAATGAAGCCCTTCTAATAAGGGCTCTAATAGAAATTCATTAAGAAATAATTCCTCAGTTTCCTGTTTTTCTTCTAATCTTGTCTGCATGAGTTTTTTTTTTGAAAACTTTTAATTTCAAACAGTCCGAATGATCCACTTTATTTACTATAAGAATTTATTTACGTTCTTGGTCTTAAAATCTTGCCTTTACCATCAATATGACAAAATTTTCCATGCTCACCTAATTTAATTATATCATCTGTTATTTCTTTATTCCTTTTAAATTTATTTTAGTCAATCAAATTCCAACAATATAATGACCAAAAGAAACATATTTATGAGAGACACCAATAATTAAAAAAGAGGGTTGGCACAGAATTTCTCACATTTTAGATGAAGAAATAAAAACAGGGATGGAAATCAATTTCTCAGACATGACAATGAATTAATATCAATGCTAATTTTTTTTTCCATCAAACAGTATATGATTCAAATTATTGAAGGAAAATTTAAATGAGTTCTAGGAGGAAATGGACAGCAACACAATATTAGTGGGTGACTTCAACTTTTCCCTCTCAAAGTCAGATAAATCTAAACATAAAATAAATAAGAAGTTAGAGATGAATAGAGTTTTAGAAAAGTGAGATGTATGAGACATTTAGAGAAAATTAAATGGACATAATTATAAGAATTTCTCAGCCATACATGGTATCACAAAAATTAATCATATTTTGGGGTATAAAACCTCATAACAGACAAATGCAGAAAATCAGAGGTAGTAAATGCACCCTTATGAAATGAAAATTAAATAAAATTATATTCAATAAAGGGCAATGGATGAATAGATTAAAATAAAAATAAATCTAAATGATCTGATTCTAAAGAATGAGTGGATTAAAACAAAATCACAAAAATGATAATTTCATTAAATGGAATTACAACAGTAAGAAAGGACATCAAAATTTGTAAGGTATGGCTAAAGTAATACTTAGTGTAAAATTTCTCTCTCTTAATTTCTGCATCAGTGGAGAAAAAGAGTGCATCAAGGCATTGGGAATCCAATTAAAAAGTGTAGAAAAAGAACAAATTACAAAGCCACATTAAGCAACAAAATGAAGATTCTTAAAATCAAAGGTAATATTAATAAAGCTGGAAGTAAAAATAAAAAATGAATGAATAAAACTAGGAGCTGGTACAATAAAATTAATAAAATTGCTAATTTGATTTAAAAAGAACAAATTAACAACATGAAAGTTACAAATGGTGAATGTACTACCAATGAAGATAACATTGAAACAATAATTAGTATTTCTTTCACCCAATTATATAACAATAAACATGGTAATCTAAGTGAAATGGATATCTCCAAAAGTATAATTTTCCCATAGTAACAGACAAAGAAATGAAAGACTTAAAATTTTTTTGTGAGAAAAAATAAATGTCATGAAGAAGCTCTCTAAAAATTCTACATAATCAAATGGATTTACAAAGGAATTCTACAAAACATTTAAAGAACACTTATTCTCAAAAAACTCAATAAACAATTCCAAAAAGTAGGTAAAAAAGTCCTGCCAAAGTCATTTTATGATATAAAATGGTTTTGATATCTAAATCAGCACTAGTAAAAATAGATATTTATTACTATGGGTTTGACTAATAAATACAGTTTTAAATTTGTTATATATTTGATTGAAATATTGTTTTCTTTTAAGATTTTGACTTTACAATTCTCTTCCCCCTTCCCACATCTTTCCCCACCCAATGACAAAGTAAGCCAGGGCATATGATGCTAATTTTATATGTGAAGTATTTAAAACATTTCCATATGAGCCATGTTCCAAATTTTTTTCAAAAGTAGATGAGAAATTGTATTTCAATTTTCAGTGAAGAGTTCATCAGTTCTCACTGAAAGTTGATAGCATTTTTTCATCATCAGTCCTTTCATGTTGTCTTGGATCAATGCATTATTCAGAGTAAGTAAGAGTTACACAATTGATTGTCATTATAATATTGCTGTTACAGTATGTAATGTTCCCCTGTTTCTTCTCAATTCATTTTGCATCAGTCTATAAAGGTCTTGGCAGGTTTTTTTTTTAATCACTCCCCTTTTAAATTCTAACATAGTAACATTTTATCACAATCATAAGATACAAACTGTTCAGCTATTAGAGAATTAAGCATTCCCTCAGTTATCAATCTTTGTCAGCACAAAAATACTTACCACAGATGTTTCTATATTGATATATAGCTATATATATACATATGTATATGTATATGCATGGGATGTATGTGTATATGTGTGGGACAGTGGGAGAGTATACGCAAATGTTTCATATGCATAATGTGCATGGGTTTATATGCACATATATCCAATGTATATAAACATTTACAGGCAAAGAAACATACATATGTTCTCTTTAACATTGGCCTATTTGGGAAAAAAGACATATTAGTGGTATTGCTATGTCAACGAGAATGCACATTCTATAATGTGCATTTTGGCATAGTACCAAATTGTTATCCAAATTGGTTGGACCAGTTCAGTACTCCACAAACAATTTATTTTTATTGCTGAGTTATTTTGACCATGTTCAACTCTTTATAACCACATTTGGGATTTCTTAACAAAAATATTAGTGTAGTCTGGCATTTCCTTCTGCTTATTTTACAGATCAAGACCTGAAGTAAGAAGATTAAGGGGTTTGCCCAAAGCCATACAGTCAGTAAGTTTCTGAGGGCACATTTGAACTCAGGAATCTGAGCCTTTTTTACTTCAGGTCCAGAGCTCTATTCATTATGCCAACTAGTGTAAAATTTAAAATGGTTGAGGTCTTAAACTGTTGTGAGTTAAAATGGTGGAAGATATAAATTGTGATAGATATAAGAGAGGGTGAGTAATTTGACCGCAGAAAATATGTTTCACTACAGTGTCTTGGTTTTTAAATCAAATATAAGGTGGTCACCAGGGAAATATTCCCAATTATTCAAATACCCAAGTCAACTGGGTTTTATAAAGATTTTTAATTAATAATATAATGAGGAATTAGAGAAAGAGAGAAAGAGTAGGAAAGGAATAATTATGAAGGGCCTCAAGCCAATATGGCCTAGACCTGAGTCTTAAGAGAGAGAATCAGTCAGTCAGTCTTTTAACACTCACCACAAGGTCTGCCTAAGCAAGGATTCTAGTGACACCAGGCCAGCATCATCTCAGCTGCTTTCACCAGCTCCCTCCTCCATCTCAATGTTTCAGAATCAGTCCTTCCTCAATCTGAATGTTTCAGAAATGAGTTCCAGCTCTTCTCTGAGCTCTTATTTTTAAGGGCAAATGTATAGGTGGATGTCCAAAAAGCATCTCAAATGGTGAAATATGTAAGTCTCCTCTAGGCCTGCTTCTAAGATAAAATAGGGCCAGAGGGAGAATTTCAGGCCATTTTAAATGTGTCCCAGTGCATAATTTTCCAATCATAGTCTTAAGTTCTTTATTCATCCTCTCTACTTGGCCTGAGCTCTGGGTATGATATGGATCATGGAATTTGGGAGTTATCCCCAAGCAAGAATATATCTGGTTTAGAACAGAATCAGTAAAATGACTTTCTCTATCAGAGTCAATAAGTGCTGGCAGGCCAAAATGAGGAATAATTTTCTTTAAAAGTATCTTTGCAACAAAATCTGTCATGGCTCGGGTCGCAGGAAATGCTTCTGGCCATCTGGTTAGTTGATCTACAATTACTAGACAAAATTTATAATGTCCAGCCTTTGGCATCATTATGAAATCTATCTGTAGATGTTCAAAAGGTGTGTAAGCCAGAGGACATCCCCCAAAGGCTTTTCCACAAAATGCATGTTGGTTATATGCCTGGCAGGTAGAGCAGGCTGAACACACTTTAGAGGCTATGGTAGTTATACCAGGGGCTATCCATACTCACTTAACAGAGTCCACGATGCCCTGGGTGCCAAAATGACCATTTTTATGAATAGATTGGCAAATTTGGTTATAGAAACTTCTAGCGAGCAGGGGTTTTCCTTCAGATGACACCCATACTCCATTAATCTGTTTTGCTTTGAATTTTTGTTTCCACTTTTCCACTTCCTTTTCATTATACGAAAGTGGTAGATTTAAATCATTAGTGGTTGTTAATGTTAAAATTAATTCAGGCCCTTCTATGTCTGCTAGCTTTGCAGCGGCATCTGCTCGATCATTTCCTCTAGAGACAGGGTCAGTGCCACCTGTATGGGCAGAACAATGAACTACAGCTAGGGCTTCAGGAAGCTGGAGAGCAGAAAGAACTTCATTAATAATTTCTGCATTAGCTATAGATTTTCCAGCTGAGGTTAAGAATCCTCTCTGGAGCCATAATATTCCGACTGAGTGACAAATGCCAAAAGCATATCTAGAATCCATATAAATTGTTGCCTTTTTATCCTTGGCAATTATACAAGCTTGTTTTAGAGCTATGAGTTCTGCTCCTTGAGCGCTAATGTTAGAAGGTAGTGAAGGTGACCATTCAGTGGCAAATTCTGAGACTACGACAGCTCCAGTGTAATGTATGCCATTCCTCATAAAAGAGGAACCATCAGTAAATAAAATCAGATCTGCATTGTCTAAGGGAGTGTCCAAGAGATTATCTCGAGGCTTTTATGCCATGGACACTAATGTTTCACAATTGTGTAATGTTTCTCCTGAAGTTGGTAAATCTGGAAGCAAGGTGGCAGGGTTAAGAGTAGTACAACGTTTTAAAGTAATGTTTTCACACTGCCATCACAGATTATTAGTGTCTCTCTTTTCCCTTAAATTGTCTCATCCATTTCAGTATTTGTAAGTTTTAAATGTTGTTAGGGAAGACTGCTGAATTTTTTTTTAATTTGCCTTACTTTAACCAATAAATGATTTAGAGTAACTTTTCCATATAACTATGTTAGCTTTGATATCTGTTCTTTCTGAAAACTGACTGCTCATATCTTTCAACTGTTTCTCAATTGAGGAATGGCTCTTATTTTTAAATAAATTTGATTCATTTCCCTATATATTTAAGAAATGAAGTCTTTATCAGGGAACCCTCCTATATGCTTTTTTATAGATATTACTTCGCTGTCTATTGTAGCTTTTTAGAAAAATATAGGTTTCTTGAGTATCTCTTTTAATTTGGTCTATTTGTGCATTTGCTTTGTCTCAATTCATGATTGCCAACCTTGCTTTTTAACTTTAGTTGAAGCTAAATAAATTATGTTCCAGCCCTTCTTAAAAATAATTATTTTACTGTTTCTAGTGTCTCTTGTAAACATACTATTAAATTCATTTCATTTCATGTTAAACTTTGTGGATTTGGTGAAAGTATTTAAAATTTCTTGAATTATATCTAGGATGATTTTTTTTTATCATCTTCCAATACTTAAATTATCACTGCTTAATATATTTCCCTGGTTATTATTTTCTTCAGTGAGATATTTCACATTTTCTTCTACTTTTCCTTCTTTTTCTTTGATTTATTGTTTTTCTTTATTTTATGTCCCATGGATTCAGCATTCAGTGTCACAATTCTTCTTTTTAAGAAATTATTTTCTTCATTGAACTTTTGTCCTTTTCTGAACTTTTGCACAAGATCCTAAGCCAGAAAGTCAGCTATTTGTAAAGTTAAAAAGATGACCTTCTATATTAGGTGGTAAAAACAGTTTCATATTAAAAACTAAAATGAGTCAATAAATAACCTAGGTCAGATTTAAGGATGGGCTTACATTTGGCCTGACTCCCATAAGGAATTACCCTGGAATCCTGACAATGGAGAAAGTGCAGAATTGTTCAACATCCTTTCAAAAGTCTTGTGTTAGCCATCTCTGATTCAAGAGTAGTCAGGTTCTAGGCATAGGATCAGACAAAACATTCTATGGCCTCTGATTCTTCTTCCCTTTCCCTTCTCCTCATTTAAAAGGATGAAGCAAATTTAGTCCAGGTTGTAGCACTTTGGGATATGGAAATTATAACCTTCTAAACTCTACTACATGGCCTCGATAATCAAACATAAAATTAATCTATAAGAACTGATTTTAATGATTAGATAAAATATCAATATAATGTGATTACAGTTTTCAATTTCATGTTATATTATGATATTTTATCCTCATTATCATATTCACTTCTCAAAACCACCCCATGATTTAGTTACCACAGTATTAGTTTTCCTATTTTAGAGAGGAGAAATATAAAGTTATTTTTTAAACCCTTTCCTTCCATCTTAGAGTCAATACTGTGTATTGGCTCCATGGCAGAAGAGTGGTAAGGGCTAGGCAATGGGGGTTAAGTGACTTGCCCTGGGTCACACAACTGGGAAGTGTCTGAGTCCAGATTTGAACCTAGGACCTCCTGTCTCTAGGCCTGACTCTCAGTCCACTGAGCCACCCAGCTGCCCCCTAGAAATATAAAGTTCTTAAATGGAAATATCTTTATAATACATATAGTTTGTTTCAAAGTGGAATTCTAACAGAGTTATTTTTGAGTTAAATAATTAAGAACCATGTCCAAGCTATCCTTTAGCTAATTCATCTATATCATCCATATCAAGTCTAACCCTCACGTAATATAAACAAATAAAAAAATGGTTGTGGTCAGTAAAATACCTGATTTCTCTGCATCTCTGTCACACTACCCAGATAACATGGCAAATGTTAACAAAATCTTCTTTTCCTTAGTTCAGCTAATAAAATGTTTACTTTTTATCAAAATATTATACTAGAGAAAATGGAGAAAATGTATTATAACATAGAAATGGGAGACTTTATAGATCAGAGCTTCATTATTCCAAAATAACTAAACCATCCATAGGCTTCCATACCCTAGCTAATAGGTCATCCAAGTATTCTTCCTTTTCCTGCCTAAATTTTGTCTGGATTCATTACTATACTGAAGTGCTAAATTCCAATTGAAAAATTTGTTAAAGCTGATTTTAATTTCAGTCTGTTTCAGAACATGTTTCCTTTCTTATTCTTAGTAGATGCTCCAAATTTGTCTGTTTGGATCCTGAAATATACTTCATTTCCATTCTTCAAGTACTCTAGATTCCTTTATTAAAGCAATGGCCATTGAGTAAGGGAGTTTCCCTCTCTCAGCTACAGACATTGCTTTTTTTTTATAGATTTTAGTTCCTTACAATTAATATTAAAAGCATATCTTTTGCTTCTTATGGAAATTTCCAACTCCAGAAAATGGAATTCCTACACTCATTCTTGGATTAGAAGATGAGAAAGGCCTTTTTTTCCACCCATCTTATTCTTCCAATAAAAAAAGATTACTTAAAGCATAGACTGGTCTCCCCTGTTATGAATTTTGTATTATTCCTATGAAAGTACTGAATTATCTTTATTTCTAATTAGTATAAATCAAGACCTATAACATTCTAAACTAGTTTTGTGAAATACAAGCACAGAATCTGCATTTTAAAAATCCTTAAGTTTTGCTTTAATCGTTTACAGTTATAAATTTCTAGATTAATATTTTAGCTAAAAAAGGAATAAAGACAGAGGGAAAGAAAGAACAACAGAAAGGACAGAGACTGAAAGAGAATTAGCTTTATTATTTGAAGATAAAAAATGTATAAATATTCCTATTCATAATTTGGTCTTTTGGGTCCATTTTACCAATATTAATGCATTCTCTTGGGGTCTGTATTTAATTAAGGGACCTGAATATGAATCCTGGTTCTTCCATTTATTAGCTGTATAAATTGGAATAAGTCACTTATCTTCTCTAGTCATCAGGTTCCTCAACAGTACAAATAAACAATTATGTAAGGTGGCCACTAAGGTTCCTTCCAGCTTTAAATCAATGATCCTGTGATCTTTTTGCTTTCATAAACTAACCCTAAATTCAAAATCAGTCATAAAGAATTATCTATTTGAATTAAAGTCATTGTATTGATTCTTAAACTCTTTCTGTAACTTAGAAAGAAAAAAAAACTAGGTTTCATGGTTTCCATTATTTAAAAAAATCCATAAATAGAGAAATAAATAAAACCATAAATATACACAAAAAAGTATAACTATAATATAGTACATATGTATGTGTGCACACACAAACACACACATATATATAGTTGCATATTATTCTTATACAAATTTGGATAGATATATGCATATGTATGCATATAAAACATTTACATGTGTAGAGTTGTTGTGTATGTATATTATTATGTATGTATTATGTGTAGATGGATTACAGATAGATTGATAGCTAGCTAGGTAGATATAGAGCAATTTCAAACTAGATAAAACATCCTATGATAAAACTTCACTGTGAGCATTTATGCCTTAGAGTATGTTCAATTGTATGTATTTTTGTGAGGATTGTGCTCATTAGATTTTTATTTGAGGGTATTACAGAAAATCTCAATGTTTAATTATTTAAACAGATTATCATTTAAGCCAACTATCATTAATGAGTACATTGCATTGGTGGATTGAACTAATAAGGCACTTTTTCTGTAAAATATATGGAAGGATAACATTTTCCCCCATGAAAATCATTGTAATTCAACAAAGGCATGTATTCCATGCTCATTATAGGTGCTAATTCTATTCCTCTTAAGGATATAATTTCTTATTCTTCATCCAAGTTGCTCTACCATGAATGGAAGCAAATAAGTGCAATTTTTTTCTGAGAATGCTAAAATGGAGGCAAAATAGGTCAAAATCATTTACCTGAATCCATTTTGTTTTCTTTGGTACTTATGATTAAATCTTGTAATTTACCAGAGACAAGTAATTTCAAATCTGAGATTATTATTAAGAAAATGAGAGGCAGCATGGAATATTAGAAGACAGTCTTGGACTCAAGAAAAACTGGATTCAAGTTCTACCTCTGAACCATAATATCTCTTCATAATATTTCTGCCACAATGGTCTCTGTCAATATGTCAGTCAAATCTCTCTCATACCTACATATACATATATATATATATATATATATTAGTATGTGTTTAGAGAGATAGAAACAGAGGTAAAGAGATGTATAGATACATTTAGACCCACAATGAATACACACATTTTCAGAAAATATTTTTGCCTTTGAATGTCATTATGATTAAATTCCTATGTTGCAAAGAGGTACTATATATTTATCATGTATCAATCATCTATTTAACTTAGCAGAAAATATATGTGTGCTAATAATTATTACAATATAGTGATATTATTGTAATATATATTAACTACAAAATATTTTAATTTGATGTCATGAGTACTTTACAATAATAGTACCAAATGCTCAATGAATAATGATTAAATACATAATCATTAGCTAGTTTCCCATAAATTTCTCTATGGGAAAATGGAAT
The DNA here is from genome assembly GCF_027887165.1 of Monodelphis domestica. Lineage (NCBI taxonomy): Eukaryota > Metazoa > Chordata > Mammalia > Didelphimorphia > Didelphidae > Monodelphis > Monodelphis domestica. Next base: position 103,996,271 of record NC_077234.1, on the reverse strand, counting down.
TAGTTTCTCACTGTCCTCTGAATAGTAAGCATTGTACAATAGCTTCTTTTTGCTATCCTGGGAGGGATTATCTGGAACAGAAGTAGGGTGAGGAACAGAGGTGGCTAAAAGAAATAAAAGGAACAATGCTTTCCAAATTCTCCTGCTAGCTCACTGAATAGAAACTTCCTTAAGCTACTTATGCTTCCCTGTGTCTAAGGTTCTTCACTCTTCTGCAATCAACAGAAAATAGGGTATATCACCAAATTATTTTTAATAGTATATACTATAATATATAGCCTAATAATAGTAAATACTAGTTTAGTAGATAAAATCTCAACATTTAAAAAAAATTCTTAGATCCCTTTTCAAAATAGTGTGAAAAAATATGAAGAAATTATATATGATTTCAAAGGAATCAATAGATAGATTTACAAAATAAAAATACATGAAAGCAAATACATAGATTCAAAGCTAAGAATCCCTCATCTAGAAGTTTACAGAACAAATTAGATGGAGGTATTACTTCTAAGCATGATACTTAAGTAAATAACATGTTAAAAATGATACCTCTTATTTCCAGGTCCTTCTCTTGAAATCCTTTGGCATGGAATAACCTCCCACTGTTCATGAACTGCAAAGGTTCATATGCAGGTTCTTGGATTGACTACTGTAGGAATTGTCTCAAGATATAAATATATCCAGTGTTTACAAATACTTAAAAACTGATTTACCAAAAAAAGTACACTTGATACACTTTTAAATTTAATCTATATTATTAACATTTTTTCATCTCTTTTAAAGACCAGACAATCAGCAAAACAATATGTCAATCCTGGATTTGTAATGTTTTCTGATTCCCATACTGAGGTTTTAATAGTCAGCTCTCATGAGCCAGTTCAAAATAGTTATAGCAAAAACCTAAATATATCCTTTTCTCTTAAAACAAACTAGTCTTTTTTCTCAGTCCCTTAAGGGACTTGTGTTATTATTTTCTAGTAATTATCTCAAAAAATCAATTGATAATAACATGTAAATACCACACAATTGCTTTTGGAATTGTTTGTGCCCAAGATGTATCTAGATGATACTATGCATTTTAAGTACATCACAGACATGATAATGGGAAACTCTTAAAATTTTCCTCATGACACCTTTTTGATATCTGTTTCTTTCTAAGTAAAAGGATGAATTTGGACTTTGGCTCAAATCATTTGGAATTGTGGATCTTGATCCCTGACTGATGTGGCCACATTTCTGCAGACCTATTTGGTACTGAAGCTATAACCTCTTTAAATTTCTAGAAAGAGTACCATTTTATCATGATAAAATATAAATTATTGACAGTTGGTTAGCAAAATCGATCCATCTGAGCCCCTGGTTATATAATTATCATGCAGATGAATTAGAAAAGCAAACTAGAATAACCATTCCTTTGTATTTAACAGTAATCCAAACTAGGACTGAAATATTATAAACATTTTTCTAGATTATATCACCTTTTGAAGGGAATGCAGAACATGAATGTCTCTTATGCATACTTTCCTTGTTTGGGTATCCAAACCTCTGCCCCCCCAAAAAAAAGAAATATCAAAAATAAAGATATGAAAGCAGTAAAAAATGAGAAATTTATGTATACAGATAATAGTCTGCTAACACTTAATGACAAATTCTGTTAAAAAAAAGATGATGTTGATATATAGTTTTAATATGCTATGGACAATAAGTAAATTAGGTTAAAAAAAAGAGTAGTCTTGGTTGTTCAGGGAGGCCTAGCACCTTTTGTGTCTGGGATTGCCAAGGCCTTTCCAGGGTTGGCTACTTATTCACTTCTGGTGTTTACCTTTCACCCAACTCTCACATGACTCCAATAAGTTGTAGTATGAGCAGCAAACACATTATGGTAAAACTATTTCAGCATATGGAATAATTAAGTTGAGAATAATTAGAAGTTATCAGACACATTGGTGAGTTTGGAAAATATATACCTTAAGCATGTAAAAACTTGAGATTTGATTTTCCTTCCACAGGCATAAAGGCAGCTAAAACAGGCACCTTAAAGCACATAAGGTTTGACCAAACACTGAAGATGCCAAAGTCATCCACTACCTTCCAGGCCACTAGTATTCATTCTGAATTTTGTCTTGCCATTGGACTTCAATGATTCTGTAAGAGAGAGCAAGACTGACAACTTTGTACAACTTTATCTCCCTTAAACCCAATTCATGCACAATTCAAGGTATGTCATATAATGATATTGGTCTTCTTCAAAACATGAACCATGGCTCTGGTAGAGTATAATTGATTCATAAAAGACAGAATATTTGAAGGTGAGAAAAGAAGGAGTTTTATATTAAGAAGAAATTCTCATATGAGGAAATATAGGGAACAAAGAAGATATGAAAAAAATTGTTCCAACATCACAATTTCTCCTGACAAGTATCCTTTATCCCCAAACAGTGTCCCAAGATTCAGACACCCTGAAGTTTACCTTAAAGAATCATCCCTAAACTCATTATTATTGGCATTAAAACTTGCATTAGATAACTCCATTATAATCAAGGCAATTTCTGGCTAATAGAAACTTAAAATTTGTAATATGGAAGACCTGGCCTATAAACAGAAGGAGAAATTATTGCATAGCTTTAGATAGGAGAAGTTTCATAGTAGTGGATAACAATTGAATTGCATTGGTAATCAAGAATACTTCTATTAGGAGGTAAGGGGGACCTTAGTCATATTGAATTGAGAGGACCAGGACGTTGTGAGGGCTTGATAAGCATTTTTCAGAGCTGCTCATTAAACTTTGCTGTCCATCTTTCACCAAACTATCACTTATATCTCAAAGAAACTGTAGTATGTGCATAAGCCATGTTCCTATAATCATCTCAGCAGATGAGTTAACCAGGTGGAGTCAAATGGATCAGCCTCAAACCTATTGGTCACTTTGTGGAGTGTCTACATGAAGCATGTGAATGATAGAACAGGAGGATGAAAACAATTTGTATAAATGGCCACAAAGGTGGCTGAAATAAAACTATACAGTGCTTTTATTTTGGTCATACACTGCATCCTGGACCATCACCAGTCATGCTGACTTTTGTCTTGTCACTGGACTTTGACGATACTGGTAGAAAGAAAATGAGGCATCATACGTTGTGCAATACTACCTCACTTAGGAGGTGGAGTCAAGTCTAAGGTGGCTTAGAGGCAGCAAAAGTTCAGACCTCTGAAAACCCTTCCTCATCAATTAAAAACAAAATGTTTCTATGGGACTGCGAACCAAATCTAATAACAGGACAGAGCTAGGGAATCCTCCTGCTGGACTCTACTTAAAAGGTATACCCCCCCAAAAGCCTGAATTCTAAAATACTCAGGTTTAAGGGGAAGGAAGAAGGAAGGTTCCAGGACCACTCCCCCAACTAAAGTGCTGAGACTTCAGTTGTGGCTGGAATCTCTGGGTGGGCAAGGGTGCTAGTCCAAAGGGAGTACCTTGTTGGCACAGCTGTGCCAGGCTCAGGGTAATGAACACAGGATGTGGAGAGGCAGATGAAGGAGAAGTGTAAAAAAGGCAGCCTAGTCACAGCCACAACACTTCATCTTACCCCCTTTCCCCCTTCTCAAAGTATTGGCCTCAGAGCACATCCAATTTTATAGATCAACTTTGCCCTGGCTCAATCTTATCAATAGGGCAGATAAGAAGCCTTCAGAGGGCAGGGAAGCAGGCTCCAATACTCCTCCCCAGATAGGTATGAGAGTATTTCTGACTAAGCTCCAAGGGCAAAGGCTAAAACCTTGATAACATGGAGGGAAGCCCAGCTTCTTTTCAACTTCTGCTGCCAGCTAAGGAAGATCTGACATCAGGGTTCAACCTAAGCAATCAGCAGAGCAGAGAGGAAGTCCCTGCAGGACAGAATAGCCCCAAACCACAGATCCAGCACATAATCAAGGGAGCAAGATTACAGGCAATTACAGGGGGTAAAGAAGGAGAAAATATGAGTTAACAACTGAAAAAGAAAAAAGAAATTACAACCGACAGCTTTCTATCCAGGTGATGAACAAAGAGCAAATGGACAGAGGAGGACCAAAGAACACCAAGCAAAAACACAGAAATTCCAGTGCATTGGACACAGGCTTTGGAAGAACTCAAAATACAATTCAAAATACAATTAAGAGAGGCTGAAGAAAACTGGGGAAAGAACTTAAAAAGCAAAATAAGTCATCTGGAAACAAACAAAAAAAAAAAAAACAGTGTCTTGAAAGCCAAAATTAACCAGCTTGAAAATAAGAAAAGGAGGTGAAAGATGAGGCAAAGAAGATGAAAGATGACCTCCAAAGAAAATCATACCAGAAGGAAAAGGAAGACCAAAAAGCCAGGTATGAAATTGTCTTCAAATTGTCTTCAAAAACTAGAATACAACAACTGGAAGAGTATGACTTCACAAGGCAGCAAAAATCTCTAAGACAAAATCAAAAGAACAAAAAAAATTGAGGAAAATGTGAAACATTTCATTCACAAAATGACAACAGAGATAATTTAAGAATTATTGGACTATGAAAGAGCATGACAAAAGGAAAAGTCAAAAAATCATTCTAAAGGAAATTATCCAAGAAAACTGCCCCAACATTCTCAAGCAAGAGGGGAAAATGGAGACTGAAAGAATCCACAGATCACTTCCTGTATTTATCTCTGAATTGACAATGCCCAGGAATGTTATTGTCAAACTCAAGAACTACCAGACCAAAGAAAAAATATTACAAACTGCTATGTTTGGGGGCACGGGGGGGTGGGGTGGGGGAAGAAAGCAAAAAAAGGGTGGGAATTAGGAGAACTGATTAAAAACAAAACACTGGTGTAGAAGGAAATAGTGAAAGAAGAAAGGGCAGGACTAGGAGTGGAAATCAAAATGTTGGGAAATACACAGCTGGTAATCATAACTCTGACCATGAAAGGAATGAACTCACCCCCAAAAAGCAAGCAAATGGCAAAGTGGATTAGAAACCAAAATTCTACCATATGTTGTCAACAAGAGACACACATGAGGAAGTTAGACACACACAGGGTAAAGGTAATTGGGTGGAGAAAAATCTATGGAGCTTCAAATGAGAAAAAGAAAGCAAAAATCCCAACCATGATATCTGACAAAGCCAAAATAAAAATAAATCTAGTTAAAAGAGATAGGGAAGTTAAATACATCCTGATAAAAGGCAGTATAGACAATGAGGAAATATCAGTACTCAACATGTATGCACCAAATGGTATAGCATCCAAATTTCTAAGGAAACTAGTGCAACCAAAGGATGAAATAGATAGTAAAAAGATACTAGTGGCAAACCTGAACCTTCCTCTATCAGATCTAAATAAAACAAACCAAAAAAAATGAATAAGAAAGAGGTAGGTGAAGTGAATGGAATCTTAGAAAAATTAGAGTTAGTAGATAAGTGAAGAAAAATGAATAGGGACAAAAAGGAATGCACCTTTTCAGCAGCACATGACACATTCACAAATATTGACCATGTGCTAGAGCATTAAAACATTGTTAACAAGTACAAAAGAGCAGAAATAAAAAATGCAACATTTTCAGAACATAAATCAATACAAATAAAAATTATATGGGTACATGGAGAGGCAAATAAAAAACTAATTGGAAATTAAATAATATGATTCTCCAAAATTGGTTAGTTAAAAAAACAAATCATAGAAACAATGAATAATTTCATTGAAGAAAATGACAATAATGAGGCATTCTTTCAAAATCTATGGGGTATATCCAAAGCAGTACTATGGGGAAATTTATATCCTTGAGTTCATGTACTAAGAAATTAGGGAGGGCAGAGATCAAAGAATTGGGCAAGCAAATTAAAAAAAAAATAGAAAGTGAACAAATTAAAAATCCTCAAGTGAATATTATATTAGAGATCCTAAAATAAGGGAGAAATTAATAAAATTGAGAGTAAAAGAACTATTGAATTAATAAATAATACTAGAAGCTGGTACTTTGAAAAAACAATACTGGTCAATCTAATAAAAAAAACAAAAGAAGAAAATCAAATTAACAGTATACAAGATGAAAAGAGAGACCTCACCTTTAATGAAGAGGAAATTAAGGCAATCATTAAAAACTATTATGTCCAATTATATGGCAATAAATATGGCAAAATAGGTGATATGGATGATTATTTACAAAAATATAAATTACTAGATTAACAGAAGAATAGAATGCCTAAATAACCCCATATCAGAAAGAGAAATAGAACAAGCAATCAAAGGACTCCCTAAGAAAAAATTCCCAGGACCAGATGGATTCACTAATGAATTCTACCAAACATTCAAGAACAACTAATTCCAATATTATACAAACTATTTGACATAATAAGCTAAGAAAGAGTTCTACCAAATTCCTTTTATGATACAAATATGGTACTGATTCCAAACCAAGTCAGGTCAAAAACAGAGAAAGAAAACTATAGTGCAATCTCCTTAATGAATATAGATGCAAAAATCTTAATTAGAATACTAGCAAAAAGACACCAGCAACTGATCACAAGGGTTATTCATTATGATCAGGTGGGATTTATGCCAGGAATGCAAGGATGGCTTAATAATAGAAAAAAAACATTCACATAATTGACTATATCAATAAGCAAACCAACAAAAATCACATGATTGTCTCAATAGATGCAGAAAAAGCCTTTGACAAAATACATTCCTATTTAAAACATTAGAAATTATATTAAGAGAAAGGCCTTTCCTAAAAATAATAAACAATATATATCTAAAACCATCAGCAAACATCATCTACAAGGGAGATAAAATAGAAGCATTCCCAATAATATCAGGAGTGAAACAAGGATGCCCATTATCACCTCTATTATTTATCATTGTACTAGAAACACTAGCAGTAGCAATTAGAGAAGAAAAAGAAACTGTAGGTATTAAAATAGGCAATGAGGAGACCAAGCTATCACTCTTTTTGGATGATATGATGGTCTACCTAAAGAGTCCTAGAGAATCAACTAAAAATGTAGTGGAGATAATCAACAACTTTAACAAAGTTGCAGGATACAAAATAAACCCACATAAATCATCAACATTTCTATATATTTTCAACACATATCAGCAGCAAAGATTAGAAAGAGAAATTCCATTTAAAATCACCCTAGACAATATAAAATACTTAGGAATCTATCTGCCTAGACAAACACAGGAACTATATGAATACAACTAACTATAAAACACTTCCCACACAATTAAAAGTAGATCTAAATAATTGGAAAAACAATAATTGCTCATGGTTAGGATGAGTTAACATAAGAAAAATGACAATCCTACCCAAACTTATTTATTTATTTAGTGCCATACCCATGAAACTACGAAGAAACTTTTTTACTGAATTAGAAAACACCATTACAAAGTTCATTTCAAAGAACAAAAGGTCAAGGATATTCAGGGAAATAATGAAGAAAAAATGTGAAGGAAGGTGGCCTAGCAGTACCAGATCTCAAACTATACTATAAAGCAATGGTCATCAAAACAAAATAGTTCTGGCTAAGAGACAGAAAGGAAGATCAGTGGAATAGACTTGGGTTAAGTGACCTCAGCAAGAAATTCTATGATAAACTCAAAGATACAACTTTTGGGACAAAAATCCAGTATTTGACAAAAACTGCTGGGAAAATTAGAAGACTGTAAGGGAGAGATTGGAATTAGATCAATATCTCACATGCTACACCAAGATAAACTCAGAATGGGTGAATGACTTGAATATAAAGAAGGAAACTATAAGTAAATTAGGTCAACACAGAATAGTATACTTCTCAAATTTAGGGGAAAGGAAAGATTTTAAGACTAAGCAAGAGTTAGAAACAATTACAAAATGTAAAATAATTAATTTTAATTACATCAAACAAAAACCAATACAACCAAAATTAGAAGGGAAACAACAAATTTGGATGGTGGAATCTTCATAACAAAAGCCTCTGACAAAGGTATAGATATTCAAATTTATAAAGAGCTTAATCAATTGTCCAGAAAATCAAGCCATTCCCCATTTTTATAAATGAGCAAGGGACATGAATAGGCAATTTTCAATAAAAGAAATTAAAACTATCAATAAACACTTGAAAAAGTGTTCTAAATCTCTTATAATCAGAGAGATGCAAATCAAAACAACTCGGAGGTACCCTCACACCTAGCAGGTTGGCTAACATGACAGCAAAGGAAAGTAATGAAGGTTGGTCCAGATGTGACAAAATTGGTACATTAATACATTCCTGGTGGAGTTGTGAATTGATCTAAACATTCTGGAGGGAAATTTGGAACTATGCCCAAAGGGTGTTAAAAGACCGTTTGCCTTTTGATCCAGCCATATCTGGTTTTATACCTCAAAGAGATAATAAGGGAAAAGACTTATTGTACAATAATATAGCTGCACTCTTTGTGGTGGCAAAAAATTGGAAAATGTGGGCATCCCTTCTGATTGGGGAATGGTTGAACAAATTGCGGTATATGTCGGTAATGGACTACTATTGTGCCCAAAAGAGTAATGAACTGCAGGCATTCCATGTGAACTGGAACAACCTCCAGGAATTGATGCAGAGTGAAAGGAGCAGAATCAGGAGAACATTATACACAGAGATTGATACACTATGGTACAACCAAATGTAATGGACTTCTCTATTAGTAGCAATGCAATGATCCAGAACAATTCAGAGGGATTTATGAGAAATAACACTATCCACATTCAGAGGAAAAACTGTGGGAGTAGAAACACAGAAGAAAAATAATTGCTTGATCACATGGGTCCATGGAGATATGATTTGGGATATAGACTCTAAATGATCACCCTAGTGCAAACATTAATAATATGGAAATTGGCTTTGATCAAGGACACATGTAAAACCCAGTGTAACTGTGCATCAGCTATGGGATGGGGTGGGGGGAGGGGAGGGAAAGAGCATGATTCTTGCAACCAAGGAAAAATATTCTAAATCAACTAAATCAATAAAGTTTTCAAAAAAAAATACTGCCTCACTTAAATCCCATTCACTCAGAAGGGAAGGCATCATCCTATAATGCTATTGATCTTTTTTATTTTAAAATCAAAGGACAAAAAAATAACAACAAAGTGGTCTTCCAAATGTCTGTCAAACTCATATGCTGAAAACTCGATATTTTATAATCCATACACCATGATAAAACTAATCATTCCAAGATATATCCACTAATTTCTATAAGTTACAATACCTCTTCAAAGATACAAGGCAACTAAAATTTATTTGTAAAATTTCAGGCAAATTTGAGTCTAATGAAAATAATGTGTGTGTATATATATATATATATATATAATTTCTTAAAACATCATACTTAAAATGTATCCTCTTAGCTGGAAGATGTACATATATATACTCTGAATCATCATTCTAAGTTCTGCCCCTCTAGATCAGGTGCTATGTAGCATATTTCATAATTTGTCTACTGGAATCATGATTGGTCATTATACTGCAAAAATTTTAAAGTCTTTCAAAATTTTTGTGTTTATTATCTCATTGTATAAAACTGTTCTGATTTTGTTTATTTCATTCTTTCTATCAGTTGATGCAGCCTGACAGCCCCCTAACAGAAAGTCAGGTTGACTCACCCTGGGATTGGCCCCTTGGTCACAGTTCAGACTCAGGGCAATAGGGGCTGGGGTAAAGTCGGACAGAGATTTAAAATGTATTTCTCAGATTTCTCTTCAATAGTATTTTCAATTGGGAAATGTTGGAGGGAAAGATTTCCAGTCATCAGCTGGAAAAGTGAGTAACCCTCAGGAGAAAGTCTTTTTTCAGTCTCTCTTCAGCTTTTCAAGACTAAGAAAGCCTCACTGCTCTACCAACCAGAATCTTCTCCTTCTAAAGATTCCAATCTCCTGGTGACTGTCCTCCATCGAGGTGATCCGTTCCACACATTCTTCAGTCTGGCACTTTTCTCATGTGCCAGCCTCTATCACAGATATTATCTTCTATTTGGTGCATTCCGATTTTCATAAAGCTTGTTGCTTGGAAGAGGTTTAGTAACTCTTAGGTTAAGGTATTATTGCCCTTTTGAGTTCTATTGCTTTCAGATACCACCCATTTTCCTCTCAATTTCTCTTCTTTCCTTTTTTTTAATTAACTCTTTAATTTTCCCTTGTTTCATCACTTCTTGAATTCTTGTCAAATTTGTATTTGAACTTTTTTTTTTCCTCTGAGGCTTTTTTTCTGTAGATATTTTAGAATCATTTAATTCTGAGTTTGTTTTTCTCTTATTCCTATACTTTAATAGATTTTCATAATAGTATTTCTTTTTTTCTTCCTCCTTATTCCAGATGATTTTTTGACTGGAAACTGCCTGCTAATCCTAGGATCATCAGGCTGGATACTTTCAAGTCTTCAGAACTTCCGCAGTGGTCTGATTGATGGCAAATTTATTGCAGGAATCTGAAATATGAATTAAATTGCAGCAATGCAAAACCCACGTCACCGCTATTTTGAATACAGGGGTGCTTAGTGCGAGGCAAAATAAAATTATATGTAAAATACAGGTCACCAAAGGTCAGCAGCCCCTGTGGCATCAATCTAGTATGACAGTGACAAACCTTTTAGAGATCACATGTCCAAACTGTACCTTCAAGCTGACTGTGAGCCCCCTGAATTACCACCAAGAGTGAAAGGAGAAAGTGCTCACATTGGACTGCTGGACAGAGGAATGAGGTATGCAAAAATGTCCTCAGGCTTGGTGGAGAGGGGAAATGGAGCAGCCCCTCTGGCACACTAGTGAATATGGGCCACATCTTTGCCAAAATGGGTCTATTAGGTTCAGAAATAGGTCAATTTAAAGATTTTTAATTAATGCAATTACTACATGGGGGCTTTTGAAGCAACATCATTTCAGGGTTCAGATAGAAGAGAAGCTATGCGTGTTCTCTTCTGAGAAGCATTATAGAAAGAGGTAAGAGGACAGAGAAAATTATCTCTGCTTTATTTGAAGAAAGAATGTTTTTTTTTCATGAAATGGGACATTTTATTTTTGTAATTATTATGGAGGGGGATTTTTTCATTATCTAGTCTTAATACTTCACATTTTTGGTTTCATTAAACTTTTAGGACTCTATAGTAGCAATATGAATAGATAGTTGTAATAACAAATCATTTCAGAGGAAACAACATTCATGACACTGAGAATCAGCCAGTATGCTATTCAAAGAGGTCCAAATTTATCTCCTTTTCCCCATAGAGAATCCATTTATTTGTAAATTTCTGACATCCCTATTTGTCAGTCACAGTATCTACAGGGCTTGTTGCCCAGAACCCTAACTTTAGGCTAGCATACTCCTAAAGACAGCTGGGATCGAATTCTGTTTCCTTGGTTCCTGCTACATTTAGGGTATTTTAAATAATTGGTGTGGATTTTATGTATATTTAAGTAAATTATATTGTCTCTCTATATATTTAATTAAAATTTATACTTGAAGGAAATAGTTTGAAAATAATAGAAATAATTTATATTTGGTTAATAATAAGTTTTAAATTCTAATAATTTTATAGTTTTCTATTAAAACAATAAAAATTATCAACCAATAATTTTCCCCAATGATAGATTTATGATTTTGCTTTATACAAGCTAATAATGGACATTTTCCAATTAAACAATTTAAATAAGGTAGATTTTTTTATAACTATGTAGAGGTAAAATTTAGATGGATAATGAAAATTTTTAGGTCATGATAAAACCTATTTATGAACTGGCCATCTAAATAAATAGCAAATACTGATATTTATAGAAAAGAGCAACAAGAAATTTATGTCTACTAAATCTAGATGCTTTATAAATATTGAATTATTATCTACATTATCTGTTTGCCAATTTACTATATATATGGGAAGTCATTAGTGGTTCAATAACCTCTAGCATCTTTTACAATATCCATTTATTTGTTATGGCCTCTTGAATAAATTATGACATACCTACATGATTCCAAAATAGTTATTTAATTCAATTTTTTAAAAGTCAACCTCTATATTTGTCATAACAATAACAAAAAATAACATTTGATTGATTGATTTTTTACCTTTTAATTGGTGGTTTGCTACCATGTTGATATTCTCTTCTTCTTTAGACATGTCTTTTCAAAAATTGAAATAATCTATTATTTATCTCTTGACAGTCACAATGCTGTTATTTTCCAAATATTTTCATAAAGAAATCATAAAATATTTGATCATTGAATAAAAATTTTAAAGTATAATAATTTATATTCAGTAACATCTTAATAACAAAATATCTTCAATTTAAGTGGAACATCTTTAAACTGTGAAAGATGACAAAAATAATCCATTTAGTATATATTCCACTGTCCACACTCTTCTTTTCTAAGATGTCTTTTATCATCTTCCCTTTTAAATAAGTGTATCCCACAGGTATGAGTAGAGAACCATGATGACTTATAACATGTCCTGTTTCACTTCTCCTTCAAATTACTCCAGTACTAGTGTCCTGTTACCTCCCAACCACCCACTATTGTACCTTCAGAATCTCTGATTTTAACATATGCCCTGAAGCAGAATTTTTATTTTGTCATCTCCCCTTTTTATAGTTATATATATATACATACATATATATATATATATATATATATATATATATATATATACTAGATGGAAGTAGAAATTTAAACAATGAAAACTTTCCTTTTTATTTTCCAGCCCTAAGTCTCAATACATAAGATTTTATATTTTGCTCTTTCTATGAGAATATATGAATTGAATTTACTAGTATTTTAGATTGGGTAATTGTACATAGTGACTATTTACATATTACAAAAGAAAGAATGAAGTGAATTCACTGACTGAAACAGCTCTCAATTTTTCTACTTGTACTGTAGTTCACACATAGTAAGCAAGCACTGAATAAATTATTTTTTCATTCTGTCTGTCTGTCTCTCTTCTCAATCCTCACCCCTGTTTCTCTTTCTTTTCTTGCTCCTTACTTCACTCACCTTCACTTCATTCTTTATTTTGTAATATGTAAATAGTCACTATGTACAATTACCCAATCTAAAATACTAGTAAATTCAATTCATATATTCTCATAGAAAGAGCAAAACATAAAATTGTATGTATTGAGACTTAGGGCTAGAAAATAAAAAGGAAAGTTTTCATTGTTTAAAATTTTACTTCCATCTAGTATTTTATTCTGATAGCCTGGGAACATCCCTAATACAGTGTCAAACCTCATAGATAAGTAAACACACAGATGTATGGATGATTTTCTTTGTTTAATTGTTACAATAAATTAAAATGGGAAAATGTGGAACAGTTTCTCATTAAAGCCTCAAAGCATAGAGATTCAGAGGCAAGTATGGAATTATGCATATGCAGTGCCACCCTAGGAATTAAATGAGCAACCATTTGCATTGAAATATCTAGATTCAGTTGGATCCATCAAAATCTGATTCAAACTTAATTGTTTACATTTTTATTTCTTTCCAAGTATTCATATTTTGTTTCAAGAGCCTCACTTGGATATAATTATTTCAAAGGTTATGCCACAATATAAAAGAATTTTAAAGAGTGAAAGTGAAATAGAGAAGTGCTTTTGATGATTTCATCATTCTTCAAGGTGACAAACTTAAATACTTCAGGAAAGATTTCTGGTAAGATCCTTGCCATGAAGTAATATATTATTAATGGAAACTGAAATAAGGAAGAATCTTTAGGGACCAAGAGACTTGGATATAAGGCTGTCAAGATTAGGTCTTCTACACTGAAAAAAATCCGCATTAGTATGCATTACAGAAAGTCAACGATGTCATTCTTTATAAGCATAAGAATACAGTTCATTTGAACAACTTATTGGAAATTGTATGGGTCTTGTCCAACTCATGAGCAGGAAAAGGAATTTTCAAATATCTTACTAACTATAGTATAGTTTATTTTTCAACTGTATATAGTAGTAGTCTCTCGGTAACCGAGGATGATGATTGCCTTTGTAAGCTTTCATCTGTGATGTAGATGAGGGTGCACAAAGACACTTGTGCATGAAGGAGATTTAAGTAGAAAAGTCGATGCACAGAGACAGTCCCACTCTTTCGGCATTGGAAGCCTGGGTCCAGTGGCACAAAAAGTCATTACACCTGGAGACTTCCTCAGCTGCCTTGGATGACCATGTTGTCTTTTGTGCTCCAACACGCCCTAAGCACTCCACAGTGCTTTGCTGCATTGCCCTCTCAACCGTTGAACCTTCTTATTGGTTTCTTCCACCTGTTCAGCCAAAGCAGTCTTTACATGCTGGGTGAGCAAAGCTCTAGTTCACCAGGGGTCTGTGACCTGATGGCTACCCTCACAAGGTTTAGCCAGCCTGTCAAAGCTGTTGCCCGGGGTGTGGCCACTGCTGCATGCTAGCAGCTACTAGGAGCCACAAGTGAGAGCTGGGTGTCAGGTGAGGGTCAGAGGCTGGAGAGTTGCCCTAAGAGGGCACAACAAGCCCTCCATACCAGAGATACTACTCCTCCCTGAGCACCCCATACACCCGTCAACTGTATATAATAATAGGTAAAACTATATGCACAAGTAAGACATGTCATTTTCCTCCTAATTCCATAATTTATTCAAGTAAACAATTTTCCCATAATTGTCCTTTTGGGGAAGATATCTCAAAATAAAGAGAAGAGGAGTAATATTTTTATTTCTTCATTAACTATGTTATTTCCTTTGATTTCCTTCTTTTCTTTTTTTTTGATATACCTAGCATTTCTATTATAATATCAAATAATAGGGGTGATACTGGATAGCCTTGATTAACCCCTGGTCTTATTGGCAAGGCTTCTACCTTGTCTCTATTTCAGATTATGCTTGTGGATGGTTTTAGATAGATACTACATATCTTTTTAAGGGAAGCTCTATTTATATGTCCTCTAGTATTTTTAATAGGAATGAACATTGTATTTGGTCAAAACTTTATGCATTTACCAAAATAATTACATAATTTCTTTTGGTTTTGTTATTACTGTGGGCAATTACACCAATAATATTCCTAATATTGAAACAGTCCTAAATTCCTGATGTAAATCTCACCTGGTCAAAATGAATGATCCTTGTGATATATTGCTGTAATCTCCTTGATAGTAAATTATTTAAAATTGTTTTATCAATATTTATTAGGGATATTGGTCTATAGCAGTGATGGTGAACCTTTTAGAGACCAAGTGCCCAAACTGCAACCCTCACTGAGCATGCAAACCCCACACCTTACCCCATAGAGGGGAGGGAGGAAATGCTCCCATTGGGCTGTTTTGCAGATGGGGTGAGTGATGTGAGAAATGTCCCTAGGTACACATTAAGAGTGGGCAGGGAGCAATCCCATCCAGCATATATGCTATAGGTTCCTCAACATGGGTCTATAGTTTCATTTTTCTATTTTTGCTCTTCCTGCTTTAGTTATCAGAGCCATATTTGGGTTCTGAACAAGGTAAATCAAGCACAAAAAAATAAAACAAAAAAGAAATTAAAAAAGGGAAATAGAATAATAAAAAAATTAGATATGATAGACTTCTTGGGAACACTGAAAGGGAATAGAAAAGAGCATACCTTTTTTACATGTATACATGACACCTACAGAAAAAAATTGACCACGTATTAGGGCATAAAAAATCACAGACAAATTCAGAAAAGCAAACATATTAAGTGAATTTTTTTTCAGATCAGATGCAATAAAAATTATACTGAATAAAGGATTGTGGAAAAATATTTTGAAAATTAATTGGAAACTAAATATTGTAATTTACTAAGGAGCATCAATGGAGATATCATCAAAACAATCTATAATTTCATTCAGGAGAATGATACCAAAGTACAACATACATATCATGATTCATAGGCTATGGCCCAAACAGTACTTAAAAGGATTTTTTATCTATAAATAATTACATCAATTAAAAGAAAAATAACAGACCAATAAATTGGGCATGCAACTAAAAATGTTAGAAAAAGAACAAAATTTTTTAAGTCCCCAATTAAATACTGAATTTGAAACCTTGAAAATCAGATGTGAGATGAATGAAATTGAATGTGAGAAAACCATTCAACAAATAAATAAAGCTAATGTTTTTTGAAAAATTAACAATAAAATTGATAAACCAATGATTAATTTCATTCAAAAATAAAAAAAACATTAAGTTAGTAATATAAAAAATGAAATGTATGAATTCACTACCAATAAAGAGGAAAGTAAAGCAATTATTAGGAGTTATTTTGCCCAATTTTATGTCATTAAATTTGATTATTTAAATGAAATTGATTTTTCATAAAAATATAAACTTTGCCAATTAACAGAGGACAAAATAGAATAGTCTTGTCTAAGAAAAAGAAAAATTTTTAAAAAGCATCAATGAAATCTCTAAGAAAAAATCCCCAGGAGCAGATGTATTAACAAGTGAATTCTATCTGTGAAGATTGGATTTGTCTTTCTCCTGATTGTAACAATGAAGGTACTTAGCTCTTCCTTGATTGTGAAGATTAAATTGTAATTCCCTGTCTATTTTTAGATTTAAATCCCCCAAGTGTGAACACAGTCCTTAAAGTTGATCTCATTTTGAATTTTAACCCCACCAAAAGGGATAAACACCCATTTCATACATTGAGAAGAGGTCTGTGAACCACATGTGAAAGAGTGGGCAGTCCTAGAGTGGAGCGTCAGTTGTGATTGGTAGATGTAAAATTTAGGGGAAGTGATACAAGAGGAAAAGGTCTTTTAAAGTGGAAACAGAGACAGTTTATAGATAGATACTCCAACTTGGCTGAGGAACTCATCCCTGGAGGAGCTTGTGCTGGAGACCTCAGACAGCTTTCCTTTTAGATGGTCACCCTGGTGAGTATAAAGGCTGACTTCCTTTCTTGCCCTTTCTGGAGGCATGAGTCTCTGGGAAAGGCCCATTATCTTGAGACTTTGAGACTCCTTTCCCCTGGCTGGGGAATTGCTACCTGGGTCAGAGGAAGCCAGAGTTCTCTCTCTCTCTCTCTCTCTCTCTCTCTCTCTCTCTCTCTCTCTCTCTCTCTCTCTCTCTCTCTCTCTCTCTTTCTCTGTGTGTGTGTGTGTGTGTGTCTCTGTCTCTGTATCTGTCTCTGTCCCTCTCTCTCTCTGTCTCTTTCTCTCTCTCTCTGTCTCTGTGTCTCTGTCTCTCTGTGTCTCTCTGTCTCTGTCTCTCTCTCTGTCTCTCTGTCTCTCTGTCTCTCTCTCTCTCTCTCTCTCTCTCTCTCTCTCTCTCTCTCTCTCTCTCTGTCTCTCTCTCTCCCCTTTTCTCTCTTCCTTAATATCTTCTGTCTATTGTAAAATAAACTACCATAAATTCCATTTGACTTTAGTAATTCATTTTTGGGATTTAGAAATTAAATCCCTAGTGACCAATTAAATATTAAGTCCAACCATAAATTTAGCATATCAAATTTTTAAGGAAAAATTAATCACAATACTATTTAGGCTACTTGTAAAAATAGAGAAAAAGGTACCCTACTAAATTCCTTTTGTTAAATAATCACATAAAAAAAAACACTAAGCAAGGAAAGAGTAATTAACCTAACTGTGATCATGTATGAGAAGAGATAGGAACATAGCTGGATGCAATACTTCTTCTAAGAGACTCTGGATGTTAAATGTTTGGATGATTAATTCCTCATTCTTACTTTCTTAATTTCTCCTTAAAAGGATCATGTCTTTCATCTTGAGAGAATTTAAAGCCCTAATCTATTGATAAAATGAGTGATAAACTAACTACTCTGTACCCTCTCCAATCCATTCATTTTGTAGATATCCATCAGACAAATATTTCTGGATTAGAAATTGTGTCTACAGTGTGCTTTCAGTCAGAGGATACATTGTAAACTTGGGTTGAACTTGAAGAGAAACAAATTGTCTCCACTTCTGGTTTTGATCTCCTGGCTCTTAATCTAAGATTTATCAGTTCTTCTAGTTCTTTGATTGGTTACCCATTTCTGATTTCCCTAGTCTAAATGCTGATAACACTTTTCAACTGTGAAGATTGGATTTAGCTCTCCCAGGATTGTAACAATGAAGGTACTTAGCATTTCCTTTATTGGGAAGATTGAATTGTAATCCCCAGTCTATTTTTAGATTTTAATCCCCAAAGTGTTAACTCAGAATTTGAAGTAGATCTACCCATTTTAATCTACAAAAAAGTAACTAACTACTAAAGGTGAGAACTAACTACTAAAGGTGTGATATAACCAAAAAAGGTATAATCTAACCAAAAGAGGTGTGAATTAAAGAGTGAGTAGTCCTGGCAAGAGCATCTGCAGTGACTGGTAGATGTGAAATTTAGGGGGGGTGACACAAGCAAAAAAAATCCTTAAATTGAGGAAACAAGCACACAAGATGGATACAGATCTGACTCAGAGTTGGACTGGAGGAGAGTCACCCAGAATGAAAAAATCAATCAGTTACTCAAAGTTGGACTGGAAGACAGACACTTGAGGAGAGTCTGGAAGACAGACACTTGGACTTGGCTTTGGAACAGGACCCCTAGAGGAACTTGTGCAGGGGAACTTAGACTGCTTTCTTTTTAGATGGTCATCATGGTGAGTGTAAAAGCTGACTTAGTTTCCCTGTATTTCTGGAGGTGTGAACCTCTGAGAAAGGCCCATCATCTTGAGACTCCTTTCCCTTATTAGGGCCTTAGAATTTCTACTTGGCTCAGAGGAAGTCAGAGTTTTCTCTCTCTATCTCATTCCTTAATATCTTTCCTCTGTTGTAAATAAACTACCATAAATACCATAAATAAAATACCATAAATTATATTTTACTTTAGTAATTCATTTGGGATTTAGAATTAAATCCCTGGCGACCCCCAATTAATATATTAAGTCCAACCATATATAAATTTAACACAACTTAGAGTCTGGATTTATCATTTGAAATTGTTTTAGAAGTATGACTGTTCCATTTGATCTATAATCTTACATTCCCCCAAACTTTCTACTCTAGCTTTGTATTCAGACCACACTCTGCATTATCTAGATTCTGCTCTTTTTGTTTATTCCTTTACTGTTTTTTTAAGTCATTTTCAGTCACAGAGAATTTTTTCATGACCCCTTTTTGAGAATTTTCTTGACCAAGATACTTTATTGGCTTGCCTTTTCCTTATCCGCCTCATTATATAGATGAGGAACTGAGCCAAATAGGGTTAAATGACTTGCCCAGGATTACACAGGTAGTAAGTGTCTAAGGTCATTTGCACCCAGGTCTTTCTGATTCTATCTACTGCATCACCTAACTGCTACATACTCCTCTCAGAAGCTATCAATTGTTAATGTCTTTAACATATTTATTTGAAGAGGAACAAAAGGATATCATTATGTTGGTGTCAAAGCATAATTTGCTGAACTGTGAATTATAAGACCAGTAGGTACTTAGAAGGCTTCATCACAGGTTTGCTCAAATAGCCCATATAAATATTTGGGATGGAGATGACTTTTATCTCATTTTTCTTTTGAGTTACTACAATTCTGCTTTCCTCATAGAGTGCATTGGCTTCTTTGAGGTGTACACAATATCATGGATGGTTCTGTGTCCATATCTCTCATGTCTCACAATCAATACCAAAGTTCTTCAGAAAGACCTTCAAAGTTTCCTTGGATCACTTCTTCTGACTGTCATATGAGTACTTTCCTAGTGAAATTTCTCCATAAAATAGTGTTTTAGGTAAATATGAGTTTACTGTTGTTCTCTGTGAAGTAGAATTTAAATTCTTGGAAGTTCAAATCTAGAAAGATCTTCACCATATTTCTATGATAATTCAAATAGAAGTGACTTATTTTTTTGATGTGGCACTGCTAGACTGTCCAGGTTTCAGAGGAATACCACAATGAGGTGGCATATCACATTTAGGTCAGCACAAAGGCTCTGTAAAACTTCTGTGTAGTATGCAGCCTAATACCTCTTCTCTCATACATTTTCCTTTGGAGTCTCACAAATACAGAACTTGCTCTTGCAATGTGTGCATCAACTTCATCATCTATTTGGACATCCCTGGAATTGCTAAGGTAAGGTAAATTAAATTATACACAGCATCAACAGTCCAACAAGCATTTACTGAGTACCTACACTGTGTAAACCAATGTGATGTGATAAAGTGAACCTAGAGATAGAGTATTTGAGTTTGAATAATACCTTGCTATTCATTGTCTCTATGATGTCTTACATTCTTTTCAGGTTTTTTTGTTTGTTTATTTCCCTTCCCCTTATTATTTCCCTAATTGGTAAGATATATTTATATGCTTCAGTGTGGGTATTATTCACACTCTGTGCTTATTTCAATGAGAATAATGTTCAAGCATTGCCCACTACCCCCTCATTGTCCCTTTCTCTGTACTGATTTTTTCATGCCTCCTCATGAGATAATTTATCTCCAAATTTCACTCCTTATCCTATTTCTCAGCATATTCCTTCGATCTTTAAAAAATAATATTCTATTATATTTAACTTACTTCCTGTTATCTCTCTCTCTCTCTCTCTCTCTCTCTATATATATATATATATATATATATATATATATATATTCGTATCTTCAGTACCTTAAATATCCTAAGTACTTTAGATATCTTGGGTACTTAGAGTATCATAAATTTCTATAAGCATTTTAGTTATTACCTTCTTCCTAGTAATGTAATCAGTTTAATCTCATTGTTTTCCTTAATTACCTTAAAGTATAGTATATTAAATATTCTAGTGATTTCTAGTATCACTTTCCCAAGCAAAAATATCAAGAGAGTTTTTCCTGATAATTTCATTCAATATTGGATAAAAATTCTTTTTCATATTATGACTTTCAGTCAAGCCAATGATTCTTGGATTATCTCTCCTGTATGTGTTTTCTAGCTCAGTCATTTTTCCAGTGGAAGACTTCAGATTTTCTTCCTTCTATGCATTCTTTCGAATTTGTTTGGTTCTTTGTTGTTCCATGAAATTATTCATTTCCAATTGTCCAATTCTAATTTTGGGGAAAACATTTTTTGAAGCTTTGGATTTCCTTTTTCATGGAGCTATTTTCCTGTTTGAAGAATCACATTTCCTTTTTTAAAGGGAACTCTTTTCTTCAGGAAGTTTTTGTTTTAAACCACTAATTTTTTTCTTCTAATTTTTCTTCTATATTCCTTTTAATTTGTTTTTTATCCTTTTTAAAGTTTTTCAGGGGTTCATTTGGGGCTTGACCCCTTTTCAATCTCCTTTGAGCTTTCACTTTTTTCATCTTTGTATTGCTGTCATTTTATGAGTTTGTATTTTGATCATCTCTCATCTTGAGTGTTTTTCTTAAGCATCAAGCTTTTTTTCTTTTTTTGTTCTTTCCAGATTGCTTTTTCCCTTTATTTTTCTCTATGTGCTCAGACTTTTCTCTGTTCTTGTAGTAGAGAGAGTAATGTCCTGGCCTTGTACTATACCTGAGAACTCTGCAGAGGTTGCAATCCTCTGTGAAGGACTGTTGTTCAGTTCACCTGGTTGTAGTTGGTTCTGCTCATTCCCACTGAGACTAGAGTTATTGGACTGAGCTTCTGTCCCTGATGCCTCTTCTGGGTCGTGCTGGGCCTCTGTTCAGATGAATTATGCATGGCTACTTTCCTCCCACTGCTGATTGTTCTGTATTATGTGGGGTTTTTCTCTTTCCCTGCTGAGGTTAGACTGAGCCAACTGTTCTCTTTCTTTGTCACTTTTGCTATATTGCCTCTAAGATCCCCTGAGGCTTATTCAGTGCTCTCTCCTCAGACCCTAGTGAGATGAGTCCTCATTCCTGTCTCAATATTTTTCTGGGCCACAGCAATACTTCACCAATTTTTTTACTGGTTCTGATATTCTAGTATTTCTTTTTAAGTGTTTTAATTCTTCAGTGGTCATTTGGATGGTGGTGGAGGACCACAGGGGCTTCTTATTTTGCCATCTCAGCCTAATCTACTACCTCTGCTGCTGCCTTGGCTATGGTGGCTGCCTCCAAAGCTCTGCTTCTTTGATGTATGGAGAATTATTTGGCTTCTCCAAACCTTAGTTTCCACATCTGTGGAATTATACATACATTGTGAGAGTTGACCCACTCAACTTATTATATCTCTTCCAACTCCAAAAATCCTAAGGTCTAATTAATCATAATTAAAGACATGAGAAAGTTAATCTTGCATATTGAACCTAATAGAAGTTCTGTGTTAGAGTTGAAATTATTTGATTAATAGATTTGTGAATAATCTAGACTCACATTTCCTTATTTTTTAAAAATTAAGAATAAACATCACCTATCTTTGTTTAAAGAGAATCTTGGGTATGGCTTCATCATAATAAATTAGACAAGGTCAAGAAAATGAGACAAAAATAAGTGTTTAATTGTAGTACACAAGGCACTTTATATAGCCAGGAACCATATTAAAAGCATATTGTTTTAATAGACAAATTTCAAGCTTAATAGGTACATGTTTTTAAAAGGGGATAAATTAGTGTTATCTCAGAGATGTGTTTATAATCCTGGTAGATTTATATTTCTTTTTTTTTAAAGAATATATTTTATTTGATCATTTCCAAGCATTATTTGTTAAAGACATAGATCATTTTCTTTTCCTTCCCCCCACCCCCCATAGCCGACGCGTAAGTCCACTGGGCATTAGATGTTTTCTTGATTTGAACCCATTGCTTTGTTGATAATATTTGCATTAGAGTGTTCATTTAGAGTCTATCCTCTGTCATGTCCCCTCAACCTCTGTATTCAGGCAGTTGCTTTTTCTCGGTGTTTCCACTCCCATAGTTTATCCTTTGCTTATGAATGGTGTTTTTTTCTCCTGGATCCCTGCAAGTTGTTCAGGGACATTACACCGCCACTAATGGAGAAGTCCATTACGTTCGATTATACCACAGTGTATTAGTCTCTGTATACAATGTTCTCCTGGTTCTGCTCTTCTCGCTCTGCATCACTTCCTGGAGGTTGTTCCAGGCTCCATGGAACTTCTCCATTTTATTATTCCTTTTAGCACAATAGTATTCCATCACCAACATATACCACAGTTTGTTCAGCCATTCCCCAATTGATGGGCATCCCCTCGTTTTCCAGTTTTGGGCCACCACAAAGAGCGCAGCTATGAATATTTTTGTACAAGTCTTTGTGTCCATTATCTCTTTGGGGTACAGACCCAGCAGTGCTATGGCTGGGTCAAAGGGTAGATATTCTTTTGTCTCCCTTTGGGCATAGTTCCAAATTGCCCTCCAGAATGGTTGGATCAGTTCACAGCTCCACTAGCAATGAATTAATGTCCCTGCTTTGCCACATCCCCTCCAGCATTCATTACTTTCCTTTGCTGTTATGTTAGCCAATCTGCTAGGTGTGAGGTGATACCTCAGAGTTGTTTTGATTTGCATCTCTCTGATTATAAGAGATGTAGAACACTTCTTCATGTGCTTGTTAATAGTTTTGATTTCTTTATCTGAGAACTGCCTATCCATTTCCCTTAGATTTATATTTCTAAAAGGAGAACAAAATGCATTTGGCTGCCCTTTTCTATGCTGGAACGGGCATGTACTGAAACTGTCCTTATAAGAGTATTGGCATGTGCAACTAGAAATGATTATGTGAAATCATGGGTTCATTCACATTAATTTAACAGTAGTGGCTAAAATCTGAAAACCTTCCTCTCTAAATTTCTTTGGGAGATCAAATGAATTAAATAATTAGAAGTTTAAAAATACTCATTATGTAAGTGATTATTGGTATCACCTTAAATATCTTAAGATATTTACTAGTAGAAAAAACAACTACTGTAGAAAATAATTTGGACAATTCTTGAATGATGTGGAACTAATGTTCTGCATTCATAAATATATTGACATCTCTAATATTGTCCTTTTTTATTCACATTCAATTCATGATTTAGTCATTTTGTCAAACACATAGTTATATAATGTCTATATAATTCCAACCTCCTTATATTTTTAACTTCACATATAGCACATGAAAAAATCTTCCAAATCCCTCCTGATTAGAGAAATGTAAATTAAAACAATTCTGAGGTACCAACTCACACTTAGCAGATTGGACAATATGGCAGCAAAGGAAAGTAATAAATGTTGGAGGGGATGTGGCAAAATTGGGACACTAATACACTTTTGGTGGAGTTGTGAATTGGTCCATCTATTCTGGATGACAATTTAGAACTATGCACAAAAAGCTTAAAAAACTACCTGCCCTTTGACCTAGCCGTATACCACTGCTGGGTTTGTACTCCAAAGAGATAATAAGGAAAAAGTCATGAATAAAAATATTAATAGCCAAGCTCTTTGTAGTGGTAATAAATTGGAAAATGAAAGGGGTGTCCATTGATTGGGGAATGGCTGAATAAATTATAGTATATGTTTGTGATAGAATATTATTGTCCTGAAAGGAATAAAGAAATGGAGAATTCCATATGAACTGAAACAAGCTCCAGGAGTTGATGCAGAGGGAAAGGAGAAGAACTAGGAGAACATTTGTACACAGAGACTGATACATTATGGTACAATCAAATTTAATGGACTTTTCTATCAGTAGCAATGGAATAATCCAAGACAATCCAGAGGAACTTAGGAGAAAGAATGCTATCCAAACCCAGAGAAAAAAACTAAAGAACCAGAAATGGATTAGAAATATATATGATCTACCACATAGTATGATAAGGCTGTGAATAGGGTTTTGATGTTAAAATTGCTCTACTGCAAATATCAATAACATAGAAATAGGTTTTGAACAATGATACATATATAATACAATGGCACTGCTTATCGACTTCAGGAGGGGGAGAGTTAAAAAGGAAGGAGGGTAATGAAACGTAACCATGGAAAAATATTGTCAATAAAAATTTTAAAAAGAAAAAGAAAAAGCCTTTTACAAAATATAACAACCATTCCTATTGAAAACACAAGAAAGTATTTGAACAGAAGGGTCCTTCAAAAAAAATAAACAGTATATATTTATGTTTTCATCAGTCTCATCTGCAATGGGATAAATTAGAAGCCTTCCCAGTAAGATCAGGAGTGAAGGAAGGATGCTCATTATCACCTCTATTATTTAATATTGTACTAGAAACTCTACAGGTAGCAATTTGAGAAGAAAAAGAAATTGAAGGGATTCAAGAAGGCAATGAGGAAACTAAATGATCACTCTTTGCAGATGATATGATCATATACTTAAAGAATCCTAGGAATTCAACGAAGAGGCTAGTGGCAATAATGAACAATTATAGCAAACATGCAGGGTACAAGATAAACCCACATAAATCATCAGCATTTCAATATATTTCCAACAAAGTTCAGCAGTAGGAATTAGAGAAATTCCATTTAAAATCATCCTAGACAATATAAAATACTTAGTAATCTATCTGCCAAGACAAACACAGGAAGTATATGAACACTACTACAAAACACTTTTCACACAATTAAAGTTAGATCTAAATAACTGGAAAAATAATTGCTCCTGGATAGGATGAGTTAATATTATAAAAAATGACAATCTTACCCAAATTTATCTACTTATTCAGTTTCATACCTAACAAACTACCAAAAATCTTTCGTAGAATTAGAAAAAATATAACAAAGTTCCTCTGGAAAAGTAAGAGATCTAGAATATGAAGGGAAATAATGAAAAAAAAATGTGAAGGATGGGGGTCTAGCAGTACAACATCTTAACCTGTACTATAAAACAGTGGTCATCAAAACAATATGGTACTGGTTAAAAGATAGAAAGGTGATCAATGGAATAGACTAGGAGTAACTGACCTCAACAAGCTCATGCTCAATAAATCCAAAGATCCCAGCTTTGGTGGCAAGAACTCGCTAATTAACAAAAACTGCTTGGAAAATTGGAGAACACTATAGGAAAAATAAGGTCTAGATCAACATCTATATCTGTACCAAGATAAATTCAAAATTGGTAAATGACTTAAATATAAAGAATGAAATCATAAATAAGTTAGGTGAATATAGAATAATGTACATGTCAGATCTATGGGAAATTAAGGAATTTTAAGACCAAGCAAGAGATAGAGAACATTACAAAATGTAAAGTATATGACTTTGATCATATAAAATTAAAAATTTTTTGTACAAACAAAATCAATGCAAGCAAAATTGGAAGAAAAAAAAACAAACAGAAAAATTAGCAAAACACTGACAAAGTTCTAATTTCCCAAATTAAAAGGAATTAAATCAAATTTACAAAAACAAACAGAAAAGTAATTCCCTAATCAAAAAATGGTGAAGAGATATAAATAGACAGTTCTCAAATGTAGAAATCAAAACTATTTATAATCACATGAAAAAGTGTTCTAAATCCCTCCTGATTGGAGAAATGCAAAAACAAACAAACAAACAAACAAACAAACTCTGAGGTACCACCTTACACCTAGCATATTTGACAATATGGTCACAAAGGAAAGTGATAAATGTTGGAGGAAATATTGTAATATTGAGATACTAATACATTGCTGGTGGAGTTGTGAATTAATCCAACCATTCTGGAGAGCAATTATATAGAATTATGCCCAAAGGGCGCTAAAAGAATACCTATCCTTTGATCCAGGCAGACCACTGCTAGGATTGTACACCAAAGTGATAATGAGTAAAAAGACATGTAAAAATATTTATAGTTACACTTTGTGGTGGCAAAAAATTGGAAAATGAGGGGATGCCCTTTGATTGGGAATGGCTAAACAAGTTGTGGTATCTAATGGTTATGTAATACTATAATGCTGAAATGAATGATGAACTGAAGGATTTCTACATGAACTGGAAAGACCTCCAGGAACTGATGCAAAGAGAAATGAACAGAACCAGGAGAACATTGCATATAAATTATATTGTGAATATAAAATTTTACATTACTAAATTATATAAATTTTATGTGTAAATATTTTATAATATCAATTGTTATTCTAGTTTGTCTCACTTCAGTACAAAGCAGTTCATATAAGTTTTTCTGTGTCTTTTTACAATCATCTAGTTCCTCGTTTCTTTGAGCATCATAATATTTCATAACATTCATATGTCACAATATATTCAGTCATTCTTCAATTGATGGACATTCCCTTAGGTTCCTTTCTTTTTCTCCCTTATCACAAAAAGAGTCAGAAAATCTCCTTCACTCCTTTTTTTTTTTGTTATACTTAAAGCACTGGTTCAATTGGGTTGTATTTATTGACTTCCCTTCATTTTTTAATTAATTCAATTCAATATAACACATTAATTAAATTCTGACTACATTCCAGGGATCAAAGTTTCTTATTTAATTGTTTAGATTAATTGATACTTGTTTTTAGATATAAATTTGTTAACATCACAAAAGTCCTTAGAATTTAGCACAATGTCTGATCCATTGTAATGGGTAAATGCCTAATAAATGTTTTAGCCATTAATCATGAGGGCAAAGGCTATTTTCTATTCTATTTTCCTCCTCACCAACCCAATTACTTAGCAAAATGTCTTATTTTTTCCCTCATTAGATCTGTGATTTCACTAGTTTAGAGACATTCTAGTGAGTAAATTCCATCTACCGAAATAGAATGGCACTCTGTAGTACCTCAGTGGACTAGAGAGTTATGTGAGCCATTGAAGATTTAAGTGAATCACCTCACCAAGGATATCCAAGTCAATATAAAGCAACAGTTAAAGTTCTTACCTATAAACTATTATAAAATTGATCTTTGAGATTTTATACTAAATTTATAAGTATTTATTAGTTAAGAGAAAGAAAAAGATAGAAAGTTTCTTGCTTTCCTAACTTAAAGTAAGATCAGGTCCTGGATTCCAGCCCAAAGTCGTTTCCTCCAGAGATGGTAAAATAAATAAGAGCCACCAGAATGGTTCAGAAAAAAAGGCCTAGAGAGTAGAAGAAGGAACCCAGGAGTGGAAAGAAGTGAGAAGTCAGGTGAACTTCCCAAGCTGGTTTTTCAAATCTCATCTAAGCTCTTCCTGGGATCCTTCAATTGGCCAAAGAACTTCATAGTCATATTCATGAGATCTCTCAGACCTCTGGGGTTTTTGTTGCTAAAGAATATGACTGCCCTGCTGACAGTACAGTCACTTGACTCCACCACTCCTATTGTGAGTCTTTCTGGGATTGGACTGGGTTGGGGGTCCCTCAGACATTTAATTCACACAAGATAATGATTATAGAAGAACAAGTTTCAAAATAATTTCATAGCCGAGGAAAGTGATTGAGGCTTAAAGGCATTAATTGATTTAAATGACTTCTCTGGAGCTATATTCTCTAGGTTGCTTTAATTTAGTAACAGATTCTTCTGCTGTTTAAACAAGGTATGTTATGTACCTATAATTTGTTGTGACAGTCCAGAAGCATTCCTTTTTGTGTTTAACTGAAATAATACTTTCCTCAGAATTGCTCTAGTGAGCAAAATTAATAGCATTCCAAGATAAATGCATGTCCCCATCACTGAAATGAACCAACCTCTTGGGCTTTGTATCATTTAGCTCTACTTACTAGTAATCTCTTAAATCCTGTTGAGAGATGAAAATAAAATTGTGTTTGTAGGTGGTAGTGTAGATAGTCTGGAGTAGAGTGAATGACTCATTTTTTTGTTCAAATCCCACCTCAGATACTTTTGTGACCATGGGCAAATCACAACTATGATTGTCTAAGTTCCTTCATGTATAAAATGAACTGAGAAGGAAATAGCAAAACACTACAGTAGTTTGCCAAGAAAACCTAAAATGTGACCATAGAGAGTTGGACACAACTGAATAACAATAATAACAAAATGACTGATTTAGTCACTAAATATAAACTGGAGCCAATTCTCCAAATGGCATACATAATATTAAGAAACAGGTTAAAGCGAATATATGTATACTGAAAACACACTTCTGACCTTCTTCTCAAAGATTAATCTGACCTTAGACATGAATAATTTATGTGATTTAGATCACATTACTTAATTTCTCTTTGTATGTTTCCTCAACTGTAAAATGAGGATAATAACTACAACTATATAACAGCTTTGTTTTGAGAATTACATGAATTAATATTTTTAAAGAGATTAACAAAATGTCTGATGTGAAGAAGGTGTCTTGAGACTTCCAGATCAACATGGCTACAGTGTAGATGTAGGACTCTTCCTCTCCTCATTACCTACCAATATACACTACCCCAAAAGGAAAAAACACCCAAATTTATATGAAAAAAGGGACTCTACAAAAGGGTGCAGCATTGAAGGTACATGGGATTTGGGCATTTCCACACCATAAGGGGGTGAAATAGCTTCCACCAAAACATGAGCTGATCAATCCTCCCCCATCCCATTTACAGAGTCAGTCATATCCAGCTCACCAGAATCAGCAAGCAAGCAAGGGGCACCTCTAGATCTTTGGCAGCTGACTAAGACCACCATAGACCTACCCCTGAGAGTAGCTAGGCTTGAGATCCAACTGGTGGAAGAACACAGCCCTTGGGTGAGGAGATAACACAAAGAAGGGCTGCAAGCAGTAGAAGCTTCAGACACTTCAGAAGTGGCCTCAGGCAAAAACCACAATCCTTAGCTCCTTCCATAGAGAGCCTATCCTCCTCACTTAGATTTATGAATGGAAAGAGAAGGAAAAAAACAGCATAGTGATGGCTAAAAATGCCAATAAATAACAATTTCCAAACACCAAGAAGAACAAGAAGAAGGCATTGACCCTGGGTAGTTTTTATGGAAGAAAAATCCAGACTACAGAGGAAATACCAAAAGATGAAAAAGAAGTAAGTGCATCCAAAGTTTCCCAAAAAAGTGGAAATTGGCCACAAGCGCTTGAGAAATTTAAATTGGAGCTCATGAGAAAAATGGAAGAGTTTGGCAAGAAAAGTAGGAAATAGTTCAAAAAGAAAATAACAGTTTAAAAGGCAGGAACTTCCGAATGGAGACCAAAATTAAACAGCTAGAAGACATGAAAAGCAAGATAGACCAAACCAAAAATAGTAAAAATCAAAAGACTATAGGGGAAAACCAGTCTTTAAAGAGCAGAATTGGGCAATTGGAAGGCAATGATCTTACAAAACAGTAAGAATTAATAAAGCTAAGTCAAAAGACTGACAAAATAGAAGGAAACAAGAAATAGCCCATTGAAAAAATGAATGATTTGGAAAACAGTTTGGGAAGAGACAACTCGAGAATCATTAGTCTACCTGAAAACCCAGAAATAAACAGAAATTTTGACATCATACTACAAGAAATTATTCAAGCAAACTGTCCTGATGTTCTTGAACAAGAGAGCAAAATAGACATTGAAAAAGTTCATAGAATACTCTCTACAGTAGATCCTCAAAAGACCCACCCAAAAAATGTAATTTCAAAATTCAAGAGATTCCAAGCTATGGAGAAAATTTTACAAGAAGCCCCAAAGAGACAATTCAGATATCAAGGAGCACCGATCAGGATTATAAAAGATCTGGCAGTTTCCATACCAACGGATCCCAAGGCTTGGAATATGATATTCATAAAGACAAGAGAATTGGGTCTTCAACCAAAGATTACTGACTATATACTTCTATGGGAAAGTATGGGATTTCAACAAACTAAAATATTTCCAAGTCCTTTTAAAGAAAAGACAGAACTAAATGGAAAGTTTGATATGCAAACACAAAAGTCAAGAGAAATATGAAAAGTTAAATAAGGAAGAGAGGAGAAAGGGGAAAGGTTTTTCTTTTTCATTTAAATTTTCTTTGTAAAAGGCTTCAATAAGATCCAATTGTTTATATTAATATATGGGAAATGTTATTTTGTAACTCTCAAAAATTATATTCACTATTATAGTAATTAGAAGAATAATTCCCAGGAAGAAATTTGGGTAAAATTTTTATAAAATGATATGTAAAAAAGAGAAAGAGTGGGGAGGGGAATAGAAGATGGCCAAGAGAAACTTGAAGGAACAAAATGAATAGGATAATCTGTATCATACAAAGAGGCACATGGGAAGGAGAGAGAAAGAATACTATTATAAGGAGGAGTGGAAGAGAGTGCAAATAGGTAATACATAAATCTTACTCTTAGTGAAATCAATTCTTAGAGGGAAGAGCATCTAGATCCTTTGGGGTATCAAAGTCTATCTTACCCTACAAGGAAAGTGAGAAGGGAAAAACAAAGGGGGGGACTGGAGTGGGGATTACAAAAAGTGAGTGAAAAAGTGGGGTAGGGAACTTAACAGACCCTAAAAAAATAGTAAGGGAATAAAAAGGGAGAGGGTGGAAAGGGAAGCATATTAAGGGTGAGGATTAGAGGGACTGATTAAAAGCAAACCACTGGTTTAAAAGGATATAACAAAAGAAGAAAGGACAGAACTAGGAGAGGATATCAAAATGTTTGGGAATACACAACTGGCAATCATAACTTTGAACATGAATGGGATGAACATACCCATAAAACAAAAACAATTAGCAGAGTGGATTAGAAACCAAAATCCTATCATATATTGTCTACAAGAAACAAAAATAAGGCAGATAGATCCTCACAGGGTTAGAATTAACTGTTAGAACAAAAGATATTGGGCCTCAACTGAGAGAAAGAAGGCAGGAGTTGCAATCACGATATCTGACAAAGTCGAAGTAAAAACAGATCTGATTAAAAGAGATAGGGAAAGTAATTTCATCCTGATAAAAGACAGTATAGACAATGAGGAAATATCAGCACTCAACACATATGAATCAAATGGTATAGCATCCAGATTTCTAAAGAAGAAACTCATGGAGTTGAAGGAAGAAATAGATAGTTAAATTATACTATTGGAAGACCTGAACTTTCCACTATCAAATCTAGATAAAAAAATAAAAAATAAATAAGAAAGAGGTAAGAGATGTGAGTGAAACCTTAGAAAAATCATAGTTAATAGATATATGGAAAAATAAATAGGAACAAAAAAGAATACACCTTATCAGCAGCACATGGTACATTCATAAAGATTGACCATGTACTAGGGCATAAAAACATAGCAAACAAGTGCAAAAAAGCAGAAATAATAAATTCAACCTTTTCAGATAATAATGCAATAAAAATAATAATTAGTAAGGGTACATGAAGAGCCAAATCAAAAATTAATTGGAAATTAAATAACATAATTCTCCAAAATTGATTAAAGAACTAATCATAGAAACAATTAATAGTTTCACTGAAGAAAATTAGAATTATGAGACATCCTTTAAAAATCTATAGAATGCAATCAAAGCAGTACTCAGGGGGAAATTTATATCCTTGAGATCATATATTAACAAATTAGGGAGGGCATAGGTCAATGAATTGTGCAAGCAAATTTAAAAAAAATTGAAAGTTAACAAATTCAAAATCCCCAGATGGAAACTAAGTTAGAGATCCGAAAAATTAAGGGAGAAATTAATAAAATTGAAAGTGAAAGAACTGTTGAATTAAAAAATAAGCCTAGAAGCTGTTATTTTAAAAACTACAAACAAAACAGACAAAGTACTGGTCAATCTAATTTAAAAAATGGAAGGAAGAAAACCAAATTAACAGTATCATAGATAAAAAGGGAGCCCTTACCTCTAATGAAGAGAAAATTAAGGCAATCATTAAAGACTAGTATGACCGATTATATAGCAAGAGAAATGGCAATCTAGGTGATATTGATGACTATTTACAAAATATAAATTGCCTAGATTAACAGAAAAAAAAATAGAATTCTTAAAAAATCCCATATCAGAAAAGGAAATTGAAGAAGTCATCAAAGTACTCCCTAAGAAAAAATGCCTAGGGCCTGATGGATTCACAAGTGAATTCTATCAAATATTCAAATAACAACTAATCCCAATATTATACAAACTATTTGACCTAATAAGCAAAGAAGGAATTCTACCAAATTCCTTTCATGACACAAATATGGTACTGATTCCAAAGCCAGGCAGGTGAAAAACAGAGAAAGAAAACTATAGACAAATCTCCTTAATGAACACAGATGCAAAAATCTTAAATAGAATACTAGCAAAAAGACTCCAGCAATTGATCACAAGGGTTATTCATTATGATCAGGTGGTATGTATACCAGGAATGCATGGATGGTTCAATATTAGGAATACTATCCACATATTTGAACATATCAGCAAAAAAACCAACAAAAATCACATGATTATGTCAATAGATGCAGAAAAAGCAGTTCACAAACTCCAACACTCATTCCTATTGAAAACATTAGAAAGTATATGAATAGAAGGGCCTTTCCTATATATATATATATATATATATATATATATATATATATATATATATATATACCATCAGTCAACACCATCTTCAATGGGGATAAACTAGATGAATTCCCA
Organism: Monodelphis domestica; assembly: GCF_027887165.1. Lineage (NCBI taxonomy): Eukaryota > Metazoa > Chordata > Mammalia > Didelphimorphia > Didelphidae > Monodelphis > Monodelphis domestica. The sequence goes on along the minus strand of NC_077234.1, from coordinate 103,962,945 downwards.
ATAAAATCAGGAGTGAAACAAGGATGCCCATTATCACCTCTATTATTTAACATTGTACTAGAATCACTGGCAGAAGCAATTAGAGAAGAAAAAGAAATTGAAGGTATTAAAAAAGGCAGTGAGGAGACCAAGCTATCACCCTTTGTGGATGATATGATGGTCTACTTAAAGAGTCCTAGAGAATCAACTAAAAAGGTAGTAGAAATGATCAACAACTTTAGCAAAGTTGCAGGATACAAAATAAACCCTAACTCATAACTCATAACTCATCAACATTGCTCTATATCTCCAACATATCTCAGCAGCAAGAATTAGAAAGAGAAATTCCATTTAAAATCACCTTGACAATATTAAATACTTAGGAATCTATCTGCCAAGACAAAGACAAGAACTCTATGAACACAACCCTAAAACATTCCTACACAATAAAAACTAGATCTAAGTAATTGGAAAAAACATTAACTGTTCATGGGTAGGAATAGCTAACATAATAAAAATGACAATCCTATCCAAACTTATTTACTTATTTTGTGCCATACCCCTCAAAATACCCAAAAACTTTTTTTCCTGAATTAGACAAAAACATAACAAAGTTCATTTGGAAGAACAAAAGATCAACAATATCAAGGGAAATAATGAAAAAAATTGGGAAAGAAGGGGGCCTAGCAGTCCCAGATCTCAAACTATACTATATAGCAATGGTCATCAAAAAAATATGGTACTAGTTAAGAGACAGATAGTACCATCAGTGGAATAGACTTGGGTAAGTGACCTCAGCAAAACAGAGTATGATAAATACAAAGATCTCAGCTTTGGGGACAAAATCCAATATTTGATAACAACTGCTAGGAAATTATGGGAGAGATTGGGTTTAGATCAACATCTCACACCCTACACCAAAATAAACTCAGAATGTGTGAATGGCTTGAATATAAAGTAGGAAACTATAAATAAATTAGGTGAACACAGAATAATATACTTGTCAGATCTCTGGGAAAGGAAACATTTTAAGACCAAGCAAGAATTAGAAAAAAAATTTAAAAATGTAAAATAAATAATTTTATAACTTAAATTAAAAAGGGTTTGTACAAACAAAACCAATGCAACCAAAATTAGAAGGGAAGCAACAAATTAGGAAAATATCTTCATAGCAAATACCTCTGAAAAAATCTAATTACTAAAATTTATAAAGAGCTAAATCAATTGTACAAAAACCAATTCATTCCCCAATTGATAAATGGGAAAGGGATATGAATAGGCAATTTTCAGATAAACATATCAAAACTATTAACATGCACATGAAAAAGTGTTCCAAATTGCTTATTATCAGAGAAATGGAAATCAAAACAACTCTGAGGTATCACCTCACACCCAGAAGATTGGATAACATCACAGCAAAGGAAAGTATTGAATGCTGGAGTGGATGTGGCAAAGTAGGGACATTAATTCATTACTGGTGGAGCTGTGAATTGATCCAGCCATTCTGGAGGGTAATTTGGAACTATGTCCAAAGGATAATAAAGTTCTCTCTACTCTTTGATCCAGCCATAGCACTGCTGGATTTATACCCCAAAGAGATAATAAGGAAAAACACTTGTAGAAGAATATTCATAGCTATGCTCTTTGTGGCGGTTAAAAAAAAAAAAAACTTAAAAATGTGGAATGCCCTCCAGTTGTGGAATGGCTGAACAAATTTTGGTATCTGTTGGGGATGGAATCCTATTGTGCTCAAAGTTATAAAGAGCTGGAGGAATTCCATGTGAACTGGAAAGAACCCCAAGAACTGATGCAGAGTGAAAGGGGCATAACCAGGAGAACATTGTACACATAGACTGATACACTGTTGTACAATAAAGAGTAATGGACTTCTCTATTAGTAGCAATGCAATGATCCAGAACATTCTGAGGGATTTATAAGAAATAATACTATCCACATTCAGAGGAAAAACTGGGAACAAAAACACACAAGAAAAAAAAAAACTTTGATCACATGGGTTGATGGGGATATGAATGGGCATGTAGAAGCTAAATGATCACCCTTGTGCAAAGATAACAATATGGAAATAGGTTTTGATCAAGGACACATGTAAAACCCAGTGGAATTGTGAATCAGCTATGAGAGGGGTTGGGGGGAGGAGAGGGAATGTAACTCTTATAAGCAAGGGAAAATAATCTAAATCGACTAAATAATATTTTAAAAATAATAAATAAATAAATAAATAAATAAATAAATAAGCAAATCAATAAATAAATAAAGTGGGAGATGACTCATAATTACTGACCATCCCCCTGGGAAGCTCTAAGCAAATTTAAAGACTTCAATTAGAACCCATAAAGTGGAGGAAGGAACAGGAAGTGATGTAAAAAAGGAGTATAAAAGGTGATGAACTTCCTACTCAAGAGGTCTTCATCCTGAATTTATGGGTTGGATTATCTTCTTCTTTAGGACTTCACCTTGAGACTTTGGTCTTTGGCTTCACTTGGATCTAGGACTCTGGCTTCACTTGGACCTAGGACTCTGGATCTTGGACTGATTCTGGTAAAATTGCCCCTGGATCTTCTTCTCTGGAGCTTTGCTTGGGTGAATGAAATGCTGACCCTCCTTTCTTGACTTCTGAAGAGATTAGATCAAGAGAGGACTCTCCTTCTTAGAGGAGGCCATGTGGTTTGAACCCTTGCTTAATTCACCATCAAGTTCTCCAGGTGAGGGATGAACAAGCCCTGCGTGGGTTGAGCCAGGGACCACAGTTACATTGAAAGTGATAAGCTACTTCTTATGCTTCACTCTTTCACATCTCTCTTCTTTCATTCATTCCACCTATTTTTTTAATGAAAATGTATTTATTAAACACTTTTAAATGCAAAGAACTGTGTTGACCACATGGGATATACAAAATGTACATAAAATATAAAAGATAGTCTCCACTATTAAGAAGTTCAAATTCTGGTGGGAAAGACAATACACACAGGTTTCAGCTGCAAATCAGATGGAAAATCCCAATTTCTCTAAAAACAAACAACCTCTTCCACTTTAGGAACAAAGAATTGAATAGAAAAGCTGTAAGTGGAGGCAATGGGGATTAAGTGATTTTGCCCAGGGTCACCCAGTGAAGAAGTGTCTGAATTCAGATTTGAAACCAGGACCTTCCTTCCCAAGATCTGACTTTCTATCCATTGAGCCAAGTTTATGCCTTGATCCCAAGGTTCTTAGAATGCAGTGGCAAATGCCTCTTCTTTAATGTCATTTCCTCTCAAAGTCATACTGCTTTATTTTTTTAAACAATATTTTATTTGGTCATTTCAAAACATTATTCATTGGAGACAAAGATCATTTTCTTTCCTCCCCTCAACCCCCATAGCCCAAATGCAAATCCCCTGGGTTTCACATGTATGTGTTCTTGATTCAAACCCATTTCCATGTTGTTGGTATTTGCATTAGTGTTCATTTAGAGTCCTCAGACATGTCCCCTTAATCCCTGGAGTCAAGCAGTTGCTTTTCCTCAGGGTTTTTACTCCCACAGTTTGTCCTCTGCTTGTGGATAGAATTTTTTCTCCTAGATCCCTACAGATTGTTCAGGGACATAGAAGTAACACTAATGGAGAATTCCATTACGTTTGATTATACCACAGTGTATTAGTCTCTGTGTACAATGTTTTCCTGGTTCTTCTCCTTTCTCTCTGCATCACTTCGTGGAGGATGTTCCAGACTCCATGGAACTTCTCCACTTTATTATTCCTTTGAGCACAATAGTATTCCATCACCAACATATACCACAATTTGTTCAGCAATTCTCCAATTGAAAGGCATCCCCTCATTTTTCAATATTTTGCCACCACAAAGAGTGCTGCTATGAATATTCTTGTACAAGTATTTTTCCTTATTATCATTTTGGGGTACAAAACCAGCAGTGCTATGGCTGGATCAAAGCACAGACAGTCTTTTATTGCCCTTTGGGCATATTTCTAAATTGCCCTCCAGAATGGCTGGATCAATTCACAACCCCACCAGCAATGAATTAATGTCCCTACTTTGCCACATGCACTCCAGCATTCATTACTTTCCTTTGCTGTCATGTTAGCCAATCTGCTAGGTGTGAGGTGATACCTCAGAGTTGTTTTGATTTGCATCTCTATGATTATAAGAGACTTAAAACACTTTTTCATGTACATATTAATAGTTTTGATTTCTTTATCTGAAAACTGCCTATTCATGTCCCTTACCCATTTATCAATTGGAGAATAGCTTGATTTTTTTAAATTGATTTACCCCTTTGTAAATTTGAGTAATTGAACCTTTGTCAGAGGTTTTTATGAAGATTGTTTCCCAATTTGTTGCTTCCATTCTGATTTTAGTTACATTGGTTTTGTTTGTACAAAAGCTTTTTAATTTGATGTAGTCAAAATTATATATTTTACATTTTGTGACTCTTTCTATTTCTTGCTTGGTTTTAAAGTCTTTCCCTTCCCAAAGGTCTGACGCGTATTCTATTCTGTGTTTGCCTAATTTACTATACTATAGTTTCCTTCTTTGTTCAAGTCATTCAACCAGTTTGAATTTATCTTGTGTGTAGGTTGTGAGGTGTTGAACAGAACCTAATCTCTCCCACACTGTCTTCCAATTTTCCCAGCAGTTTTTATCGAAAATGGATTTTTGTCCCAAATGCTGGGATCTTTCAGGTTATCAAAAACTGTCTTGCTGAGGTCATTTGCCACAAGTCTATTCCATTGATCCTCCTTTCTATCTCTTAGCCAGTACCAAATTGTTTTGATGACTGCTGCTTTGTAATATAGTTTGAGATCTGGGACTGCAAGGCCCCTTTTTTTGTTTTTTTTTTTTCATTATTTCCCTGGATATCCTTTATCCTTTTTTCTTCCAAATGAACTTTGTTATGTTTTTTTCTAAATCAGTAAAGAAATTTTTTGGAAGTTCAATAGGTATGGCGCTAAATAGATCAATAAGTTTGGGTAGGATGGTCATTTTTATTATATTGACTTGTCCTACCCATGAACAGTTAATGTTTTTCCAATTGCTCAAGTCTAGTTTTAGTTGTGTGGAGAGTGTTTTGTAGTTGTGTTCATATAGTTCCTGTGTTTGTCTCAGGAGATAGATTCTAGGTATTTTATTTTGTCTAAGGTGATTTTGAATGGGATTTCACTTTCTAGTTTTTGTTGCTGAGCTGTGTTGGAAATATATAGAAGTGCTGATGATTTAGGTGGGTTTATTTTGTATCCTGCAACTTTACTAAAGTTTTTGATTGTTTCAATTAGCTTTTTGGTTGAATCTCTAGGATTCATTAAGTAGAACATCATGTCATCAGCAAAGAGTGATAACTTGGTCTCTTCCTTGCCTATTTTGATGCCTTCAATTTCTTTTTCTTCTCTAATTGCTACTGCTAGTGTTTCTAGTACAATGTCAAATAATAGAGGTGATAATGGGCATCCTTGTTTCACTCCTGATCTTATTGGGAATGCGTCTAGTTTATCCCCATTGCAGATGATATTATCTGATGGTTTTAGATATATACTGTTTATTATTTTTAGGAATGGCCCTTCTATTCCTATGCTTTCTAGTGTTTTTAATAGGAATGGATGTTGTATTTTATCAAAGGCTTTTTCGGAGACTATTGAAATAATCATGTGAGTTTTGTTGGTTTGCTTTTTGATATGGTCAATTATGTGAATGATTTTCCTAATGTTGAACCAGCCCTGCATCCCTGGTATAAATCCTACTTGATCATGGTGGATGATCCTTCTGATCACTTGCTAGAGTCTTTTTGCTAGTATCCTATTTAAGATTTTTGCATCTATATTCATTAGGGAGATTGATCTATAATTTTCTTTCTCTGTTTTTGGCCTGCCAGGTTTTGGAATCAGTACCATGTTTGTGTCATAAAAGGAGTTTGGTAGAACTCCCTCTTTGCTTATTATGTCAAATAGTTTGTATAGTATTGGGATTAACTAGTCTTTGAATGTTTGATAGAATTCACTGGTGAATCCATCAGGCCCTGGGAATTTTTTCTTAGGGGGTTCTTTGATGGCCTGTTGGATTTCATTTTCTGATATGGGATTATTTAAAAATTCTATTTCTTTTTCTGTTAGTCTAGGCAGTTTGTATTTTTGTATATATTCTTACATATCTCCTTGATTGGTATACATATTGTTATATAATTAGGCAAAGTAATTTTTAATGATTGCCTTAATGTCCTGTTCATTGGAGGTAATGTCCCCCTTTTCATCTTTGATGCTGTTAATTTGCATTTCTTCTTTCCTTTTTAAAATTAGATTGCCCAGTACTTTGTCTATTTTGTTTGTTTTTTCAAAGTATCAGGTTCTAGTCTTATTTATTAGTTTAATAGTTCTATAGCTTTTGATTTTATTAATTTCTCCCTTAATTTTTAGGATTTCTAGTTTGTTTTTCTTCTTAGGGTTTTTAATTTGTTCCCTTTCAAGTTTTTTTATTTGCATTTCCAATTCATTGATCTCTGCCCTCCCTAGTTTGTTAATATATGCACTCAGGGATATGAATTTTCCTCTGAAAATGCTTTGGCTGCATTCCAAAAGGTTTTAAAGGATGTCTCACCATTGTCATTTTCCTCAATGAAATTATTAATTATTTCTATGATTTCTTCTCTAACCAATTTTGGAGTATCATATTGTTTAATTTCCAATTAATTTTTGATTTGGTTTTCCATGTACCCTTACTGATCATCATTTTTATTGCCTTGTGATCTGAAAAAGGTGCATTTATTATTTCTGCTATTCTGCATTTGTATGCCATGTTTCTGTGACCTAGTGTATGGTCAATCTTTGTGAATGTGCCATATGGTGCTGTGAAGAAGGTGTATTCCTTTTTGTCCCTATTTATTTTTCTCCATATGTCTATTAACTCTAATCTTTCTAAGATTTCATTCACTTCTTTAACCTCTTTCTTTTTTACTTTTTCATTCGATTTATCTAAATTTGATAGTGGTTGGTTCAAATCTCCCACTAATATTGTTTTACTGTGTATTTCTTCCTTCAATTTTCCTAGTTTCTCAATTAGAAATTTGGGTTCTATACTCTTTGATGCATACATGTTGATTAGTGATATTTCCTCATTACCTAAAGTCCCTTTTAACAAAATATAGTTACCTTCCCTATCCCTTTTAATCAGGTCTATTTTTGCTTTGGCTTTGTCAGATATCATGATTGCCACTCCTGCCTTCTTTCTATTAGTTGAGGCCCAGAAGGTCTTACTCCATCCTTTAATTCTGACTTTGTGAGTGTCTACCATTCTCATGTGTGTTTCTTGAAAACAGCATATGGTAGGGTTTTGGATTCTAATCCATTCTGCTATTTGTCTTCATTTTATGTGTGAGTTCATCCCATTCATGTTCAAAATTATGATTGTCACTTGTGGACTCCCTGGCACTTTGATATCCTCCCCTAATTCTGAACTTTCTTCTTTAGCTGTAACCTTTTAAGCCAGTGATTTACTTTAAATCAGTCCCCCTAGTACCCTCTCTTAATATGTTTCCCTTTCTAGACCCTCCCTTTTCATTCCCTCCCCCTCCCACCTCTATTTCCCTCCCTTTTTGTGTTCCACTCTCCCCTACCCTCCTTGGTTTTCCCCTCTCTCTTACCCTGTTGGATAAGATAGAATTCAAGATCCCTATGGATCTGGATACTCTTCCCTCTCAGAGTTGATTTCACTGAGAGTAAACTTTAAGTAAAAACTCTCTTCCTCTCCTTCTAATAGGAGTTTTCTTCCCCTCACCTTCCCATGTGTATCTTTGTGTGAGAAAGATTATTCTATTTAGTTCCCCCCCCATTTCTTGGAGTACCTCAGTACCATCAAAGATCCTCCTCCATTTCCTTTCTATACTCCCTTTCTCCATATCATCTTGATGCCCCAAATGTTCAGTATGAGTGATTCTTCTTAATACTCTAATGATGCATATAATTTTTGAGAGTTACAAATTACATTTCCCTCACATCTTAATATATATAAATTGATATAAATATAGTCCTTATAGAACAGAGTTTGAATAAACAAAAATATAACATTTTTCTCCTTTTCCCTTTCCTTCATATTTACCTTTTCAGGTATTCCATACTTTTTCTTTTTCGATATCGAACTTTCCACAGAGCTCTGGTCTTTTCTTTGCAAAAACATGGAAATCTTCTATTTTGTTGAATGCCCTTACTTTCCCCTGAAAGTATATAGTCAGTTTTGATGGGTAGCTGATTCTTGGTTGAAGGTCCAGCTCTCTTGCCTTTCTGAAAATCATGTTGCATGCCTCACGGTCATTCAGAGTGGAACTTGCAAGGTCTTGTGTGACCCTGATTGGCATTCCTTTATATCTAAATTGTCTTTTTCTGATTTCTTGTAGGATTTTTTCCTTTGCTTGAAAGCTTTGGAATTTGGCAATTACATTCTTGGGAGTTGTCTTTTGGGGATTTAGTTTAGAGGGTGTTCTGTGAACTCTTTCAATGCCTGTATTGCCCCCTTGTTCTAGAATCTCTGGGCAGTTTTCTTTGATGATATCTTGTATTATAATGTCAAGATTATTATTTATTTCTGGCTTTTCTGGTATACCAATTATTCTCAGATTGTCTCTCCTTCTTCAATTTTCCAAGTCTATCACCTTGTCAGTGAGGTATTTTATGTTCTCTTCTAATTTCTTGGTCTTTTGTCTTTGCTTTATTAATTTTTGCTCTTTTGCATTGTCTTCCAGTTGCCTGATTCTGACCTTTAAAGCCTGGTTATCCTTTTCAGTTTGGTCAAGCTGTTTCTGTAGTTACATTTTTTCATGCTTCATATTGTTGAGTTCCTTTTGCATTATTTCCCACTTTTCCTGCCAGAAGGCTTCCATCTTTTTGATCATTTTCGATTTAAATTCTTCAAGAGTTTGTGGAGAGTTTCCATTTCCTTTGAAGGGTTTTGGAGCATTTGCTTGTGTTTCATCTTCTATCTCCTCTGTATTTTGTATTTTTGCTCCATAAAATGTGTCCAGTCACCGCCTTCTTCTTCCTTTTCTTGGTGTTTGGAGGTTTTTGTACTTCTGAACTGTTTGTCATCTCTATCTGAGTGCTGAGGACTGGTTCTTAGTGTATCTGTCTGATGGTCCAATGCTTTAGCCCCAGGCAAATTGTCCATTCTCTGCAGCTGCTCTGTCTTCCCAGGGAAGCCCAGGATCTGTCATCCCCTGCCTGCTGGCATTTCGGGTGTTATTCCTCTCAGTTCCCTCCAGTTGCTTCTCTGCTGCCTTACTTCCATGCTCTGAGTCTGGCGCAGCACTGTCTGCAAGGTACCTCAGGGCAGGCAAACTTCTGTTCTTTCAGAAGACCCTAAACTCTAAGGGGGAGGGGTCCTGGCCTCTCTGAGTTCTGAGGACTCCTGATGGGATTAAGTTCAGCTGTTTTGGGCTGGATGAACCCCGAAGGCAAAAAAAAAAAACTCCTCTGCAGTCTGTGTTGGATGCCCTGAGACTGGCCCAGGTTACTTTCAAGGTAAGCCCTTTGCCCTTTGGAGCAACCCCTTTGCTGGCCCTGAGGTTTCTGTCCTTTCAGAACCTCTCAGGCTCCTGATGGGATTAGGTTCAGATGGGTTGGACTGAATGTGCCCTGAAGCAGGAACCTCCCATGAGACTCAGATGGAAGAACCCAGCCAGGGGGCTACAGGCTCCCCCTGTCTCTCTCTGTTTCCCTTCCTTCTGTGTTGGGCTCCCCCAGGACTGGCTCAGGTTGCTTTCAAGATGCACCCTTCAGAATAGCCAGCCCTGAGGCCCTTTTGCTGGCCCTGAGGTTCCAGCTGCTGCCACAGGCTCAGTGCTCTGGGTTGGGGGGATGGGTCCTGGGACCTTCCTTCTGCCTTCCCCTTAGATCCAAGTGATCTAGGATTCTGGCTTTTGGGGGGCGTACCTTTTGATCCGAGTCCAGAAGGAGGGTTCCCCGGGACTGTCCTGTTGTTCAGTTTGAATTTTGGTGCCCTAGGAGCATTCAGTTTGTGATCTGTAAGGAAGGGTTTACAGAGTTCTTAACTTTTGCTGCCTCTAAGCCGTCATCTTGTCTGGAAGCCCATTCCACCTATTTTTAAATAAAGGTACTGAAAGTCATTTTCACTTTGGCTGTATTAATTTTAAAAGCAGCAACCACAGTATTATCTTAAATTATCATATACTTAGTCAAACCCCTTGATTTAATTCCTTACAGCCTTCATATAATCTGGACAGATTATATTAAATTACATATTCATCTATTTCACTTATATTGTTGTACTATTTGGCATATAACTGACTAAAATAATCCCTACAATTGTTTTTATTTCTTCCTCATTGATTGAGAAATAATCTTTCACTTTTTAAAATGGTAATTTGATTTTATTTATTTTTGTCATATTGACCAATGATTTATCCATTTATTATTTTTAAAATCAAACCAGCTTCAGGCCTTATTTATTAGTTCAATAGTATTCTTACTTTCAATTTTATTCATCTCTTTTCATTTCTCAGTATTTCTAAGTTAGTGTTTAATTGTCAATTATTTTTATTATTTGTCCTTTTTAGGATAATATTATTTAATTTCCAATAAATTTTAGCCTTTTTTCTATAGCCATTGTTGATTGCAATTTTGATAGCATTATGATATGTCTTTGATTTTGGTTGTTAATCTTTATGCCCTATTATATGATCATGTTTTGTGCAGGTGCCATGTATTGCTAAACAAGTTATATTCCTTTCTATTTGCATTAATTTTTCTTCAGTTGTATCAGAATTGATATTTCAAAAAAATCCATTAACGTCCTTAATTTATTTTTTGTTTACTTTTGGTTTGAGTAATCTATTATCTATTTTCTAACATATCTTATGTAACTTCTCCTTTTGGAATGGGGATGCTATGCCATTTGGTGCATGTATTTTTAATATTGATATTATTTTATTATCTCTGATATCTTTTATCACAATATAATTTTCTTCCTTATCTATTTTAGTTAGTTAAATTTTCAGTTTTGTCTTAGATCATAATTGCTATCCCTACTTTTTAAAAAAATAGTAGGTGAAGTATTATAGCTGCTGTTCCAACCTTTTCTATTTGCTCTATGTGTTTGTCATCCTGATTTAAATGTGTTTCTTGTAGACAAAATATTTTAGGAATTTGGCTTTTAATCCAATCTATTGTTCTTTTCTGTCTAATAGGTGAATTCATCATATTCTCATTTGAAATCATAATTATTATATGTTTCCTCAATCTTTTTTCCCCTTTTATCCTTTTCTTCCTCATATTTCAGCCTTTCCTTGATCACAAATATACTTCTTTCCCTATCCCCAATTTCAAATTCACATCCTCCACACTCTTTTAAAACTTATATTCCTCTTCCTAGTTCCCTATAGTGTAAAAAAAAGATTTCTATAGCTAACCTAATTGGATGCTATTGCCCCTTTTGTGCTAATTCCAGTCAGAGTAAGGTTCAAGTATTTCCTGCCACCACCACTCCCATTTTCCCTCCCCTGTGATTATCCTATATATATATATATATATATATATATATATATATATATATATATATATATATATATCTTAATTTGAGATAATTTATACCCATATTTCTTTCTTTTTCTTTTCATATATTATTCTTTCTTATTTTTATTTCATCCCATTGTATTCAATTACTCTCTACTCTATGATTCTATTCACTGCCCTAATAGTGATTACTTTCTTAAATATATTCTTTACCTTAATAATGCTAAGTTTTTCATTAAGTTTTAGGAGAACAATGTACACAATACCTGAAACACTGTGGGATGATGAAATGTGATAGACTTTACAACTAATAGCAATGCAATGATCCAGGATAGTCCCAAGGGACTTATTAGGAAGAAGCTATCCACATCTAGAGAAAGATCTGTGGGAATAGAAATCCAGAAGAAAACATAAGAAGAGGGGAGAGAGAGAACATAAATCTTATTACCATGGAAAAATATTTTAAATAAATATCTTTAAAAATTGAATAAATATAAATTATGTATATACATATATACACATACATACACACACACATACACACACACACACACACACACACACACACACACATATATATATATATATATATATATATATATATATATATAATTGCATCATGATAGAAAAAGCTGACACTGGATATCTATCTGCTTTTAATTCTTCCAAGGTGATATGATCTAAGGAGATTTCTGTTTAGTATTTGCTCTGGTCTATGAGTAACCCCAAGGAATCTTTTGATCTTTAGAACTTTGACTTGGGTCCTCCACTCCCTATGGCTGCAAATGGTGGTATATTCTGGGGCTCCTCCTCACCCAGAAACAACTCCCCAGGCCTGAGATCTAGTTCTATGTATAGGCAATGTTATAAGTTCCTTTCAGACAGATCCAGCAAAGGGACCCCCATAATCTCCTTCTGAGCAGTTGTGTGACCCATGCATGTCATCTGTAGCTGAGAGTTCTGGAGTCCTTGACTGCTGCTTCAGTTGCCACCAAGGCCTGTTCTTCCCTGGCACACTGAGCTCTACCTCCAACCTTGTGCACTAGAACTCTCCTACTGTCCTTTTAATTTATTTTGGGCTAAAAGTTATTTTTCCTTGTCTTTTCTAGGTTATGCTACCCCAGAATTCATTTTGAAGTGTAATAGTATTGTTTTTGGAGGGTAATTTGGTAGAAATCAAATGGGTCCCTGTACCGTCTACACCATATTTTAGTTTTCTTTTTTTTTTCCTATTTCACTATGAAATAGTCCTAGAATTTATACATGTGCAATGAGAGAAAAGGGAATCATTATCTCCAAAGAAAATTTAATAAGTCAATATAATGGATTTTTTTTTCATTTACTAAATTTGCTTTCACTTAACAAATAGAGAACTGCTGTTTTCAATGTCAATCTCAAAAGTATCTTTTTTTAGAAGATAGGTCAAAATACTGACTCAGCTAAACTGTACCATAATGCCATCATCAGAAATCAGGCTGCAGTTCATATTTTGAGCATTCTTCTTAAAACCAATGGGTTAGGAGCATTATCAGAATATCCCATGACACAATTTCATGGAACTCTCAAGCAATTTATTTTATCCATCTAAAGTTGGATAAAGATAATGTAAGTTTCTATAACATACTTTTGAATTACTGAACTTTCAGAGATGTTCAAAAGGTTTCAGAAGTACTGATGATTGCCTCAGGCTCACTGTGTTTTGCCATCAGCTGCCCCACATACACTTCAAACTTTTCTGGTTAAAGCTTTGGAACTAACCTGAAAATGTTCATGTTCAAAATTGCTGTGACATGGGAACTTCTTTGAAGTTGTTTTTTTTTTTTAATGTGCTTTCCTTTTCTTTCTACCTTTACAATTATATAATTATAAGTCCTAAAGCAAATATTCCCCATTTCCTACTGTCAGCTCTCATAATATTGTCTGTGGTCTAGCTTCCTCATTCATCTGTTCAATTCACTTGAGCCAGAATTTTTTTTTAAGTGCGCATTATATTTCAGGTATTGTTAGGTGCTCAAAAGCCCAAGATAATGTTGAGAAAATTCCTTCCCCAAGATATCACCTATCTATCTGATGATATGAAAAGTAAATATCTTGTAAGATTTAAGAAGCTAAGTGTACATTTAGAGTTAAGGAAGTACAGAAATAAAATTCCCTTCCCATAATGTTATTTATTTATTTATTTATTAAACAAATATCTTTATCATCTAAAGCAAACAAAAAAGGGGCACTTATAGGAAATTGGTAGTTTTCCTGGCAAAAGATAGAGAAAGACACCATTAACACATTTATGCCCTCAAAATAGAAAATAAAATATCCCAACTTGTTAAGAGGAAAAATAGAAATATTTGCCAAGCACTTTGTATATATTAGGCAGTTGTTCCATGTCACAGGTAAGGTAAAAAACAAACAAAAACCTTCCTTGCACTCTTTCTCTCTGTCTCTGTCTCTATCTCGCCCTCACTCTTTCCCTTTCATTTTTCTATACAGATAGATAGAGAGATAGATAGACAGACAGACAGATAGATCTTATATGTATCTAACCTGTTTTTTACATGGGAAAGGGAATCGTGCCTAGGTACATGAAGTAACAGCCCAATACAAAAATATGAATATGCATCATTGCTACAGTTATACAATAGATGGAATGATTCATTATAGATATAAAATATGAAAATGGTATCACATCACAGAATTGTGCCCTTATGGAAGGAAAAATAATAATTATCATTAGTGGCAGGAGCTGAGGCCTCTGATGAAGTGACTGACCTAAAAGTAGAAATGGCTTAATTTAAGTGTGATTGCACAAGTAACTAGATCTTAGCTAGGGGCCTTCATGTAAGACATGATAAATTTTGATCAATACCATTGCTCCAATTCTCTACACTGACTACTGTGATAGAGACATGAAGAGAGAGAAGTTTTGCAGGATGTGTGGACCAAGATGCAAGAACCAGGATTCCAATGTAATGTTCCCAGGAGGGGCAGTTGGGGGTTTGCTGGCCACACAGTGAGAGGAGAAACTTGGTTTTGGGGACTTTGCCTCTGACTGGGAGTCACACTCTCTCTCCTCTAGAGGTTTGAAACTGGTGGAAAGACCTTTGTGAAGCTGATTTAGTTTTTTGGATTTCTCTGGTTCTGAGCAGTTGAAGTTGACACTGAAGAAGATATTTTCTTGATGAAGAAGAAAGAAGATTCAAATAGTTGTCTTCCATCTCCCTAACTGTCTTAGAGTCACAGGTTGTGACTGGAATACTCCAACAAACCTTCCTAAAATCATCCCCTTTTTAGGTAAATCCTCATCCCTCTTACCTCAGTTTCCCGTCCTGTTATCCCAATAAACCCCTTGACAGAGAAAGCAACTGGGATATCTTTTATAGTTCACTCAGGAGGGAGGGAAGAAGAAAAGGCTTCAAGAAGATTTGGGAGGTGAAGGAGGCAAAAGGAAGAGGCTGGTTAAGGGAGGGGGTGAGGGAGGAAGGAGGTGAGGAAGTAGATTGATCCATCAGCAATCAGTAGGGATCAATAGGCAAACCTCAGAGTAAACCCCAGAGCAATGTCTTCTGTGTACCAGTATACCTTGTGTGGCTCCTTCAGCATTTTTCTGTTCTACCTCCATTACCACTAAGCAGCCTCAGGTTCCCTCAGCAGTTCTCTCTAGTCACAGCCAGCCAGAGAACAACAGTCATTGTAAGAAGAAACAGTTTCCCCTCAGTTTATCCTCTCTAGTTCAACAAGTAAAAGTTTCCTTCAGCTTACTTCTTTTATTTCAATTGGCACCTTAGTCTGACAGTACCCAACAATCCCACAGGCAGGAAAGATAGTAAAAAAATGTTCAATCAAGTAGTTTTTGGTGTGGTGGTTTTGGCAGCCATCGCTAGCTTTTGGGTTTACCATATTCCTTACAGCAAACTGACTCAAATGGTAGTGGAGACTGTGGATTATGTAGGAAACTTGACAATGACTGTGTTACAATTACCTTTTCAAAATGAATTAGTTCTCTGGCAAGTCCTGGCACAAGTATATGTACTATTCGTGAGGAAAGTTTTTATATTCATGGTTCCCCTGAAGGCAGAGAAGGTCATAGCCATTGATAACAACTTAGACAAGATGATTAAGGCAGTGTTTGAACAACTCATTAAGGAAAAGGGTTTAGATCTAGTTATGGGCAAGGACAATGGGCAAACTGAGAATGCACCTTAGGAAACTGAAGGTATCAATGAAAATGTAAACCAGGCTGCTAGTGCCCCTGAGAAAATATGTCCATTGAAGGAAGTCACCAAGCTAACAACTAATGCTGGTGTTATTCACACAAAGGCCCATAGACAATTCACTCCACAGGAACTTGAGTCCTTTAAAAGTCATTTTCCAAAATTTGTGGGCAATCCCTTTAAAGCCCACAAGGAGCTGAAGAGAGCATTCAGGATCTTTGATCCAGACTTCGAAGATATTGATTTTCTTTTAACAGAATTATTCAATTCTCATGATAAAAGGAAATTTGTGGAGGCAACTAGATCTGAAAGCACTTTGACAAGCTGGCCCATTTCTGATCAAAGAAAGGATTTTGATTCCGCCAATCCTACCTTCATGTCATATCTTAAATGATGCAGAGAGGATTTGCTTCAAGTCATTAAGCAATGCTGCTCCAAACCTGGTGCATGGTCCAAATTTGATAAGGTCAGGCAGGAAAAAGGGGAACATCCTGCCACATATATAGACCATCTGTCAGAAATGGCAGAGGAAATCTTAGGTTTAGAAGTAGAGAATGAAGAGACAGCTGGCCATGTACACAGACAATTTCTGAAGGGATGCACACCCAATTTAAGGACATTTTTTAGGAACTATTTCCCAAGATGCAACTCAGTTTCCCTAATATGACAAGACCAGTCACATGCCCCAGTCACTATTTTCTTCAAGCAAAACTCATATGGATCTAGACCATAGGATCCTGAAAGAGTCAAATGATCTTGTTAGAGAGACACAGGATAGAGGCAAGGGGAATAAAACCTCAACTTCTCCATATTTATTTCTGAAGTTTGTCAAGATTTACCTCTTCATCTTTCTCTTATAAGCTCAAAACCAAGTGAAATAATACACTACTCTTAAAAGAATGAATGTGACTCTATAATATCATGTGTCATCTTTGGGATGGGGTAAGGTTGGGAGGGAGGAAGAGAACTTGAATCACAAATATCAGAAAATTCTTATTCGAAATTGCACTGATATAATCAGGAAGGGAAAAGAAGACTGTTTCTTGTAACTAAAATATATATTTTTTAGAAATACTGCAGTTAATACTGTTTTAGTATTAAAGAGATTTAAAAAAAAATCTCTTCCTCTGTCTCCTTAGGAGGCTAGACAGCAGGATTTTTAAATAGATCAGAACTGACAGGAGTCAGTGAGTCAGAGCTAAAGAAGATTCCATTTCCAGGGAGACCAGGACTGAAGAGAGGAAGTAGCCTGCCTTCTGACAGGAAGTTGGGGGGGAAGGAGTAGGTCAGTGAGGAGATAAAGGAAGCAGCCTCTGGGATCTCTAGAGATCAGGAGGTCTGTCTCTGAAGGCAATGATCTGCTGGCAGTTAGCTACTGACAATTGGGCTGCTATAGAAAACTGATTGAAGGAATGAGTAAGTGGTGGCTGTCTATTATTTTAGGGAGTTAGGTAGTTAGTGAATAATTTGTAGATAGAGTAGAGTAGATTAGGCCTGATGTGGCAGGTAGAAGAACTTGTCCTGAGAAAATAGAGATAGTGTTAGTAAATTTTAGGTAGTATTAGGAATTTTAGGTATATTTATAGGGTACAAGATGAATAATTTCTCCTTTTTTTCTATGTTTTTATCTGTACTTTTTTCTTAAATTAAACAGTTTCTGTTAAACTGCTTTCCTCACTTCGTTGAACTCCTTAATTTAACCCTTACATTAGTCCATTCCACATAAGTATTCCAGCCACTAAGGTTTAGTTACCTCATCACCAGCTATCTGGTTTTGGGGAATACCACCAAACAACTCCACCGAAAGATTCTGTGTTGCATGTTATGATTTCTTTAGTCATAAAATAGTCATGTAGTCATACTAGTAGTATAGTAGTCATATTATTATTATTATATTATTAGTCATACTAATTTATTTAAACTAGTCTATATATAATGAATATATCACAATTCACATAAAAAATGAAGTCATACTTTTCCAGTAATTGCCTCAAAATATTTGGTGAGAAATATAGAGACCTGATAGGGTCATCATTCATCAGGATGGAAAAAACACATCTGCATAACATGATTAACAAACCCTGATTGTAGACTTCAATTGTATTAGTCCATTTACAGTTCTCTGCTTACTCTTTGATTGTGAATACTGCCCAATCCACAGTTGGGAAAAATATTTTCTCTACTTTAAAAAAGTGTTTAGAAGCTAAATTTATCCTTAACCTTAAAAATATATATAATTAGAAATTTTTAACCTATAAATGTAAATGGCAGTTATTTTTTAATGAGAAAATTAAACCAACGAACTATAATATTTACTCACCTTCATGTTATCCTTTTTATAATATAGGTTATACATCTATTATCATATAATATACATGTCATGTTTTTAAGGAAGACATTTTACTAACATTAGAGAAAAATTTATGGAGGAAATAAGGAATGATATGTTTCAACTGGCATTAAGACACTATCTATGTCTTCTGTGCTGATGGATATCCTTTTTCATTTTGTAACAAGTCTCTTAGAGTTGTCCTGGATCTTTGCCATGGTGATAATAATTGTTATTCACTGTTCCACTTCACACTGCGTTATACATATATTATCACTCAATACCTATTTTCATATTATTAATTTTTGTAATAATATCTTAAAAACCCAAACCCAATATCTAATACCCATATAAACTAGTGAAAAATCAAATGTTTTCCTTCTGAGTTTCTACTCACACAGTTCTTTCACTCAATGTGGATAGCATTCTTTCTCATGAGTCCCTCAGGAATATCCTGGATTTCTATCAGTAGCACAATGCTTCAGTCTCTGTGTACAGTGTTTTGCTAGTTTGCTCATTTCCCTCTGAATCAGCTCGTGGAGGTATTTCCAGCTCATATGAAAATCAAGCAGTTAATCATTCCCTATTACTCAGTAGCAGTCTATCAACATATACCATAATTTGTTAAGTCATTCCCCAATTGAGGATACCCCCTCATTTTCCAATTTTTTGACACATCAAAGAGTATGACTATAAATATTTTTGTACAAATATTTTTCATTATTATCTCTTTAGGGTACAAAGTTAGTTGTGGTATTGCTGAATCAAAGGGTATGCACTCCTTTAAAGCCCTTAGGAATAATCCCAAATTGCCTTCCAGAATGGTTGGACCAATTCACAACTCCACAGCAGTGTATTAGTGTACCAATTTTGCCACATCCCCTCCAACATCTATTATATCCTTTACTTTCATATTGTTCAATCTGCTAGGTATGAGGTCATACCTCAGAGTTGCTTTGATTTGCATTTTTCTAATTATGCAAGATTTAGAACACTTTTTCATGTGGTTATTTATAAATTTAATTTCTTCATCTGAAAATTGCCTATTCATGTCCCTAGACCATTTGTCAATTGGGGAATGGCTTGATTTCTTATACATTTGACTTATTTCTTCATATACTTGGGAAATTAGAACTTGTTTAGAAAGTTGTGCTATAAAATGTTCCCTGGTTTGTTGCTTTCCTTCTAATTTTGGTTGCAGTGGTTTTGTTTGTACAAAATCTTTTAAATTTAATATAATCAAAATTATACATTTTACATTTTGTAATTTTTTCTAACTCTTGCTTGGTCTTAAATTCCTTCCTTTACCATAGATCTGACAGGTATATTATTTTATGTTCACCTAATTTATTCATGATTTCACTCTTTATATTTAAAGTCACTTACCCATTTTGAATTTATCATGGTATAGGGCAGGGATCCCCAAACTTTTTACACAGGGGCCAGTTCACTGTCCCTCAGATCTTTGGAGGGCCAGACTAAAAACCTAACCCTAACCTTAACTAAACTAGGCAACAGTATACACAGTGCAGAATCCCTTCTCCCCAGATTGCTTCTCACCATGCTGACGTCTTCCATTGTGCAGCCACATATCCTTTGCATGGCGCCTCATTATAAGGTGCCACACAAAGGATTATGTCACCAGAAGTAGTACAGTACATGAGTGACGCCGTGCTTTGCAGCTCATATAGTTTAATTAAAAATTAATTAGATTGACCCACTCATATAGTTTTTCTATCTATTTCATCCTTGAGCTCCACTAGTTTCTCCTTTAGAAATATGGATGCTCTACCATTTGAATACTGATATTTCTTCATTGTCTATACTGCCTTTTATCAGGATGTTAAGTACCTTCTCTCTCGCTTTTAACTATATATTTACTTTGGCTTTGTCAGATATCATGATTATGACTCCTGCCTTCTTTTTATTAGTTGATGACCAATAGATTTTCCTCCATCTCTTACTTTCACCCTAGGTTCATCTACCTTCCTCGTTTGTGTTTCTGGTAGACAAGAAATGTTAGTATTTTGCATTCTAATCTACTCTGATTTTCACTTGCATTTTATGGGTGAGTTCATTACATTCACATTCAGAGTTATGATTCCAGTTTTGTATTTCCCAGCATTTTGATTTCTACTCCTAGTCCTTCCTTTTCTTCTTTCACTATTTCCTACTACACCAATGTTTGTTTTTGACCAGTTCCCCTAGTTCCCACCCTTATTTTATTTCCCTTTCTAACCCCTCTCTTCTTCCCCCCTTATTTTCTTTGTAGTCTTTTTAAAACTACCCCTACTCTCCCTCCCTTGTATTTATTCCCTTCCCATCAGTCCGCTTATTACCCTTCTACTTCCCTATAGGGCGCAAAACTATTCTCTGCCCGAATGGATTGGATTGTTCTTCCCTCTTTGGATCAATTTCATTGAGTATTTCCTATCTCCAACCTCTTTGTGCTTCCAGTGTATTGATGTTGTCTCCCTTCCTACCATGAGCTTCATTGTGACATATAAATTTACCCAGTTTTGTTCCTTTTCCCATTTCTTTTAGTATTCACTTCTTTTTTACCTCAAGTTTTATATATATATATATATATATATATATATATATATATGTATGCATGTATGTATGTATGTATTTATGCATGAATATGTCTATTTACATATTTATGTCTTCTCATTTCATCCTATACAGTTTGTCACTGTTCCCTCTTCTGGCTGCCAAAGTGATAATAATAATTTTTAAGAGTTACAAATGACCTCTTTTCTTATAGGGATACATATCATTTTAACTTATTGGATCTCTTTAAAAAAGGGTTTTATTTGTTTTGTTTTTCTTTTTTCCCTCTTTTTTAATCACCTTTTCATGATTCTCTTGAGTTCTGTGCTTGGGCATCAAATTTTCTGGTCAGGTCTGGTCACTTCTTTACAAATGCTTGGAATTCCTCTATTTTGTTGAATGACCATACTTTCCCCTGTAAGAAAATAGTCAGTTATGCTGGGTAGTTGATTCTTGGTTGTAGACCTAGTTCCCTTGCTTTCCGGAATATCACATTCCATGACTTTTGGTCCTTCAGTGTTGATGCAGCTAGATCCTGTGTTATCCTCACTCTGGTTCCATGGCTTCTGAATGACTTCTTCTTGGGAGCTTATCATCTTTCATTCTCATCTTTCGTCCTTTTTGCCTCATCTTTCACCTCCTATACCTCATTTTCAAGCTGGTTGACTTTGGCTTTCAAGATACTATTTTTTGTTTCCAGACAACTCTTATCTTAGTTTGTAGGTTCTTTTCCCAATTGTCTTCAGCCTCTCTTAATTGTGTTTTGAATTGTATTTTGAGTTCTTCCAAAGCCTGTATCCAATTTGCTGGGCTTTCTGTTTTATTGCTTGATGTTCCCTCCTCCTTCTCTGTTCCATTTGCTCTTTGTTCATTGCCTGATTAGAAGCTGTCAATTGTAATTTCTTTTTTCTTTTTCTGTTGTTTGCTCATATTGACCCCTTCTTTACTCCCTGTAATTGTCTATGCTCTTGCTCCTCTCATTTTTTTTTTGGTTTTGGGGTTTTCTGTCAGTCTCCCCTCTTGGAGCTTTGTCAGGAGATATCTCAGTGCAGTCTGTGCCAGAGGGTAATTGGAGCTTGAGCTTCCCTGACCTCTGAAGACTTTTGATGGGATTAAGTCCAGCTGGGATAGGCTGGATGTGCCCTGAGGCTAAAACCTCTGGGAAGGTGGGAGCAATATAGAAGGTCTCCATTGCTGTGATGAGGCTGCCCGCTCTACACTCCCTCTCCAGCTCATTCCCCACCACCTGTTTTCGATTCTCTGAGCCTGGCACAGCCCTGCCTGCAATGTACACCCTCCAGATCAGCTCTTTTGGTCACACACAGGTTCCAGCTCCTGGAGGTTTAGAGTTCTAGGTAAGGGAGGGGTTCTGGTACCTTCCTTTTTCCTTCCTCTTAAACCTGAGTGTTTTTGAATTCTGGCTTTTGGGGGCTTACCTTTTGAATTGAGTCTGGCAGGAGAGCTCCTTGGCTTTGTCATTATTAGGTTTGATTTTTAGTCCCCTTTGTGAATTTTAAAACTATTCCACTCTACATTTTCCATCCTACTCAGTTTAACAAGATTTTGAAGGTCTGCATCAAACTCAAGATTTAATTATCTGAGGAGATGGCCTTCAACAGACATGTGCAAAAAAAGGGTAGACTTCTGGACTGTCCTAAGTCAAGCTAAGTCCTCATTGGTACAGATGAGAAGCAGAAAAGTGATGTAAAAATGTCCATATAAGGCATGTCACTTCCTGCTTCTTTCTCTTTCCCTAGAGAAGTGACTCTGACTGGCAGCATGCTAGGCATTCTGACACCTTGGGAGTGGTGGCATTTATTGTCTGGGTTGTGGTGATGAGTTTTGTCCTTGACCTGATTCAGGTTCAGGCATCTCAGCTGAGCCCCTTTTGGTATTCAGGTTGATTCCTTCCTCCTTCACACTCTAAACCCTTACTTTCTAGATATTCTAATCTTTCTGCCTGGTACCAACCAGAAGGGGGGTGGGGAAGAAATTCCTTTATCCTTTTCTTCTCCTTTCTTCTTAGTCTTCTCTACTATATCAATTAAATAACCATAAAATTTGGCAGATGATTTGGCTATTTTATTATTTGGGTTTTTCATTAGGATTTTTTATAAATAAAATCCTTGGAGACCTAAATTAATTATACATTCAGTCTCAGCCATAATTTTACCCTTTATATCTAGGAGCATTTAGTTTGTAATTGGTAATAAAGGGTTTTTCTGTTCAAATATTTAAAAATCAGGGGGCAGCTGGGTAGCTCAGTGGATTGAGAGCCAGGCCTAGAGATGGGAGGTCCTAGGTTCAAATCTGGCCTCAGACACTTCCCAGCTGTGTGACCCTGGGCAAGTCACTTAACCCCCATTGCCTAGCCCTTACCACTCTTCTGCCTTGGAGCCAATACACAGTATTGACTCCAAGACAGAAGGTAAGGGCTTAAAAAAATATTTAAAAATCTCATTTTATAAGGCACATATTAAAATTCTTAAATTAATTATCTATTATAATTAGATATCAAAAAGGTTTATCCATAATAGTACTGATTTTTTCTTTCATTTAATTGTATTTGTTTTCCTCAATTACATGAAAAAAAATTTTTTTTTAAGTTTGAGCCAAATTCTCATCCTCTCTACCTCCCTTTCTTCCTCCCTCCCTGAGACAACATGTCTGTCATCTGATATATATTTTACATATGCAATAGTGAAAAAAACATCTTTCCATATTAGTCAATTTGTGAAAAATAACTTAAAAATAAATAAATGTAAAAGCATAAAGTGAAACATGTTATATCACAGTTAGCATCAGTACTTCCATCAGTTTTTTCTTTGGAGTTTCATGGAATTTTTCATCATAAGTCCTTAAAGATTTTATTGCACTATAGCATTGCGAAGAATAGCTAAGTCATTCATAAACATTCATCATATAATATTGATATACTGCATGCAATGTTCTCCTGATTCTGCTCATTACACTTTGCATTTGTTCACGTTGTTTTTCTGGTCTTTCTTAAAACATATTTCTCTTCAGTTCTCATAGTACAGTTGCATTACATTAAAATAATATACCACAACTTACCTAGTTATTCTCCAATTGATGGCAATCCCCATTTTCTAATTCTTTAATACCACAAAAAAGCAGTTATTAATATTTTTGAACAAAAAAAGTACTTTCCTGTTTTAAAATTTCTATTTGGTTTATAGACATAATAGTAATATTGCTAGATCAAAGAGCATGCACAGTTGGACAAAATTCCAAATCACTCTACAATATTGTTGGATGAGTTCACAACTCTTCCAGCAGTGAATTAATATTCCAATTATTCCTCGTCCCCTCCAGCATTTATTTTTCTTTTCTGTCCTATTAGCCAAACTGATAGGTGTGAGGTGTTACTTCAGTTTTTAAATTTGCATTTCTCTAATCAAGAGTGATTTAGAGCATTTTTATGTAATTATAGCCTTCATATCTTCATCTGAATACTGCCTATTCATATAATTTGACCATTTATCAATTGAGAAAAGCTTAGCATTCTCAAAAATTTGACTCAGTACTCTATTTATTTGAGAAATAAGGCCATTATCACTGATACTTGCTATAAAATTTTTCCCCCAGCTTTCTCCTTTTCACATAATCTTGGTTGCATTGTTGTTGGTTTTTTGTATGCAAAACAGTTTCAGTTTAATATAATAAAAATTATCTCCTTTACATTCCACAATTCTTTATTACTCGTTTCATTATAAATTGTTCCCTTTTTCATAGACCTGACAGTTGACTATTCTATACTCTCTAATTTGTTATTTGTTTTATGTCTAAATCAAGTATCTTTTTTAAACTTATCTTAATATAGTGTATGAGATGCTGGCCTATACGCAATACCTGCTATAATTTTTATGCCAATTTTCCAAGTAATTTTTGACAAATAGTGGTTTCTTTCTCAAAAGCTTGGATATTTAAGCTTATCAAATACTAACTAATTCTGGTCATTTGCTATTATTTATTGTATGTGTAGCTAATCTGTTCTACAGATTTATCACACTATCTTTTAGCCAGTACCAGATTGTGATTGTTTTGAAAATTATAACTTTGTAATACAGTTTGAGGTCTGGTACTCCTAGGTCATCTTTCACATTTTTTTCATTGATTCCCTTTATATTCTTGATGTTTTGTTCTTTCAGATTAATTTTGTTACTATTTTTTTCTAGTTCTCTAAAATCATTTTTGAGCAATTAGCTTAGTATATTATAAGTACAATAAGTTAGGTAGGATTTTAATGTTTATTATATTGACTCAGACAACCCATCAGCAAATTTACATTTTCCCAACTTTTTAGGTCTGAATTTATTTCTGTGAAAAAGTGCAGATAACAAATCAGTGAAGTTGTGTATCACCCTTTTCCATTTGGTGAGTTCTACTTTTTTCTTCTGTGAATTTTTGTGCTTTTTTCTATTTGGTCAATTCTTTTTAAGGAGTTATTTTTCTTTGCAAATTTTTTGGTAGATTTTCCTATGTTTTTGTGTTTCTTTTACCAAGTTATGCATTCTTTTTTCATATAATTTTCTACATTACTGTTATTTAACTTCAGTTTTTCTCAAGTCTCTTACTTGGTTCTTTAAGTCCTTTTTGAACTGTGCCATTAGATCTTTTGAGGCTTGAGACCAATTTATATTTTTCCTTCATGCTTCACATATAGCTATTTAGTCTGTGTCATCTCTATATTTGTATCTTGAATTTCTTTGTCATCATTTTAACATTTTACAGTGATACTTTTTTGTTGTCCATTTTTATCAGTTCATCAGTTTTATATTGTGGTTTCTTGTTGTATAATAAATTTAAGCGCTGTTTCTGAATTGGAGAGAGTGGTGTCCTGTATTCAGCTTGTGCTGAAGCTTGGGACTTTGCTTCTGGTTTGTACCAGTCCTTACAATCTAGATTCTGGCTTTCACTAGTAGTAGTCTCCCTATTGGCCTGCACTGGTAGGAAGTTTCACTGTTACCTTGTACTAATGGGAGATTTCACTGCTGGCTTGTTTTAAAGGGAGAGTCTCCCTGCTGAACAGCTCCAAGATCACAGACTCTTGGACAGCTCTAGGGGCAGAACCTCTCTGCTGACCAGTTCCAAGAGGTGGAGCTTCACTGTTGGCCAGTGTCCAGAGACAAAGCTTCAGTTCTGATTGGCCCTCAGAGTGAAACCTCACTCACTACTGGCCAGACTTAGAATTGGAACATCAATGCTACCTGGACCCAGGGGTGGAACCTGTAGGAAGTGTCTTTCAGGTTGGGATCCTTATGAATTAGATTTTAAGACCTCATGCAATCAGAGAGATTATAGTCTACCCTTGCTGCTGCCTTCTAGGATTTTTTTCCCCTTCCACTCTGGCAAGACAGACCTCTTGAGCTGGTCATCCAGGCTTCTCTGGTCAGGCAATCTCATTTTCTCCTCCAAAATTTTATGAGGCTTCTATTTAGTGTATTTTGGAAGGGAATTTGGGAGGACTAAGGAGGATGGCTTCCTTATGCAAACATCTTGGCACCAGAAGTCCTTTTTAAAAATCTCTTAACAGTAACTATGAATCCTTTACACAGAATTTTTTTACTGGCTTTCTTGACATTCAATTTCTCCATATGAAAAAAGACATCGAAGAAAAAGTGTACCTTGTGCTTCAAACTCTTTTACTCCTCATATAAAAATTTGAGAATCCTTATGTTCTTATAAAATTCAGCTCAACACCCAGTCTTCCTCTATAAATGTTATATCTATCAACTTTATATGTATCTTATTTGTAATGATTTATATTTGGAGTCAGCCCTAACAAAATGTGAACTACTTGAGTGGCTATTGCTTTATTCATTCACCTATCTTTTTCTTTATTCAAATTTTCATTAATTTATTTTTTATTTATCTATTTGGCATTATATGTTTGTTTTCTTTACCATTTAGTGATTCATATATTCATTCATTTATCCATTTATATATTTGTTTATCTATCTATGTTTCTGTATTTCTATCTATTGTGAACTGTGTTCAAAACAGTTGAAACAATGTAACAGTTTATTTTTTTAAAAAGTCTTCATTTTTCCATATTATGTGATGATATGATTTTAGTAATAATTTTTCAATATTTTATGTTCCTTGCTCTCTCCCTTCCCGTTTTATTCCTCCTTGCTTGAGACAGCAAGTTATATGATATAGTCTATTTGTAGTATCAGGCAATATATATTTATGTTTTTCATCTTGGGAAAGAATATACATATTTCTTTAGTGTCTAAACTATTCCATTTTTCTACTCTTTTTAAAATCTTTATCATATTGTTTTCATCATTGCCACTTTATGTTATGATACTATTTGAGATCTGGTATAAGTAGAACACCTTTTTCATTTTTTAAAATTAATTCACTTGATATTCATGGCCTTTTATTCATCCAAATATATTTTATTAATAATTTTCTAACTCTATGAAGAAATACTTTGGCTAAAATTAGATATATCTAGCACAATATGGAAGTTAGTGAAAAAGGGGGAAGATTTGATGATATGACAAAATATCTTTGAACTCTTACATTCATGACTGCAAGAAGATTTGTTTCTTCTTTTCAAACACATCTACCAGGAAGTCATGAAGAGGAGAAAGAATTATAGGGCCTATTAATATTTGAGTTAGAATTCAAAATTGTGTGAACCTACAAAATCTAAGGTATTCAAGTAGAGGCTCACTGATATCATAACAATAATTGATAATTAGCATAAAGTTTTTGAAGTTTTCAAGGTACTGTACATATATCATCTCATTTGGTTTTGACATAAATTCTGTGATGTAGATACTATTACTATCCCCATTTTACAGAAGGTACTCAGTTAAGTGATTTGGCCAGGCACATAGGCAATAAGTGGGTAAGGCAGGATTTGAACTCAATTCTTCCTAATTCCCAATTTTTTCCCACAGAAATTTGTTGTAGAGAAGATTCTTTCTGGTATGGTTTTGTGTAATTAAGATTTGCTCCCCAGAGGACTCTCTTTCTAAGCTTCCCATGTTCCTTCTCACATAATGTGCTAATGTAGAGACGACATAATTTTTGAGTAGCTCTGACTTCACTCTTCTCCTGGAAAAGCAACTGTGGAGGTGGGGTGAGGTGAGAGTCAGGAGAATTTTACTCAGTTGTTTTTAGTCAGGTTTTTACTTTTGTTAATTTTATTTTTTCTACTTCAAGTGATTACTGATAAACTTTATAAAATATAATACTTGGAGTAATTGGATATTAATTTAAATCTTACATTTTTGGTGAGTCACAGAGTGACAGAATCCTTGATCTTTTTTTTTTTTTTTTAAGATAGCTTTTGAGTAAAGACAAGAACTAGGTCATTTTGAAAAAATACTGTTTCCTTTCTGCCATGGCTTTTTGCTCTCCCCTTCTAAGGGACTCTCTTTGGTGGTGGAGACCTGCCCATGAGAGGAGAGGAGTCTGCTGCCCACTTGTCATGTTTCTTGAACACACTAGCTGGTGTTCCTGCATGAAAGGTAAAGTATAAGTTTCCCCTATATTGCTAACAGCTGTGTGACCCCCTGCCTCCTGGAGCATATCCACCCCTCCATACCCACTCCCATGTGAATCTCAAGTGTGGGGTAGCCACTTAAACTTCCAGCTTGCTGCTGAGGTGGCTCATAGACCTTTGAGCAGAGCTTTCCATGCTGACCAGCCCCACCCCCCTCCTAACATCTAAGCTGATTTTCAGATGACCCCTGGGGGTTTCAGGGTCCTGGCTGAAAGGGTGGAAACTGAGGAGTTGGCCCATATAGGGGTGCACCATGCTATCCTCTGGACCCTGAAACCCAACATAACAGGGGGTGGTCAGTGAGTAGCTCAGTGGATTTAAAGCCAGATTTTTTGAAATTAGCCTCTGGTTTTCCAGACCCAAATATCAGGTGGAGCCTGTATTCCATATTCAAATACCCTTTTGTTCTCCCTGGAGTTTTTGCCCCTAGCTGGGAGGGGAAGTAAGAATATTCTTTGAAACCTCTTAGCTAACTCTTTGAGTTTTTGTTTTTGTTTTCCTTTCAGAAAGTGTCTTTTGTTTTCCCTATAATCAAAATTCATAGTGCTTATCTGAGGAGTAATGATGCTACAAAGCATGGTTCAAACTCTAAGGAAACAGTTTTTGTTCCCAGAGAATTTTAATAAGTTAGAAAAGCTTATAAATTCAGATTGGCTCTGTTTAATAAGGTTCCTTGGTGTATTGATTGGTTACCTTGCAGTTGATAGCTTGAGTAATCTCAAGATTCAGAGAGAATATTCATCTCCCTACACCTCCTTGCCATTTTGGCCTGCCCAGTCTCTGCTCAATTAGGGGTTTATCCACACTATGCTCAGTGTGGGTATAAGCCTAGAGATGAATTTTAAGCCTTTTAAGACTCTATTTACCTCATTGATGTTAACTGTTTCAGTTTGTTCCCCTACAAATAGTGAAGAAGTCTCTGTAATGCAGCTATCAGAAATGGAGAAAAGGACTCTTGCATTCTGTGCCTGTATCCTGTCACATATATTGTATTTTCTGATTGTTTGCTTTAAAATTCAATTTTGTTTTTTTTTAAGTTCACATATTAATCTAATATCTTCTGTTACACTAAGTAATATTCACCTACTGTGTTTTGACTATAAGCTATATATTCTATTTCATTGTCTTTATTTGTACCCTTCCCCTATGACATCCAGGAGGTGGGACAGTTTTCCCAGGGAGCTTTGTAAACCCTGACAGGTTTTTATATTTGTAACTCTTCAGCTTATTCCACCCTTCCAGAAGAATGATCTATATTCTTGGTGACATTTTAGACCCAAAAGGTTTTCATGAGCAGTACAAAGGTGTTCCCTCCTCCTGGGCTTTCCTACCACATTTTGCAATAATGTCAGTAATAGACTTTATTAGAAATATCTTCACCAAGGTTGAAAGATTGGCTAGATATGGAGAACAAGTATTAAGTATCTATGAGCTTCAAATATTTTTTAAATGTTATACAGCAATTCATGTAAATCCTAACAATAGCAGTTTTGTTTGCTATTATTGTTAACTGGGCTCTTATGATTTTGGGAATTTTGGTACTTCTTTGAATGTGCATTACCTGCTGTACTACTATTTTAAAAATCTATAAACCTGGTGAAAATCATGTGCTCTCACTCAGTGGATCATGTCCAAGTTAAAAAGGAAATGGATCTCATTTTGTGATGAGAAACTTTTGTACTGTGCCTCTCCTTGCCTAACTGAGTGTGTCACTGATGATGAATTATATATTTTTAAAAATTTTATTATTGTTTTTTCTTGTATGTGCAATAGAGTATTTGAGTTTTCTTTTTTCTCTTTTTTTGTACTTGAAGCACATGTTACCAGTATTAATTTTTTTATTTTGCACTAGTATAAATTTAAAATGTCCATTAGCCCTAATATCAATGCATACCGCCAAAGCTTTAGACTATGGAAACCTGCCATTAATTGTGAAATACTATGGACTTTAATTAATGATTATGTCTGATTCCAGGAGAAAGGATCACAAAAGAGCCATTGTACAGTGCCAAAGAGCACAAGGTCAAGGAGACCAACCAATCCCATTGGGATTGATGAGATTCTGTGTCAAGAGAGGGGACTTATTTTGGGGTTTGAGGGAGTGGCTGCTTGATGTCAGATGCAGGATTCCCTTTTGCCAGATCCAGACTTCCATGAAGTACCTCAGTTTGGCTGGCATTTTGGCTTCCCTATCCCTGATAGCAAAGGTAAAATCAGACCTGGGAACGATATTTCCCTCTTGCTTCAAAATCTAGTCCCTTTTTTTTCTTTTATGGTATGGTAATTTTCTGTAGCCCTGAATACTCATTGGGTAAGTGCTACATTGTTATAATTGCTACTATAGGATTGAGGGACATAAATCACATTAATTGGGCCCTGATTCAAGGACCTGTTATGGGCTTATTTTTCCTTACTTAGAATTTTTACACATTAAGACTTTGACATTTTTCTTTTTTATTCAGGGTTTTTATGTTTTTGATGTTCTTTTTACAATAGATTCATATACCTCATAACTCAGCCATGTATCATGGAGTGATCTGTGTGTTAGTCAACACCCTCCTCAGGGGGATTATATTATGGTCATAAAAATCTAGATTTATAAAAAGTTTTCTTGTTTTAGAGTAATTTTGCTATAAGAAACTTGCTATCTCTTCAAATCAAAAAAGAGAACTGTTTGTAGAAGGTGCTATGGAGATGCCTGCCGAAACCACCCACTGTACCAAAAGATCCAGAATGAACTTTAGGATGTGGTGATTTGAACTGTGGGGTGGGGGTGGGGGGTTGAATGTATTTATTTTGAATATAAACTCTTATGCCAAAGAAGACTGCCCCCTAATTGGCTTTTTTTGTCAATGAGCCTAGAAATCACTGGTTTTGTTATTTTTTTCTCTTTTATTTCTCTCTTATCCACAAATTATTGTAATTTCCTCTTAGAAAGTGCAATATTATTTGTACCTCTAGTTAAAGATCTTTAGAGATATAAATTGGTTATGTCTACTGATTCATTGGGGAAAGGATGCATGTAAATCTGAGAGATTTCTACATTGTTGTTTCCCAATGGAATCACAGGAGGGATTGTATAATTAGGATTTTCTCCCCAGGGACTCTCCCAGCTTCCCCTGTTCCTTCTCACAAAATGTACTAAAATAGGGAAGATAGAAGTTTTGTGTAGCTCTGCCCTTGCTCTTCTCCTGGAAACATGGCTGTGGGGGTGGGGAGAGGTGCAAGGCAGGAGAATTTTACTCAGGTGTTTTTTACTCAGATTTCTACTTTTGTTCTTTTTATTTCTTCTGCTTCAAATGATCATTAATAAACTTTATAAAATATAATACTTGAAAAGTTATTGGATATTAATTTAAATCTTATAGTTTTAATTATGTGACCATAGAAGTCTCACTCTGCTCTTAAATTCTTTTACTCTGCAATTGATTTCTTTACTTTGATGCATCTTTGATGAGCATCACAATGATGTTTTTTCAAGACATGAAAGAAAACAGTTCATCATTATTTCATAAAACCTCATTCAGATCAAAGGTCTCAATGCAAATATCTTCTAAAAAAATGCAGGCATATTTCATAGTTGTTGTAGAGACTAGTAGTGAGAAATTCTTTCCAAGCAGTGTATACCAAAATCTTTATCATGACCAATTAACTTACTACACTACAGGCTACTAACTATCATGCTGTTATTAAACAGCATGTACTAAACTCAGTTTCTGCTTACAAGACATTTTTTCCTTGGGATTCAAATAAGAATTTGTTAGAATCTGATAAGTCACACTTGCATTTGGCAGCAAATTCTATAATTATTTTAGAAAACACACTTTTAGAAAATAAAGATGTCTTCCCAAAGATTAAACCACAAAATTCTATATTGTTAAAATCACTTGCAACTTGATAGCATAACACAATTTTAACTCATATTATGTATGTATATATAATATATTTTATATATATCTAATTCTCATATATATATTTGTATATATTTTATAAGTTCCTTTGCTTTCAAATTTTGGATACTAAGTTCCCTTTAAACAATTTTATTTGCTAAGGTGAATTAGTTGTCTTGTTTTGGGAACACAAAATACAATATGATTAGTCTTCTTTAATTGAGGAAATGTGGTGACTAATGAAAATATAACTAATGATCACACATTAGATGTATTAATTCATGTTTACATTTTATTCTTACACATAGATAGAATGCCCTTATTCTTCCCCGAATACTGGTTGCTTTGCTAAATGTTTCTATAGTTTGCAGCTATAGTAGGCATCCATCTTATTTTAGGAAATGCTAGATCAGGTCCCTGGATATTGTAAAAGATTACAAACACAGGAATGAGAATGTGAAAGACCTGTATAATTAACCAAAAAAATAATCAGTCCAGAACATGCATAGAATTCTTTTTTTACTTAAGCTGTTTACTTATTGACTTGACAAATCCTTTTGAAAAGCCATGGAATGAATAGGAAGAAAAGTGAAACTGACTACAATTATATTCCCCCCTGTTTTAAGCTTCTTTTTAACTTGGAACAATACTCATAATATCATCTAAACATAAGAAGGTTTCAGACAGGCAATCATAAATATGTCAGAGCTAAGTTACACAAGTAGAAGTTTTTTAAGGAAAAAAATAATTTACCCATCTTTGATAGTTTGTCATAACATGACAATTTTACAAATGTGGTGCATTTAAATTTGAAGTCTGTAGGATATAAATCAGTTCAAATTAAAGAAAAAGTAGAGAGCATAAATCTTGAACTGAGTAGACAGAAATGTATCACAATCATGTCTTTGGGATAACTCATAATGAGAGAGACAATGTACTTCTTATTGTCACAGCCCCATCCTGATATAAGATACATTATACCCTTAGCCTACAACATAGACGACTAAGTTCTGAGACCTTGTATTTTTCCTAATATATTTTAATAAAACCTCAGGAAAGTAAAAACTATATATTTTCATTTTACCCTTTGGATT
Organism: Monodelphis domestica; assembly: GCF_027887165.1. Taxonomy (NCBI): domain Eukaryota; kingdom Metazoa; phylum Chordata; class Mammalia; order Didelphimorphia; family Didelphidae; genus Monodelphis; species Monodelphis domestica. Next base: position 103,929,823 of record NC_077234.1, on the reverse strand, counting down.
TTTATGCAATTGATTCAGGCTATGATTTGGGGTGGAGAAACTGAGTGATATACTCCTAGATAATTCAGTCCTGTACCCTGGCTTCTAGAAATTTTTGTTTTACTTTCTGTTCTTTCTCCACACAGGGTGGTGAGTACTTTTGTATTCTTTGTTACATATTTACAAAGGAAAGCTCTTTTAGTGTCTTACATCTCAGGTAAGATTTCTTTAAATTTTATTCTGGAATTTAATGCTAAATAAAATCAGTATTCCATAATCACCATACATAGAACAGAAGGAGATGGCTATATATAAAACTGGGCATTTATTACATAACATTTGCTTTTCTTTTAAATTACAAAATGATTTGAACTTGTCACTTCCAAAGCCTTCCTTTTGTCTGCAACTATAAATGTGTGTATACATATGCAAGTATATACATACGTATATGTATTTTTCTTGAAAACATACATAAATATATTTGTGTGTATACACTCATTTTCAGAAAAATACTTCCCCACTTCAGGCATATTTTAAAATATATGTCTTAGTCTGAATCATTTGTCCAAACCTTCTCTGTAAGAACAAAAATAGCACATTTGTTCATTAGTCTTTGTAATAATAGTATGGTCATTTCATTTATCAGAGTTCTTGCAGCTCTGCAAAATACAAAGATATTGTTATTGTACACCGTGTTTTCATGGTTCTGTTCACTTCTGTTCTATTTCAATTCATACAAGTATTCCCAGTTTCTCTGAAATTGCTGTTTTCTTTCATTAATCCTTCAAGCAGAGGTTAGCTGACCACTTGTTAAATATGTTAAATTAAAAATCCCTTTTTACATAGATGTTGGATTGAATATTCTGTGATAGAAGCAATTCCTTTGAATCTATGATTATTATCTATGATTATTATATAGAATGTTATTCTATATTATTCTATGTGATAGAAGCAATTCATTTGATTCTATATGATGTTATTTTAGTTTGTAAGGAAGGAAAATGAGATATAAGGAAAAGAATTTGGGAGTCAGTATAGATATCTTTGCTTAAGCATAGGGAAGGTAATCTTTCCAAGGGAAAAAATATACAATGAAAGAAAGAAGGATAGAACTGTAAAGGAAAATCCACATGTAGGTAGAAAAAAAAGGAATGAAGGAAAAGAGACAAAAAAAAAATTGCAGTGGCAGAATAAAATGTAGAATCAATTCCATGTCACAAAAATCAAGGGTTGGGTCTTAATAGACAAGGTTATCAAAATTACAAGTACTGTGATATGATTAAGGATGATGACGAGCAATTATACAGATAGAGAGATAGATACAGAGAAAGAGAAATAAGTAGATATATCTGTGTTATTAATTATCAATCCTTAAATACCTTTGAACCTCAATTTCCTTATCTTTAAAATGGGCATTAAAATGCTAATAATTACTATTTAATAGAGTTATTGTGGGAATAAAATGAAGCAATGAATGTAATGCATTTTACAAACCTTAAAAGGTAATAGAAATGCCACTCACCAGAATTATCATTATTACAATAATTGCTATTACTTATAATTGCTATAATTGGCATAGCTACTAGTTCAAAACAAATGAAAATGGTGCCCTCTTCAAACTTCCATTCTAATTACAATTCTTACTAGAGATGTCACATTTTTTTTTTAACAGTAAATGAATAGCAATTCTGTGTGACCTGAATCAGAAACCAGATTTTTTTTTAAAATCCTTGATAGGACACCTTATAATTTCCTGAAAATTGAAAAAATTAATCCCCATCCTATATCTTGATTTCTTGTATTAACTTAGGTAGAATAAAGTCTCCTCAATTCAAATCTTAAATTTGATCTCAAGTAATACAATAGAAGGGAGATAAAGATTGATCCTTCCTCAAATGTTAAAAAATAGTCCACTTAAGTGCTGCTGACTATTCTAAGAGCATTCTAATTTCTCTCTCTTCCACTAACAACGGGATTTTTCTAATGTCTTAATCTGGTCATATCATTCCTTATATCAATGATCTCAAATAGCTCCCTATTAAATCTACAAATAAATATTTTAAATATCAAAAACCGCTATTTGACATTCAAAGCTCTTCAGTGTTTAGGCCTCTAGTTGAGAAAAAATGGAAACATTTCCATCAGTCATTAAATAAATATTTATCAGTTGCTTACTATGTGAAGCATCATACTAAAACTTTCTTAAATTTAAATGTATTTATTTGTTGCGTTAGAATACCCAGGCTACTCCTTTCCTCCTTCTCCTCCCCCAATTAGAGAAGGCATCATTTGGTAAAAAGATATATGCATCTATAAAGTTATGTCTTGCTCATTTATATTTATTGGTTCTTTTTCTAGAAGTGAAACATATACAAGTCATTCTTCAAACAATATTTCTGGTGCTGCATATAATATTCTAACATTTCCACTAATTTTATTCTTCATAACTTCATGTACATTGTTCCATTTTAAAAAAATAACTAGTTCATAATTTTCTATGGTGCAGTAGTATTCCACCATAATCATATGCCACAACTTACTATTACTAGAGAAGTACAAAAAAAAGTAATATTTGTCCTTAAAAGTACAGAATCAAGAGGATCTTAAACCAAGTGATGGCTCTTACTCAAACTAACTTTCTGACCTTAAGAAAGTCACTTGTCATGTCAGAGGCAAAATATATAGCAATCACTTGCACTGATTTTCATCAGTGAGTGGATGGAACTTTCTCACAGGAAGAATTCTAAATTTCTTTTTTAAAACATTCCCAAATTAAAACATTGTAATCTGCCTCAGAGAAAAATGTAAGGAGAAATGCCCTTGCCTTTTTATGGGAGGAAAAATCAATTACTATTAAGAAATATTTAGAGATTAAAAAAGTGAATACATTTTAAAAGTACTCAGACAAAACAAAATCCATTTATGATTGTGTAAAATCATGTTTTGTTTTGTTTTTTGCTAAAGAGTAAGAAAGAATTGAGAGAGGAAACATTTACATGACATATACTAATATTATGTATATGATTAAATGAAGAAATTAAATTTTCCAAATTTGTAAATTATTATTTACAACAGTATTGTTAAATGATTTTGGTAAAAGTCTTCATTCTATTCAGAAACGTTCACTAGAAGACCTGAATAAGTTGCCAGGGTATTCTAATTATCTCCAATTTTATTGTTAAGTGATACACAGAAGAATGAGTCTGATCTGGAATTATATTGTGTGTTTTAAGAATCTGGCAAGATAGATGAGCAATAATCCATGAAGAAAAACAACATGACTAATTTTTTTGAAAACACAAATCATATACAATATATTTCAAAACATACCAAAAGGAAAAAAAAATGAAAAAAGCATCTAATCTAATCCATTGTCTCATGAGTATGTGAACAGCTGCCTTATTTTTGATTACATGTAATCTGCTCTGCATTTTTAACGAAAACATCTATTACATATGATCCTTGTAACTTATTCTTAATACTCAAAACTGAATATCTACACTAAACAATTGTCCCTGATATTATATTGGTTTGGTTAAACTTTAAGAGTCTAGTGTATTCCATCTCATTATTTCAGGAAAGTCTGCAGAAAGATGCTAGGCTTAAAAGTATTATCTCTAGAAAAAGCCACATACCTTAACTTTCCTGTCAATCTGAAACTCTGACCACTTTTTTCATTTCACTTTGTAAACCTCATATCCAGGCTGGGGTCAAAGATGTGACCTGGAACAACAGAACCCTTGATAATTCCTGGATTTTTTTCTCTAAGTCATCCATAAAATAGGAGAGTCAGCTCATTCAATCATTTAGACTTTCAGTTTCTTGTAATAAGAGCTAGGGAACAAGAGCCAAATTGGCAAAGCTTGCTTATGGATTCTTCCATAAGTATAAATAGAAAGTGTTTATATTCATTAAAGTAACTCTAAGAAGCTACACATCACAATTTTTTTTCAATTCCTATTCACACCTAGCAGTGTGAGTATGATGATATATCTGATAACAGTAAGCATCAGTTGCCTAAAGAAGTACTAATGACATGTGCTATACTTGTGAAATTTTATTTTATTTTTTATAAATATATACAGACTGCAGGTTGATTTTATTTTGCCCTTCCCATAATTCTTCCAGGTCATTGATATTTAAGAGGATTTAAACAAGTATTAATTGAGTGATATCTATCTGCCTAACACTACTCTAGGTGTGATATTTTATTTATATGTCTATTTTGTCATAAAGAATGAACTTAAGTTAATGTTGATAGAGAAAAAAACCCAATATGAGTTAGATTTAAATAAATTTCTGACACACAGAGAAATATCTGTGCCCATAGTTTTAAGAACAGAATGCTATTTATCTGAATTTAAATATTACTTTTGACTCTTTCTAGTTATGAAACCATACTTCATATGGGACACTAGATAGGACAGTGGATGAAGTGTTGGGATTGGAGTAAGGAAACCTGTGTTCAGATCTGGCCTCAGACAAATATGATTCTAGGCAAGTCACTTAATCCTGTTTACCTCAATTTCCACAATTATAAAATTACTTGGAGAAATAAATGGGAAACTATTTCAATGTCTTGACCAAGAAAAAATCCACAAATAAACAATTTTCACTCCCCATACCCACCAACATAAAAAAAAAAAGCCACAGATTCTTCACATAAATCAGCTGTTATTTAAAGGTGCTTTTTGTTGTTGCCATTGAATTGTTATTTTTACTATTACTGCTCCTTCTGCTATTATTCATTTCATTGGTGTTGGCTTTATTTCCCAGGACATGCAAAGAGTTCTGAATGAAGAAAATCCTCTATCAATGCAGATGGTATCTCCATATAATTTTTTTAAATGCTCTAGGGTAATGATGATGAACCTTTTGGAGGTAGAGTGCCCAAACTGCAACCCTTGAGCCACATGTGAGCCTCCCACCTTACCCCAGACAGGTGAGAGAGGTAGTATTTCCTTTGGGTTACTGGGCAAAGGGATGAGTGAAGTGAAAAATGTCCTCAGGCACATGTGGAGAGGACAAGGAGAGCAGCCCCCTCTAGCACATGTGCCATAGATTTGCCAACAAGGTTCCAGGGACACTGAGAGATCAAGTGATTTAACCCAGTCACACAGATGATGTTTGCTAGAGGCAGGTTTTGAACCGAAGTTCATGATTCTCATTTTGTCCCTCTTAGTTTACATTCAAAAATGAAAATATGAAATATATATCATGATATTTAGTGATCCTGTCTCAGTTTTAGTTGAAATTTAGTTTTGGCTCTATCATTGATATCTCCATATTCCTATATAAGTATCTTCATCCAACATTAATAGGAAGAAGGGTCAACTAGTTAGCAAAGAGCATAGAGCACCAGGCCTGGAGTTGAGAAGATTTTAGTTCAAATGTGGTCTCTTGCACTTCTTAGGATTGTTTCCCTGGGCAAATCATTTAACCAAGCTTGCTTCTCATCTGTTTTAGAATTGATACTAAGAGGAAAGGTAAGGGTTTAAAAATTATATATAGTTAACATCTACAATCTGATGATACTAAAATAGTGCTATATACTGTTTTTTTGTTCTACACTATTTTTGTCAAATATTTCCTAATTATATGTAAATTCTTGATATTCATTTTAAATACTTTGAATTCCATATTTTCTTCCCCTCCCACTCCTCTTTACTTGAAAAAGTAAAATTAAAATAAACAATTAAAATGTTTTATTTTAATTTTACATGTGAAGACATGCAAAACAATTCCATATTAGCCACTTGCACACATTATAGAAAAACAAATTTTAAAATATACTTGATTTTATATCCAGAGTTTATCAATTTTCTCTCTGGTGGTAGATAGCATTTTCCATCACATATCCTTCAGAAATGTATTGGATCAGAGTAGCTGCCTTTCACAGTTGGTTATACTTAAAATATTGCTGTTATTGTGTACAATATTCTCTTGGTTGTGCTCAGTTTACTTTGCATGGGTTAATATAATACTTCTCAGTAACTTCTGAAACCATCCTTACTCCTCATTTCTTTTCTTTTTCTTTGCTTATCATTTCTTGTAGCACAATAGTATTTTTAAAACTTTAGGTGACATATAGTAAATTTTGAACCAGCTCTTTATCTTTACTCGGTGTCTCCATACTTTAAATTCATTTCTTATAGGCAGTATATTACAGAATTCTCACTTTCAATTCACTCAACTCATCCTCTTACATTTTATGGGTGAATTAATTTCATTCACTTTCAGACTTAATGTTTCTTAACTGTGTTTCCCTCAGTCTTATTTTTCCCTGTTCATCATTCTATTTCTTTCTTTTTAGCCTTTCTCTGTTCACAAATGTTGCTTCTTTTTACCCACATCCTTGAATTTCCCCCTTCCCTTCTTACTTCTATATTAGGTAAGATAGATTTCCATACCCAACTGAATCTGGATGTCACTCCCACTTTGTGCCAATTATGATAAAACTAAGGTTTAAGAATTACCAGCTGCTTCCTCATCTTCCCTTACAATGTATTGATTTTTCATGCCTCCTCAAGTGAAATAATTCTATCTCCAAACTCCTCTCCTTTTCTGCCAGAGGCCATCATATCCCAACTGTTTGACAAGGTCATGGTCTGAGGAAGGAAGTTTAGCAAAGCAGACCCCAGAATGAGGGACCCCTGATAAACCCACTCTGACTTTTCTCCCCAAATTTTCCCCACTTGTGGACTTGTTATGATTATTATTCTCTCCCCAATACAGGAGAATTAGTATGAAAGCAAATTCTTATAGGATCAATATATATATATACATATATATGTATATATATATATATATTCCCTACTTTAAGCCCCTAGGTTATTACCCCAAAAAGATTGCAATTACAGAATTAAAGATTACTGCCAATGACCCCTCCTTTCTCAAACACAATGATCCTCTCAGCAGGTCCAGGGGTACTAACCTACAAATGACTTTATTCACATTAACTATATCTATCACAGAGTGTTATAGAAACATAATAAATGATTGCAGTTGTTATAGTAACATCACAAGAGTGTTGTTTAGGTGATTGGATAATATCCAATCAAACTGTAGAATGTCATCATCCATAACTAGGTTCTACCCTACATCTAGCCCAAGATGAATTGAAGTAACTCCAATTAAAAAACAAAAAAGGGGGAGATGTCGGGGGCCATCAAAGGCCATGCTGTTTGACACAGTCCACATGGAAACTGGGGACTGCAAAGCAGCCCCCAGGAAGGATTGAAATGACCACTGAAAGCCCCCAAGTGACTTTCATTATTAACATTCCCTTAATATTGGAATTGGAATATAGATTATTATTCTTACTTAGTCCCAGGAAAAATAGATGAGAGCAACATGCTTGTAGGGTTAATACAGATGTCCCACTATGACCACCCAGGATATTACCAGTAGAGCCCACTTACAAAATTAAACCTAAGGATACTTTTAAAAATATTTTTTAGATGTTTGCATATTAGAAGTTTATTCCTTATTCTCTATGAAATCTGTTATCATTCTTGTTTGGACTCCCAAGAGTTATTTTTAAAAGACATAAGTCCCAAATCTTACTTGAGAGAACAATACAAGACCATTCTTCTAGTACATGACAGATAATAGGCACCTGAAAGTGTTTACTATCTCTAGCTTTTTTGCGTTCTCCTTTATTTTTTTTATTTTTTAATTTTTTAAATATAGTCAATTTCAAACATTATTCCCTGGTTACAAAAATCATTTTCTATTCCTTCCTCCCCTACCCCCACCTCTCCCCTTTCGTAGCCAACCCACAATTCCACTGAGTATTACATGTGTCCTTGACCAGAATCCATTTCCATATTGTTGGTATATGCACTAGGATTTTCATTCAGAGTCTAACTAACTCCCCAATAATATCCCACTCAACCCATGTAATCAAGCAGTTGTTTTATTGTTGGTCTTTTTACTCCCACAGTTTTTCCTCTTAATGTGGATAGTGCTCTTTCTCATACATTCCTCTGGGTTCTTCAGTATCACTGCATTGCCACTAATGGAGAAGTCTATTACATTTGATTAAACCACAGTGTTTCAGTCTTTGTGTACAATGTTCTCCTGGCTCTGTTCCTTTCGCTCTGCGTCACTTCCTGGAGGATATTCCAGTTTCCATGGAATTGCTCTACTTTATTGTTCCTTTGAGCACAATAGTATTCCATCACCAACATATACCACAATTTGTTCAGCCATTCCCTAATTGAAGGACATCCACTCATTTTCCAATTGTTTGCCACCACAAAGAGTGCAGCTATGAATATTCTTATACATGTATTTTTCCTTATTATCTCTTTGGAGTACAAACCCAGCAATGCTATGACTGGACCAAAGGGCAGACAGTTTTTTAGTGCCCTTTGGGAATAGTTCCAAATTGCTTTCCAGAATGGTTGGATCAATTCACAACTCCACCAGCAATGAATTAGTGTCCCCACTTTGCCACATTCCCTCCAGCATTCATTACTTTCCTTTGCTGTCATGTTAGCCAATCTACTAGGTGTGAGGTGATATCTGAGTTATTTTGATTTGCATCTCTCTGATTATAAGAGATTTAGAACACTTTTTCATGTGCTTATTAATGGTTTTGATTTCTTTGACTGAAAATTGCCTATTCAAGTCTCTTGCCCATTTATCAAATGGAGAATGGCTTAATTTTTTGAACAATTGATTTAGCTCTTTGTAAATTTGAGTAATTAGACCTTTGTCAGAGGTTTTTGTTATGAAGATTGTTTCCCAGTTTGTTATTTCCCTTCTGATTTGGTTATATTGGTTTTGTTTGTATGAAAACTTTTTAATTTGATGTAATCAAAATTATTTAATTTTACGTTTCTTGATTCTTTCTAAGTCTTGCTTGGTTTTAAAAATTTTCCCTTCCCAAAGGTCTGACATCTATACTATTCAGTGTTCACCTAATTATTATAGTTTCCTTCTTTATGTTCAAGTCATTCACCCATTCTGGGTTTAGCTTGGTGTAGGGTGTGAGGTATTGATCCAAGCCTCATCTCTCCCACAGTGTCTTCCAATTTTCCCAGCAGTTTTTTTTAATCAAGTAGTGGATTTTTTGTCCCCAAAGCTGGGATCTTTTGGCTTGTCATAGACTGTCTTGCTGAGGTCACTTACCTCAAATCTATTACTGATCTTCCTTTCTGCCTCTTAGCCAGTACCAAATTATTTTGATGACCACTGTTTTATAGTATAGTTTGAGATCTGGTACTACAAGGCCACCTTCCTTTGTATTTTTTTTTTCATTATTTTCCTGAATATCCTTGATTTTTGTTCTTCCAAATGAACTTTGTTATGTTTTTTTTTTCAAATTCAGTAAAAAAGTTTTTTGGAAGTTTGATGGGTTTGTCACTAAATAAGTAGCTAAGTTTGGATAGGATGGTCATTTTTATTATGTTAGCTCGTCCTACCCATGAGCAGTTAATGTTTCTTCCAATTGCTCAGATCTAGTTTTATTTGTGTGGAAAGTGTTTTGTAGTTGTGTTCATATAGTTCCTGTGTTTGTCTTGGCGGAGAGATTCCTAAGTATTTTATTTTGTCTAAGGTGATTTTGAATGGTATTTCTCTTTCTAATTCTTGCTGCTGAGATGTATTGGAAATATATAGAAATGCTGATGACTTATGTGAGTTTATTTTGTATCCTGCAAATTTGCTAAAGTTGTTGATTATTTCAATTAGATTTTTGGGTGAATCTCTAGGATTCTTTAAGTAGATCATTATGTCATCTGCAAAGAGCAATAACTTGGTCTCCTCCTTGCCTATTTTGATGCCTTCAATTTCTTTTTCTTCTCTAATTGCTACTGCTAGTGTTTCTAGTACAATGATAAATAATAGAGGTGATAATGGGTATCCTTTTTTCACTCCTGATCTTATTGGAAATGTGTCTAGTTTATCCCCATTGCAGATGATGTTGGCTGATGGTTTTAGATATATACTACTTATTATTTTTAGTAAAGACCCTTCTATTCCTATACTTTCTAGCGTTTTCTTAATTACTATTATAATGAATACAATTTTTGAGAATTACAAATAACATTTCCCCATGTATTAATATATATAATTTAATCTAATTGTAGCCCTTAAAGAAGAGAGTTTGAATACACAGAAAAAACATTTTTCTTCTTTTTCCTCTTTTTATTATTTACCTTTTCATGTTTCTCTTTCTCTTTGTCTTTGAACATTAAACTTTCCACTTAATTTTGGTCTTTTCTTTACAAATACTTGGAAACCTTCTATTTTGTTGAATGCTCATACATTACCCTAGACGCATATAGTCAGTTTTGATGGATAGGTGATTCTTGGTTGAAGACCCAGTTCTCTTGCCTTTCTGAATATCATGTTCCAGGCCTTGCTATCCTTTAGTGTGGAAGCTGTCAGGTCTTGTGTGATTCTAATTGGTACTCCTTGGTATTTGAATTGTCTCTTTTTAGCTTCTTATAGGATTTTCTCCTTAGCTTGAAAGCTTTGGAATTTGGCAATTACATTCCTGGGAGTTGTCTTTTGAGGATTTAATGCAGAGGGTGTTCTATGACCTCTTTCAATGTCTATTTCCCCCCCATGTTCAAGAACATCAGATCAGTTTTCTTGGATGATTTCTTGTAGTATGATGTCAGGATTTCTGTTAATTTCTGGGTTTTCAGGTAGACCAATGATTCTCAAGATGTCTCTTCTCAATCTGTTTTCCAAATCATTCATTTTCTCTATGAGATATTTTCTTCCTTCTATTCATCAGTCTTTTGACTTTGCTTTATTAATCCTTGCTGTTTTGCAATATCATTGGTTTCCAGTTGCTCAATTCTTGTCCTTAAGTCCTGGTTTTCCACTTTAACCTTTTGATTTTCAGTTATAATTTTTTTGGTTCTGTGCTATAAGTTTTTGATTTTCTTTTTGAATCCTTTCCCACTTATCTTGTCAGAAGGCTTCCACCTTTTTGATAATCTTCAATTTAAATTCTTTCAGAGCTTCTGGACAATTTCTATTTCTTTTGGAAGGTTTTGTAGCATTTATTTGGATTTTCTCTTCTGCTATTTCCTCTGTAGTCTGTATTTTTCCTCTGTAAAAATTATCCAAGGTCAGCCCCTTCTTCTTGTTTTTCTTGGTGTTGGGAAGTTGTTCCTGGGAACTGTTTATCATCAGTATGGTTGCTTTTCCTTCCTTTTCCAGTCAGAAATCTGAGTAAGGAGGTCAGGCTCTCTGTGTATGGAGCTAAGGAACAAAGCTTTTCCCTGAGGCAAGATCTTGAATCTCCATAGGTGCACTACCTTCCTGAGGGCTCCCAAGTTCTGCACTCCCCCTCCTGCCATGGTTTCTGGTTTAACTGCTCTCAGAGGTAGGTCCTTGGTGGTCTTAGTCAGCTCACAAGACCTAGAGGTTCCCCTTGATCACTCCAGAGGTGCCCTTCTCTCACTCACCAATTCTGGTGCACACTGACTCTGAGTGTTCAAGGTCTGTACTCCCCCTCCGGCCTGCCAGGGTTTCAAGTGTAACTGCTCTCAGGGGTAGGTCCTTGGTGGTCTTAGTCAATTCCCAAGACCTAGAGCTGCCCCTTTCTTGTTCCAGAGGTACCCCTTGCTCACTCATTGATTCTGGTAAGCACTGGCTCTAACTCTGGCTCTGTAGGTGCAGTGGGGGAGGGTAGATTAGCTCAAGTTTGGGTGGGAGATTTTTCACTCCCTTATAGTGTGGAAATGCCCAAATCCCATGTACCTTCAATGCTACTGTCGAGTCCCTTCATTCTTATGATAATGGTTTTTGGGGGTCTTTTTAGGTCGTTTATATTGGTGGGTCTGAGAAGTGGAAGTGTCCCACGTCTAGACTGCCGCCATGCTTACCCATAATTCCCCTAAGGATTCTTATACTTATAGAGGACCCTCTTTTCTAGTCATAAAAATTTCTGGCAAATCTGTGCTCTGAATTCCCCAACCTATATCTGGGTCATGTTGATTCCACCCTCTGATCCTGCACTTAGCAACAATGTTTCATTGAGTATCTCCCTAGACTTCCTTTCTTTTGTTAGGTTCCATGAAAACATGTATGCTGAGAATGAAACTGTGTGCCAAGTAGATGTGTGATGATGAGGGTATAAAATAAAGCCAGGCCTCAGTCAAAGTGGAGGAGTTTATCTTGTAAAACCTGTGCTGTGGGTTGAATGCAAAAGCTGTGTCCCATCCATCATTTCACAGACACTGTCCATTCTCCAAGACCTTAACCCCTCTGGGAGGCTGGCCCACCCCACAGCACTTTTCTCTTTTTGCAGTATATTACTTTATTATCCTTTGATTTAAAAAAATCCAATTATATTCAACTCAGTCTATACAAGTTCCTCTTCATTGTCATATTAATTATCAATTCTTAAGTATGTTTAGTGTCCTAGGCATACAAGCTCTTTAGGTATCTTAGGTGCCTCAAGTATCATATATCTTAAGTATCTCTTTTATCATCTTCTTACTAGTAATCACCTTAGTATATAATTTTTCTCTTACCTTTAAGAATCTTAACTCTCTATCATGAGTATTTTAAATTGTTCTGGTTATCATTTTCCCATGAAAGGAATTTAATCATACCTTTTGTCTCCCTTGTACTGTAGAAATCTTAACTTCCCCATACTGGGATGTGATTAATTTAGCTCCAGTGATTTCCTGGGTTGTTTTTTTGTTTGTTTGTTTGTTTGCCTTTTGGCTGCTTTTGAGGGTTGAAATTGATCATTGAATTTTCTTTTTAGCTCTAGCCTTTTCTTCAGTAATGCATAGAATTCCATTATTTCCTTAAATGTAAATTTCTTACACTGGAGTATTGAACTCAGATTTGCATAGTAGGTGATTTTGAGTGGTAGGTCTAGATCCTTCACCTTTAGGAATATCATATTCCATGCTTTCCAGTCCTTTAATGTAGAAACTATAAGCTCCTGTGTAATTATGATTGTGATTAGACAATATTTGCAATATGTTTTTTTTTTTCTGGATGCTTTCAGAAATCACTCTTTGACTTAGAATTTTTAGAATTTAGGTATAATAGTTCTAGGATTTTGAAATTTTGGATTTCTTTCTGCAATAAGTGGATTCTTTCAATTTCTATTTTTCCTCTTATTTAAGAATACTAGGACAGTTTTGCCTGATACTTTTTTTCAATATGGCATATAAGTTCTTTTTTATTGATGGCTTTTAGTGATTTTTAAATTCTTGGATCTTTTGTCAGGTCACTTGTTTTTCCCATGAGAGATTTCAAATTTTCTTCTATGTCTTCATTCTTTTAAATTTGTTTGAATGTTTCCTACTGTTTCTTAAAGTTGCTAGTTTTCATTTGTCCAACTATAATTTTTGGAGGGGTAGTCATTATCTTCTTTGAGGCTTTGTATTTCCTTTTTTAGAAAGTTACTTTCCTGTTTGAGGCATTGTATTTACTTTTTAGGCAACTTTTCTACAAAAAGTTTTTTTTTCTAAGTTGTTGGGTTTTTTCTCTTTTGTTTTCCATCTTATTTTGGAGCTCTTCAAGCAATTTATTCTGAGTTTTACCTATATTCAAATTTTCCTTTGAATCTGCAGTTTTAATTTTTCTATTGCTATCCTTTACTGAGCTTCCAGTTTGTGAAGATATTTTTCGAGTATCAGACTTTTTCTCTGTCTTTTGCTTATTAGAAGATTATTTTTCTTCTCAATTTTTATTTGCTACAGTTTGCCTCTGTTTTTGCAGGGAGTAATGTCCAATCTAGCCTTAGATACTTATTGAATTGTGGCCCTGAAAAAGTCATTTAATCTGTCTGCCTCAGTTTTCTAAACTATAAAATTGAAATAATAATAGTACCTACCTCAGAGATTTGTTCTGAGGAACAAATTAGATAATATTTGTAAGTCTCTTACCACAAAACCTGGCATAAAGTAGGCACTATATAAATGTCAGTACTATCTGCCTGAGTCTTTTATGATCGACACAAATTTAACTTACATATTGAAAGCTTGTGACAACTGGTGATACTCAGTACCATAAAATGACATGCATTGGAAGAAGAATATAATATATACTTGGTACACAGTAGACCCTTAAAAAGTATTAGTTGGATAATTGACTACTAACTGCTTTGTAATAATATTTGAAGTGTGAAAGTCCTATTCTTTCTTCATTCTTTTTTTTATTAGATTTCTTGATATTCCAAATCTATAGATCTTGCACATTATTGCTTCACTGGCTTAATAAAGTATCCGTTTTTTGGTTTGCATAATATAGGAATAAAAATGTAAATTAATTTAAATAATAGTCTTTTTGTTAAATTGGCATTGGTGATTAATATAGTACTAAATATTCTTTGAGTTACTTAAGTTCTTCTATGTTTTATCAAGTATTTTAAGATATAGTCTCTAATAGAATAATATGGGAGCTTATTACTGAGATGTTTAAAGTATTTGGTGTTTATCTGGATAGATATTTTCATTTTTTTAAATAATATTTTATTTGATCATTTCCAAGAATTATTCATTAAAGACAAAGATCATTTCCTTTTCCTCCCCCCAACCCCCATAGCCGAGGCGTGATTCCACTGGGTATCACATGTGTTCTTGATTCGAACCCATTGCCATGTTGTTAGTATTTGCATTAGAGTGTTCGTTTAGAGTCTCTCCTCTGTCATGTCCTCTCAACCACTGTAGTCAGACAGTTGCTTTTCCTCGGTGTTTCTACTCCCACAGTTTGTCCTCTGCTTATGGATAGTGTTTTTCTCCTCGATCCCTGCAGATTTTTCAGGGACATTACACCACCACTAATGGAGAAGTCCATTATGTTCGATTATACCTCAGTGTATTAGTCTCTGTGTTGTGACAAGGAAATCACTTTAAAAGACTGATATATATTAATTTAAGGTCGCCAAGGAATTCAGCTATGTAATTCCTAAATGAAAACTCAAGTCAGCAGTCAACCTTTTATGGAGTTTAATTACAAACAGGAGGAAGAAAGGTATTAGAGATAGAGAGAGAGAGGGAGAAAGGGGAGAGAAGCAAATAGGGCTTAAATACCCCCTTCTGTTTAGGCTAGGCCAAAAGGCCCAAGTCCTTAGATAGCTGAGGCAAAGAAAAGAGATCAGTCCCTATCACTCACATGATCAAAATGGAGAAACAGTCTCAGGGGCCTCCACCTCCAGCTTCCTTCAGAGCAAGCTTCTCCAAGAACCACCTCTCAGAGCAAAAATCTCTCCAACCAACCCCCTCTAGTCCTCAGACCCCGCTATCTTTAAGGAAACCATCCAAGTTCCCTCCCCTCAGTTCTCACATCTACCAATCACTGTCCATGTCTTCCCTGTGCCAATGGTGGCTCTACCTTAACCCAGGACCACCCAGAGGTCTGTGGCTTTGCACATGTCCTTTGAAGGTCATATTCTCAAATAATTAAATCTTGATCTATGCTGAAGCCCTTCCTAAATCCTGTTAGGATTGAGTAGGGTGGAAATTATATTTTCCAAGACCTGGTTCTGTCATTCCAAGTATCTCTATTGTATCAATTCTAAAATCAATCATGACTCAAAGAACTTCCTGTTCTATGCTTAAGCATAGGTCAAAGCCTTTTCCATTATTCAGCAAAAGGTTTCTGTCCTAAAGTAATATTAAGTAGGGAGGAGAAGGAACCTCCCATGCCAATGGGGTTCACATTCTAATAGACTATCAGTAAGAAATTTTCCAAGTATGAAATTTCCCAATGGTGAAATTTCCAACATTTATAAGTCTAAGAAATTTTAAGGTTTACAGTGTACAATGTTCCCCTTGTCCTGCTCCTCTCGCTCTGCATCACTTCCTGGAGGTCGTTCCAGTCTCCATGGAATTCCTACACTTTATTATTCCTTTGAGCACAATAGTATTCCATCACCAACATATACCACAATTTGTTCAGCCATTCCCCAATTGATGGGCATCCCCTCGTTTTCCAATTTTTGACCACCACAAAGAGAGTAGCTATGAATATTCTTGAACAAGTCTTTTTACTTATTGTCTCTTTGGGGTACAAACCCAGCAGTGCTATGGCTGGATCAAAGGGTAGATATTCTTTTGTCTCCCTTTGGGCATAATTCCAAATTGCCCTCCAGAATGGTTGGATCAGTTCACAACTCCACCAGCAATGAATTAGTGTCCCCACTTTGCCACATCCCCTCCAGCATTCATTACTTTCCTTTGCTATCATGTTAGCCAATCTGCTAGGTGTGAGGTGATACCTCAGAGTTGTTTTGATTTGCATCTCTCTGAGTATAAGAGATTTAGAACACTTCTTCATGTGCTTATTAATAGTTTTGATTTCTGAATCGCTGCCTATCCATGTCCCTTGCCCATTTATCAATTGGGGAATGGCTTGATTTTTTGTACAATTGATTTAGCTCTTTATAAATTTGAGTAATTAAAACTTTGTCAGAGGTTTCTATGAAGATTTTTTCCGAATTTGTTGTTTCCCTTCTGATTTTAGTTACATTGGTTTTGTTTATACAAAACCTTTTTAATTTGATGTAGTCAAATTATTTATTTTACATTTTGTGATTCTTTCTATGTCTTGCTTGGTTTTAAAGTCTTTCCCCTCGCAAAGGTCAGACATGTATACTATTCTGTGTTTACCCAATTTACTTATGGTTTCCTTCTTTATGTTTAAGTCATTCACCCATTTTAAATTTATCTTGGTGTAGGGTGTGAGGTGTTGATCAATTCCTAATCTCTCCCATACTTTCTTAAAATTTTCCCAGCAGTTTTTATAGAATAGTGGATTATTGTCCCAAAAGCTGGGATCTTTCGGTTTATCGTATACTGACTTGCTGAGGTCGCTTGCCCCCAGTCTATTCCACTGATCCTCCTTTCTGTTTCTTAGCCAGTACCAAATTGTTTTGATGACTGCTGGTTTGTAATATAGTTTGAGGTCTGGGACTGCAAGGCCCCCACCATTTGTGTTTTTTTTTTCCGTTAATTCCCTGGATATCCTTGATCCTTTGTTATTCCAAATGAACTTTGTTACGGTTTTTTCTAAATCAGTAAAGAAATGTTTTGGGAGTTCAATAGCTATGGCACTAAATAGTTAAATAAGTTTGGGTAGGATGTTCATTTTTATTATATTGGCTCGTCCTATCCATGAGCAGTTAATGTTTTTTCCAATTGCTCAAGTCTAGTTTTAGTTGTGTGGAGAGTGTTTTGTAGTTGTGTTCATATAGTTCCTGTGTTTGTCTCGGGAGATAGATTCCTAGGTATTTTATTTTGTCTAAAATGATTTTGAATGGATTTCCCTTTCTAGTTTTTGCTGCTGAGCTGTTTTGGAGATATATAGAAATGCTGATGACTTATGTAGGTTTATTTTGTATCCTGCAAATTTGCTAAAGTTGTTGATTATTTCAATTAGATTTTTGGGTGAATCTCTAGGATTCTTTAAGTAGACCATTATGTCATCTGCAAAGAGCAATAACTTGGTCTCCTCCTTGCCTATTTTGATGCCTTCAATTTCTTTTTCTTCTCTAATTGCTCCTGCTAGTGTTTCTAGTACAATGTCAAATAGTAGAGGTGATAATGGACATCCTTGTTTCACTCCTGATCTTATTGGGAATGTGTCTAGTTTATCCCCATTGCAGATGATATTAGCTGATGGTTTTAGGTATATACTGTTTGTTATTTTTAGGAATGACCCTTCTATTCCTATGCTTTCTAGTGTTTTTAATAGGAATGGATGTTATATTTTATCAAATGCTTTTTTTGCGTCTATTGAGATAATCATGTGGTTCTTGTTGGTTTGCTTGTTGATGTGGTCAATTATGTGGATGGTTTTCCTAATATTGAACCAGCCCTGCATCCCTGGTATAAATCCTACTTGATCATGGTGGATGACCCTTCTGATCACTTGCTGGAGTCTTTTTGGTAGTATCCTATTTAAGATTTTTGCATTTATATTCATTGAGGAGATTGGTCTACAATTTTCTTTCTCTGTTTTTGACCTTCCTGGTTTTGGAATCAGTACCATGTTTGTGTCATAAAAGGAGTTTGGTAGAACTCCCTCTTTGCTTATTATGTCAAATAGTTTGTATAGTATTGGGATTAACTGTTCTCTGAATGTTTGATAGAATTCACTGGTGAATCCATCAGACCCTGGGGATTTTTTCTTAGGAAGTTTTTGATGGCCGGTTGAATTTCATTTTCTGATATGGAATTATTTAAGAATTCTATTTCTTCTTCTGTTAGTCTAGGCAGTTTGTATTTTTGTATATATTCATCCATATCACCTAAATTGGTGTATTTATTGCCATATAATTGGGCAAAGTAATTTTTAATGATTGCCTTAATTTCCTCTTCATCAGAGGTGATGTCCCCCTTTTCATCTTTGAGGTTGTTAATTTGCTTTTCTTCTTTCCTTTTTTTAATTAGATTGACCAGTACTTTGTCTATTTTGTTTGTTTTTTCAAAGTACCAGATTCCTGTCTTATTTATTAAATTAATAGTTCTATCACTTTCGATTTTGTTAATTTCTCCCTTAATTTTTAGGATTTCTAGTTTGGTTTTCTGCTGTGGGTTTTTAATTTGATCACTTTTGAGTTTTTTTATTTGCACTTCCAATTGATTGATCTCTGCTCTCCCTAGTTTGTTAATATATGCGCTCAGGGATATGAATTTACCTCTGATTACCGCTTTGGTTGTATCCCAAAAGGTTTGAAAGGATGTCTCGCCATTGTCATTTTCCTCGATGAATTTATTAATTGTTTCTGTGATTTCTTCTCTAACTAAATGATTTTGGAGTATCATATTGTTTAATTTCTAATTAGTTTTTGATTTGGTTTTCCATGTACCATTACTGATCGTTATTGTTATTGCCTTGTGATCTGAAAAGGCTGCATTTATTATTTCTGCTTTTCTGCATTTGTATGCCATGTTTCTGTGACCTAGTGTATGGTCAATCTTTGTGAATGTGCCATATGGTGCTGAGAAGAAGGTGTATTCCTTTTTGTCTGTATTTATTTTTCTCCATATGTCTATTAATTCTAAGTTTTCTAAGATTTCATTCACTTCTCTTACCTCTTTCTTATTTATTTTTTGATTTGATTTATCTAAATTTAATAATGGTTGGTTCAAGTCTCCCACTAATATGGTTTTACTGTCTATTTCTTCCTTCAATTCTCCTAGTTTCTCCTTTAGAAATTTGGGTGCTATATTATTTGGTGCATATATGTTGATTAATGGTATTTCCTCATTATCTAAAGTCCCTTTAAATAGAATGTAATTACCTTCCTTATCCCTTTTACTCAGGTCTATTTTTGCTTTCGCTTTATCAGATATCATGATTGCAGTCTTGCCTTCTTTCTGTTAGTTGAGGCCCAGAAGGTCTTACTCCATCCTTTAATTCTGACCTTTTGCATGTCTACCCACCTCATGTGTGTTTCTTGGAGACAACATATGGTAGGGTTTTGGATTCTAATCCATTCTGCTATTCATCTATGTTTTATGGGTGAGTTCATCCCATTCACATTCAAAGTTATGATTTTCACTTGTGGACTACCTGGCATTTTGATATCCTCCCTAATTCTAGCCTTTCTTCTTCAGCTCTAATTTTTAATCCAGTGATTTATTTTAAATCATTCCCTCTTGTCCCCTCTCTTGATATATTTCCCTTTCTAGCCCCTTCCTTTTTGTTCCCTCACCCTCCCCCCTCTTCTTCTTCCCTCCATTTTTTTATGTGCCCTCCCTCCTACCACCTTGGTTTTCCCTTCTCCCTATCCTTGTTGGGTAAGATAGAATTCAAGATTCCAATGGATCTGGATGTTCTTCCCTCTCAAAGTTGATTTCCCTGAGAGTAAGGTTTAAGTAAAAACTCTCTTCCTCTCCTTCTTATAGGAGTTTTCTTCCCCTCGCCTTCCTGTGTGAATCTTTGTGTGAGAAAGATTATTCTATTTGGTATTTCTTTTCCCCCTATTTACACATCACATTTCCCCACATAGTAATATACATAGATTGATATTAATATAGTCCTTATAGAAGAGAGTTTGAATAAAAGATAAAGATAACATTTTTCTCCTTTTCCCTTTCCTTCATATTTACCTTTTCAGGTATTCCATGCTCTTTGTTTTTCGATATCAAACTTTCCACAGAGCTCTGGTCTTTTCTTTGCAAAAACTTGGAAATCTTCTATTTTGTTGGCTCATTCTGACTTTTAAAGCCTGATTTTCCTTTTCACTTTGGTCAAACTGGTTTTGTAGATGTGTGAATTTCTTTTGCATTATTTCCTACTTTCCCTCCCAGAAGGCTTCAATCTTTTTTATCATTTCCAATTCAAATTCTTCATGGGTTTCTGGAGAGTTTCTGTTTTCTTTGGAAGGCTTCAGAGCATTTGCTTGTTTCCTCTTCTATCTCCTCTGTATTTTGTATTTTTGTTCCATAAAATGTGTCCAAAGTCGCCCCCTTCTTCTTATTTTTCTTGGAGTGTTGAGGCTTTTCTGTGTTGTTTTCCATCTCTATCTGAGTGGGGAGGTCTAGCTTTTCTTATCTCTGTCTGGTGTTCAGAAGCTTTAGCCCCAGGCAAATTTTCTGTTCGTGGATGTTCCTGCTCTCACTTCTCTCCCAAAGCTTCTTCACTGTCTTACTCCCACGCTCTGAGCCTGGCTTTGCACTGTCCCTGAGGTATCTCAGAGCCTTTGTGGGCCAGAGAGGCCTGCATTCTGAGGCTTCCAGGAGCTCTGAGGGCTCCTGATAGGATTAACTTCAGTTGGGTTGGATTGAGTCTGTCTTAAAGCAGGGACCTTCCCTGAGAATCGGATGGAAAGATCCAGCCAGGGGGCTACAGGCTTCCCTCTGTCTCTCTCTGTTTTCCTGCTGTCTGAGTGCCCCCGTGACTGGCTCATGTTGTTTTCAGGATGTGGCCTTCTGAATAGCCGGCCCTTAGGGTTACTGTTGTCTCAGAAGACTCTGCACTCTGAGGAGGGAGGGCCTGTGGCTTCCCAGAGCTCCAAGGGCTCCTGATAGGATTAATTTCCCCTGGTTTGGATTGAGTGTGTCTTAAAGCAGGGACCTTCCCTGAGACTCGGAAGGGAGCCTCCAGCAAGTGTGCTACAGGCTCCCCTCTGTCTCTCTCTGTTCCCCTGCTATCTGGGTGCCCCCATGACTGGCTCAGGTTGTTTTCATGGTGTGGCCTTCAGAATAGCTGGCCCTGGGGTCATTTTGCTGGCTCTTAGGTTCCCACTGCTGCCTTGGACTCAGTGCTCTGGGTTGGGGGGGATGGGTCCTGGGACCTTCTTTCTGTTTATCCCTTAGATCCAAGTGATCTCCGGTTCTGGCTTTTGGGGGGCCATACCTTTTGATCCAGGTCCAGGTCCAGGAGGAGGGTTCCCTGGATCTATCCTGTTGTTTGTTTTGAATTTCAGTGTCCTAGGAGCATACAGTTTGAGATCAGTAAGGAAGGGGTTTCCGGAGATTTGAACTTTAGCTCTCTCTAAGCCGCCGTCTTGACCGGAACCTTGATATTTTCATTTTTAAATCATGAATTAAGTTTCTATTTATGGAAATGATGCTTCTATTTGTGTTTTCATTTTGTTACCTGAAACTTTATTTGTTTAATATTCAGATATTAATTATCTCAGGTTCTATGCTTATTCCTGTGGATTAAGTAAATAATTATATTATAAATAAACAGGAATTTTTATCTCCCCTTTATCTAGTATTATAACTTTAATTTCCTTCTCTTAATACTATTTGCAACATTTCTTGAACTATATAAAATATCAAAAACAATGTACCTGTTTTATTCTCATATTGGCTATGAGATCTTCTAGGGTTTATTTATTAAAATTAGTGCTAGGCTTTTAGTTTTAGATACAAACTTTTTACATATTAAAAATATATTACTCTATGCCTACTCTTTCAGTGTTTTGGCTAAACACTAAAACTCTTCTTTTTCAAGTACTTTTTTCTGCATCTGCTGGTTTAATCATATACTTTGGGATATTTTTGCTTGTTTTTAAATATTATTAATTATGGTAATTATTTTCCTAAATTAGGGTCTATGACAGTTTTGACCAGGGAAGCTATTTGGAATGAATATACTCACTACAGCATAATAGCCCAGGTCTAGCTATCTATCTATCTATCTACCTATATATATATATATACATATATATATATATGTATATATATATATAGTTCAATATTAAATGACATGGAGAAACTGCTGTCTTCAAAGAAATAAAATGCTAATATCAACTAGGACATTGTATTCTATATCAGTAAATTGCTTGTAAATAAAAGGGGGTGAAGATGCATTACTTACTCCTGTTATATAGGAATAATTTTTCATGGTAAAATTTGGGTTATAGCAATACTCTTTTTCCTCAGTTTCCTATTGGTGGTTTGTCAATAAGAAATGACCTGACATAAAGTAATGCAATTTATATTGGGAAATCACCTTTATTAAATGTGTAACAAAAAGTGATGGATATTTTAAACAATATCCATAAATTTAAATATATTTTCAAAGGAACAGATATCTATTTCATCTACTCTTTCAGCTATGGTATTATACAGTCAATTTGATTTCCCATCTGAATGAACATCCTCACACCCTTTTACTCCTACAATGAAGCACCAAATAGAATAGATTGCAATTGATAGTTACACTTCACAGTTGTCAGGAGGGGAGGGCAATGAACATAGTATTTTAAATAATGCATGGTCCTGGACCAGCCATTTTCACCTAATTTTAAGACTACTTCTGGGAGGTATTTTCTGGAAAAAAAAAGAAGCTGGAACATTTTTCTTCATTATGATGTTTAACAAAAATATAATAAACACCCCATAGGAAAAAGAAAGAAAAACCCTGAACTATGAGTGGTAGAGAATTATTTAAAATATTCTGATAGACTTCCATCAGAATGAAAAAAAAAAATGTGTTCCTAAAACTTCCTAACATCATAGGAAAAGATTTTTTGGTTAGTTTATTTTTCTGGAAGAGATTATCATACCATCTAGTATAATTGCTTCATTTTACTGACAAAGGAACACTTTCAGGGAAGTAAAATGACTTCCCTAAATCACACTTAGGAAATAGCAGTACAAAGATCAAAACTCAAGTCCTCTGACCCCGCAACCCATGAACGATGACTATATCATGGTGTTTCATGGCATATCATTCAATATAGAAGAGAGAGAGACTTTAGAGATAATTTACTATGTTATTGTTAGTTCATGGATAATGACGTTGTGACCAAGAGAAATAACATGTTTTACCTATGATCATATATGTGGTAAATGACCTAGCTAGAATTTAATACCAAAGTTTAGATTCTAAATCTATGGCTCTTTCTATAATCTCATTTTACTCCACTCTTGCTCAGTATATAGCTGCCTCTCTAACCCATATACTTCCCTGCTACTACCAGCCTCTTCCAAATCTACCTTATGTGTAAACTTATTCTGACAGCAAGGTGGCACAGTGGATAGAGAACAGGTCCTGGAGTCAGTTTGACTTGAGTTCTAATCTGGTCTTAGATAGCTGTATGACCTAAGGCAAGTCACTTACTCTGATTTTCTCCATTTCCTCTTCTGTAAGATGAGCTGAAGAAGGAAATGGCAAAACACTATATCTTAGTCAAGAAAACACCAGTTGGGATCATGAAGAGTGCAACAAAACTGAAAAAAAGTAAATCTTTATTAGAATGCAAACTTGTTGAGGGTAGTGACTGTCTAATATGTTTCTATTTATATTTCAAACATTCTCTGTCTCCCTCATCTGTCTATATCAGTATCTTTATGTGAATATGTGACTTAGCAACTACCTAATTATTTCAACAGGTCAACTGGAAAATCCAGGATTCAAATATTTATGGCTTCTAAAACAGTATGTGATCTTCAAAGAGATATGCATGTTCACATAATTCATTAACAGAATGATCTTTCCTGTTGCCCTCAGAGAAGAAATTTAAAAACTGGAGCACTGTATTTGTTACTTTAACTATTTTAGATAATAAACTGAAAGGTATTGTGACTTACATAATCTTAGGCAACTCCAAACCTCTAATTTCCAGATGTATAGTAATGAAATGTGAATTCTTATTAATATTTTATGGTATAGAATATATCTCATCATAATAAAATGCATTCAACATTATATAGTTTTAATGTTTATTTTATTATAGAATTTTATTGCATTTTACTATTGGAAAAGATTTGAAATTTTATTACATTAATGGTAGTCAAATAATCATTTCTTCATCTTCAAAAATCCAATTAATTTTTCTCTTATAATTCATGTTTTTTCCTTTGACTTAAGAATGCATATTTTTAGCTTTAAGAATTATTAAGAAGTTGCAAGTTCTAACCACACAAAACTAATTTAAATTGTAAATGCAATATAAAAGAATATATTGCATTGTAGTGCAGGAGAATTAAAAATATCAGTCAAGATAAATTCCTAAAATATGTCCTTTTGCTATGGTATAAGTTTCTGATTATTCAAAAAAAAATTAGAGAAAATACACAATGGAAACAGACTAAAACTAGTGAACCAGAGACCATAGATTATATGTTATTTTTTTATTTGAGAGCTAGAGAACCCCTCTGTACTTTGAGAATCAGACCATTCTTTGATTTTTTCAGAGTTTATATTTCTAGAAAAGATATAATTCAGATATAACTTTAATAAATGTTAGTATTTGTCCATTATATTCATACCCCTATGTTTTGATAAATTGCTAAATTTGGCAGAAGATGAATAGTTCATAACTTTATTTTTTATCTTAAAATCCAAATGTTACAATAATTGTATTTAGAAGGTGCAAAATTCTCTTTTCTAAAAGCTCTTTCTACTCTCTAGCCAACCTCCACTTGTCAATGCTAATGGAGAAAAAAATAACATGGATGGGTAAAATCCACACATAATTTCAAAGTAGTTTATTAGCCATCACATGTAGTCTCTTTGCCCACTAAACTTAACAAAAGCCATCAAAGTAACAAGTTGATTTTTGATCTAGGAAGGGTGCAACATTTTGACAACTTCTTTTCCTGTTTTTTATTATGTTCTGAGTTACATGGTCTGAAAAAGTTCTAATGGGAACGAAGGGAAAAGAGTAAAATCCTTAGATAATTAGCAAGCAATGAATTTACCCAAATAACATAGTTAGAAGGCAAACTGGAATAATTTATTCCAATACCTCCACTTTAGAAATGCTAAAATGAGTTCTCAAGATGTTAGATGATTTGCCCAGGATTTGCCCAGAATTTGCCCAGACAGTTAGTAACAGATGTATTATTTGAATTATTTGTATTTATTTTCTTCTTCTGACTTGACACTCATTTAACAGCATCATACTATTTTAATCATATTTGCAAATATCTAGATATAATATATTTTGAGCAAATGGACACATAAGTTTTATACCATAAGAGAGGAATTTGCAAAAGAGAGCAATCAGATCCAGTGGTGCAAGGAGTAACCCATGCAGGGGGAAGGCAAAAGGAAAAAAAAAACCTCAAGATTCCAGTGGGAGAACAGAAGCTGTGAGAACTCAGAAACTGCCAGCCCAATTTACTCCTCCAACTGAGAGCTCAAGAAGATCTCTGAGGCTGGAGGCCCCTCTGGACATCAACTGCTTCCAGGTGAACCCCTTAATCTCTAACTCAGCTCACATATTGTAGACTGGACATTGAAAGAAGCCATCTACTGAGAAAATCCTCTCCAAAGATTTTTCTACACCTTTCTCTCCCCAATTTGTCCTGAACTCCATTTTCTAACTAGATTAGATTAGGAGCAGGGACAAACCATTAGCTGACTAGAAGAGGGGTTGAGACTGAAAGCCTGTAACCCTGATATTTGAGGGGAGATCAGTCTACCAATGAATAGGGATTACTGCTACCCACTTTCCTTACCCAATACCTTCATCTCTCCTTTCCCTGAGTAATCTCTATTAAAGTGTTACTACTTATATCAGATCTGCCTAGTTTCTGACACTGAGGAAGGGGACTGAAGATTTTGGGGGGAACTATACCTCTCCCCAAAGAGGAGAGTTAGGTCAAACCCTAGAGTTACAATAGCTAGATCCAAAGAACATTCTTTTCCCCTAGGCTGAGGAGTAACCTCAGATCTTAAGGGGAAGAAGTGGCAATTGGGGTACTGGAAGGATCCAGAGGCAATAAAGTCTATCCTGCCTCTCCACAATAGCTGAGACCAAGAAGGGAGGCAGTGAGTCATTTCACTGAAGCTCTTGCCTCTAAATTAACCTCCACCGTCCAGACCTACTCCCTGAGGAGACATACTCAGTCCCTCAAGGAGACAAAATCAGGTTACCTTTCCCAAGGAGAAGAACAGGGAAGATCAACCTCTTTCCCCTCTCATCCTCTCAACTCTTTCTCTTCCTCTCTTCAGTTCCCCAGGGTAGGTGGGTGTGACCCTTCTTACTGACTATATATTACAATACCTTTGTATTCTGTGTGATAAAAGTTCCCTAAATATCCTTTCCCCTTTGTATATCATGAGTATTTAACCCATTATTTCCCATATAGGAAGCACTTAACAACTCTGTTGAATTGGACTGGATTATGTCTGCCACATAAACACATTAGAAAATCAGTCATCTCAGCATTACAGGGAAAAACAAAAACAAAACAAAACAAAACAAAAGAACAACAAAAACCTTCTATTTGTTAAAAGATCAGAGGGAGCAAACATATAGGACAAGCTGTCAACATTTAAAAAGAAAAAGCTTCAATATACTTAGTTCTTTCATTCAGTATATCATCAAGCATTAATCTACAATATGCTGGACACTGTGGCATACCCCAGGTGAGGCACTGAAGATAAAAAGAAAGAGATGAAATAATCCCTACCCTCATGGGGCTTATATTCTATGGAAGTAGGGAAGAAGGATATAAAATGAGAGAGAACATGCAAAATTCATACAGTTTTTCCGCCATATCCCCTGATTCAACATCTGCTGATTCATTTAAATGTGCTTAACAATGGGAAAAATGAGCAATGTAAAAAAATTGGAAAATTCTAGAAAAAACAGCTCATAATTTTCAAACTAGTGAATACAGGTTGTAAACAATGCAGTCTTTCAGCCCAGTCACCTTCCTTCGTTCCCAAACCCAAATGCCTTGTGAAATTTTCCTCCATTCTCTCCTTAGTGTTCTAACTGATCACTTCCAATATAATGCCTTCGTTTAAGAAAATCCAAATTTACTGCAATGATGACCCCAAATTGAAAAGAGTAGTGAAGTTAGTGATGAAGTTGTGCTTCTTTATTCACTAACTTGGTAGTCTGCTGATTTGGTTATCCGTGGTTAAAAGCAGATGTTTACTTCTATTTGCAGTTTCAGCCATCTCCAGAAGGTCTAGAATCCCAGAGTAGACCAGAGTCCTGTAAAAAAAGTAAAGATATTGGGAAAGCAGGTGCCAGCAAGAGGGAAATATTTCTTCAACTTGATCCTTTTTTTGACTGTCTACAGTACATGCATGCTGGTATAAGTCCCTACTATACTAACCAAATTCTGAGAGTGAAGATTGTGAATCTTAAAACTTCTCAGACTCTACTTCAGAAGATTTGATTAAGCTATTCCCCATTTTCTACAATGTAGGTAATTGGTCAGGAATGTATTGAGAACTTTTAAAATTACTCCACCCTGCTCAGACAGTGTCTTAGGGGAAGATAAAGTTGTAAACTCCTTACTGAACAATGAAAAGCCCCCAACTCATACTTATAGTGAAGCAAAAACCCTAAGCTAGGCGGTCTATTTTTAGATCTAATACAAAAGGTGCTAAGTACCTATAAAGGTTAAATTAATCACCAAAAGGTCAAGCAACTTACAAAAGGCAAGCTTAACAAAAGAGGTATGAAGTACTCAGAAGTTATAATCTACCCAGAGAAGGTGAGAACTAAAGAGTGATGAGAACTAAGAATGGGCAGTCCTGGGAAAAAGCGTCTACAGTGATTGGTAGATGTGAAAATTTAGGGGAGGTGAGATAAGAGAAAATTTCTTTAAAAGGATAATTCAGTTCAGTTTGGTTTTAGTTCAGTTTGGAAGCTGAATTGGAGGAGGTCAGGAATTCAGAGGAGGGTCTTTGAACTCAGTTCAGGAGTTGAGAATTTCAGTGAAGGATTAGAGCTTGCTTGGGATGATCTTGTGGTGAGTGATAAAGACTGACTCCCTCTCCCTTAAGGCTCAGGCCTAGGCCAAATGGCCTTTCTACTATTTTCTTTTCTCTCTCTCTCTCTCTCTTCCCTTAATTCCTTCATTTGTATTAACTAACATCTCCATAAAACCTAGCTGACTTGGGTATTTTCATATTTGGGAATTTTCCCATGGCAACCACTTATTTTTAATATAAATTAAGACACTAAAATTATCTTTGCAAGTTTGGCTGAAACCTTTACAGTTTTGGCAATTCACAGTCTTGGAAACCCACATATTAATGGTTACAAGATACAGGCAGTAGGGTAGCATCAAAATAGGCTGAGTAGAAGATGGCACTTGAACTCAGCTTTAAAACAGTTAAAAATTCTAAGAAGCAGAGAAAAAGAGATACTTTACTCTATTCTATTCTATTCTAGTCAAAGGCATAGACATAGGATGTAATTTCATGTATGTTGACCTGCCAAAATAGCAGTATAGCTAGAAAAGAAATTATGTAAAAGAGAGTAATATATAATAAAGATGGGGGGGAGATAGAGAGGAGTCAGATTGTGAGATGTTTTAAAAGTCTAAGAGAAGAATATCGTTACTAATCTTCACCCCCAAAAGATGAAAATTAAAGGGGGAAAAGGACCTATTTGTACAAAAATATTTGTAGGAAATCTTTTCGTGGTGGTAAAGAGTTGAAATTGAGGGGATGTCCATCGATTGAGAAATGGATAAAAAAACTGTGTTTTGTGATTGTGGTGGGATACTACTTTACTATGAGAAATGATGAGCAGATTGATTTCTGGAATACCTTGAAAGACCGACAGGAACTAATACAGAGTGAAATGAGCACAAAAAGGACACTGTACACAGTAACAGTGATATTGTACAAACTTTAACTGTGAGAGACTTAGCTATCTTCAGCAAAACAATGACTCTTGACAATTTTATAAAACATTTGATGGAAAATGCTATCCACCTTTAAAGAAAGAAATAATGAAGCCTGAATGCAAATTTAATCATGGTATTTTCACTTTTTTTTATTTGAGTGTGTTTTTATTTTGGAGTTTTGGTTTTATATGAGTGCTCTTTCACAAAATAACCAATATGGAAATGTACTTTACTTGGTCATGTATGTATAAGCTAGATAAAATTGCTTGCTGTGTCAGGAAGGGAAGAGGGAATGGAGAAGAGACAATTTGGATCTTAACATTTCAGAAAATATATATTAAAATTTGTATTAGATGTAATTGAGAAAAATATTTTTAAAATCCTAACAGATGAAATGATACTTTATCCTACAGGAAAAGGATATACTGTTGCTTCTAAAGCAGAATTCTGACAGAAGCAAGCCCATGATTTTGGAAGATCAGTTTGTCCACAAAGTAGAGAATAGAAGAGAGACAGAAAAGGAGGAAAGGATATCAATTATCCTAGTCCAATGGTCCAGGCGAAAGGAAATGAGACCCTGAACTAAAACAATGTATTATTTGTATATGTAGTGAGGAAGGACTGAAATACTGATAATATATCACATTTCTAATAAACCATGTATCAACACTCTAGAAAAAATATAATTTCTCAAACAAATCTTACCATATTATTCCTTTGAAATGAATAGACGTGGTAACATAGGTGTAAATATTATGTTTGCACACACATTAGATTGAGCTATTCACACAATTTTTGAGATATATTCTTTTATAAAAAATACAATTATAAAATATCTAGTAGGAAAATCAATATCAGATTAATGATGACAATATTCCTTTGTTTTAAAGTAACAAAAGCATGTTGATGCCCTCAGCTTCTTTCTATAACTTAAATTATTATGTAGAGAGAGGAAGAAAGGTGGAGAGACAGTATTCCTCCTTTGTCTTATGGTGATTGAACAAAGAGATGCATTTCTTACATTTTCACATGTCTTTCATTCTTAGTGGGAAGATCACAGAAGAGAGGGAAAAATAATTAAATAGATTATATTCCAATTATTCTTTGGTTGACTGGGGAAATGACTAGATAATAACCTTTGCAACAGAATAAAGGATAAGGACAAATAAAACCATGGACAAAACTGGTCACACCTGGCTTTATTCATGAATGTATAAGTGTAGTGGCAAGACTTATTGTTTATTTAAAAGTAAAATTTAATTTTTCACATGGAGAGTCAGGTTTTTACATGCTAGTCTGCATTTCTTACACCAAATAGGAACAGTGTAAGCCATAAAAATCTAGTTGAGTGAATTTAAGTTTTCAGTGGTGATAGAAAAGATCAAAGGATCTGATACACGAATAGTATTATCTGTCCCTTATAGTAACTGAGACCTATGTGGGTACTGACATATGGATAAAAATTATGATTCCTAAACTGCAAGCGTCTTACTTTAAGACTATTCAATAACAAAAGTATAGTTTAAAATGGGGAGAGGAGTGCAGAATTATTAATGACTTGGCAATCATTGAGAAGGGGTTGACATATAGGGCCACTGGCACTTTTTTCAATTCTAAATTTATGTTATTTTGATCAGAAATATTCAAAAAATAAATCACTTGATAAATGCATATTAAGTGCCTCCTCTCTGCCATGCATGATATTAAATACTGGGGATGGAAAGAAAAACAAGAGACATATTTATAATAGGCTTTTAGTCTAATGTGGAAAGAAAGCAAAAAACATTTTATAAACTATCTCTGTATCTCTGACTTCTATATGTATGCATATATATACACATATATTATATATGTATATGTACATGCACACACACATATACATATACATATATATATATATATATATATATATATATATATATATATATATCAGAGAGAAAGCAGCATGTTAAAAGAAATCAGAAAAGTCTTGTAGGATTAAGACCTTGACTGAATTCAAGAGTTCTGCTTTTCATTTTTAATTCCCCTTTACTCTCACTAATCTGTCTGCAAATACAGAAGAAAATCATGATTAAATGATTAAATGAATGAACGGATGAATGAATCTTGGGAACTCACATTCTGATGGGGAAATATAGGACATTTATGAATCTTAATTTTCAAAACAGACAGAAAGTTCAAATATAATAAGGAACATTGAAAAAGCAGATGAAAATACATTTTTAAAATTTCATTTCCCAGAATAAAATAATTTCTGATATTGAACCAATTAACAAACGGTATTAAGGACTTTGGGGGTGACGACTTTTTTCTAGGAATCTTTATTAGCCATGTTTTCTGAGGAGTTAAGGCTATGCTACCTGTAGAAGTATTACTAGTTCACCTCTCCCCAAAGGTTGATTCCATGGAATGGAAGTAGGACATCAGGACAGCCAAGGTATTTTGCTCTGATGGTGATTTCTCCTCCTAACTCAGCTCCTACTCCTGATTTGCTAGTGATTAAAATTGATTAATAAGTGAAAAAAAGGGGTGGAAAAAAAGTGAAGAAAAACTGAATGTTATATAACCAAAGTTCAATACTACAAGGATTTGTGACTTCTTTGGCATGGCTCCTCTCTCTAACAATTAAAATCTAAGCCTATAATTGAATTATTAAATGATTCTTCAAGGTTACTATGCTGATGAGTCACTGTAGCTGCTGGTTGTCAGTGGTTGTCAACTAATGCACAGTCTAGTCTGTGGCAAGACCCAAACTCAGAACCTTATTTTTATCCATAATTTCCCTCCTAAGCTCCAGGCACACATCTCCAACCACCTATTTGACATTTTCAAATACATGTTTATATTCAATAGATATCATGAACTCACAATGTTATAAGATAGAAATCATTATTTGTCCCCAAACCTACCTCTTCTTAATGTCCATATTCCTATGTAATATGCCACCATCTTCCCAGTCTCCCCATCCTACAACCTCAATGTCATCCACAATTCCTCCCTCTGCATCCCTCATCTAGTCACTTGCTAGATGACATTTTGACATTTTTTTTTTACCTCTAGTACCGCTCCAAGAAGTGCCATCAATTATTCAGAGCTTAGAGGTCCACTTATTTTAATTTTCAATAAAATAGTAATTAGTTAACCAATGGAGAAAAAGGAGAGGACATAATTTAACTATTATTATTATTGTTAAATTACAATGCAATGTGATCTGCTGACATTACTCAAAAATAAGTTTTATTTGGTCAATGTAGAAATGTTCATTAAATTAATTTTTTTATTCATGTCAGAAATTGTGCACTTAACCTTGCTTGACTCCAAGAAACGTTATTCTTAAAAACCATTGAAGAATGGAGCACTAAAGAACCTGAGTGACTAATCTTGCATTTGCTTACTCTTTGTTAAGCGTCTTTCAAGTAAAGAATGGGAGATTTCCAATATATGGCTACTGTTATATCAGAAAAGTGAAATATCTATTCATCTCAATATAATATTACCTAATCTATCTGTCTGTCTGTCTGTCTCTTTCTGTACTTCATACACCCACACCCATACACACATACTTTGGTGTATGTAAACTTTGCTAATCTAGATACCTCATAGTACTTATCAATGCTGAGGAAGAAGCCAATGGATTCTATTTGGCTTATTCTATCTGTTGTTCATCTTTTATTTAAAAGAGAACAAATAACATCATCCTGACTCACACATGGATTGGATTTAAGTGAGGTATAGCCTCTCAAAGTCTTCAGCTTTCCTCTCTCTTCCAGGACCATTGAAGTCCAGTGGCAAGATAAAAATAAAGACTACTGGGATGCAGTGGATGACCTTATCATCTTGGAAATATGATCAAGCTCTAAGTACTCCACAGTGCCTGCTTTAGCTGCCTCCATGACTGTTGAAACAATATTTTTTTTGCATTCTCCAATTTCACAAGAAGTCTTTACATGCTTGGAGAATACATCCTCTAATTGACCAGTGGTTTTGAAGCCTGTTGGCCTGAATAATTAGTTCTCCCTGAACACCCCATATAAATAGTGGTTGTATATGAAAGACCCTGTGAGATTAACTATGAAAACTACATCAAGACTACATTGCTTTCACCCACCCCAGAGTAAAAAAAAAAAAATCTCAAGTTTGAGCTTTGTGGCTCTGGGATAGACAACGTTGAGTCAGAATCTTCATATTCTGGCTGCTCCTTGTGAGTATTACAAAAGATATGCTATTTACAACCACAGTACTTGTTGTTGACTTATGCTGTCTATTATATTTAGACTATTATATAAACCTAATATTTTCCAATACATTTTAAAATTCTTCTATTAATTATAACAGTTTTAGATGTATTTCTTTAAAAAACTGCTAGAAGAGAATGATGGAGGATCTTAGTGACTAGCTGGATGCATACAGGACAAAATTGGATCAATTATAATTTATTATAGTATATTCTTTTATAATAATTTAAAATTATTATATTATAATTTTGTGCAGAATGATAGAAATGATAGGATATGGACTTATTCTGAGAAACATTTTGCGGTTATGAGTTTATTATTAACTTTTATAGGTTCTAAATAATTGAGATGTCAACCATGATACCTGGATGCTAATGAATTTATTATGGTCTAATGAATATTCGTTGAAACTGAATCCTGGTGTGCCACAGTACAGGTACATAAAATAAACTCCATATTCTGGTCATGAATGAATGAAGTAGATGTAGACCAAAGGAAGGTCACTCTTTCTGGGACCACTTAATTGTAAGAGAAAAGTATGATTTAGAATAATCTATCCATCCCTTTTACCCAATGTGAGAAGGTAAAGAGAGGACTTGTTTTCCCTTTGGGTTTTACTTTCTACCCTAGTCCACCAAACCTTACCAAATAGTCATAATTGCTCACTATGCATTCAGTCACACACAAACTTTTCACATTACATATATCTGTGTATATAGATTTACAAAGTTAGATATTCACACATATGTAAATATAAATGCACATATATATCCATATGTTATTCTATGTAACACATAATAGTATCTAATAAGGTTTGCAAGGTATTATCCTCTCAAAAAATCCAATTTAACTATGGGACCAATTCAGCCTATTTCTCTTTCCATCTTTACCAGGAGACTTTCAGAAAATGGAACCGCATGCTATATCATGTACCTACATTCTTTGAGGGAGATGAAAACCATGCTCTTTTCTTCTCTTCATGACCAAGCAAAGGTATTTTGATCAACATAATCACTTTATTATGTCCTTAACATCTAACTTTGTTGAATACCATTTTTCCTGGTATGGTGATTAAATATTATTTTTAAAAATTTAAATGATTTACTGATTATTTTATTCCATTGTCAAAGATAAACTATCTAGTGACTGGCCTGAGTCAGGTCTAAAACATAACAACTATATGTAATTCTTTTGAAAAGATTGACTTAAAAAAAAGATTGCTCTGTTAATAAAGTTGTTACAGTATTTTTCCCCCTGAGGAAGAAGCTAAATTTGAACTCTTGACCCTATTTATCTCCTCATATTCTCCTATGTTTCTTTTGCATATTATAGATTTTCTGTGTGGGGAAAAAGTCTATCCTATATAAGATATTCATTTTATACCTTTAGTCATATATTATATTTCAGAAACCAAATGCCTATATTTCAGGAAACCTATATACAAACTATACCATGGATCTATTTTATTAGAATTTTCAGCAACAAATTCAAGTGGGAACCATATTCTCTACTGGGAAAATTAACCAATTCAGTTTAGGTCTTAGGATGCAACCTACTATGTAAAACCGAGAGTCTTGGGAAGTCTGGGACATAGATTATTCATTATTAGTAATATCATTTATATATAATTTGTCATGGAACAGTGAAGTTAAGAGTTAGAACACTTGAGTTTAATTAATGGTTTTGTCACTTACTAACCATGATGGGCAAGACACACTTCTCCTCAACCTCATTTGACAAATTATATGATAATATACTTAAAATTAGGGGATAGAGGATTTTATGTTACTAGTGAGTATGTTGATCAGAAAAAAAATGTCCAGAGAAAGCTCAAGAATATATCTTCTTTATCAAACACACAATGTAGCAGGTGTTGCATAGACCCATCAATTTATGGCTGATTTTTTATCAGTTATTTTGATATTCATAAAGTAGAACAAAATGTCAAGGGATAAACTAAAAAGACAGTAACCAATGTGCCAGAAAAAAAATAGAATTGTCTTAATTAAGCTTCTCCATTCTGCCATTGCCCCATTTAACTACAGGGCTTCATTTTAAGATGAACATAGCTAAACGCTTCATGAAAAAATCTGACCAGAGAGCATACCCAATAGTTAATGTCTTTTAAAAATAAATATAATTACATTTTTATGTATAGATTCTTTTTTTTGGACTGTCACATGGTGAATGAAAAGGTAGACTCCATTTCCTTGACTTTTTCTGGAGACACTAGCCTCTGGAGAGGCCCATCATATTGGAAATCCTTTTCCCTTGGCTTTCTGGAATCATTAGTCTTTGGAGGGGCCCCTCACCTTGGAGGAGGCCTTGTGGCTGGAAGCTGTGTTAAATTTAACCCTCTGCTCCCCCACCCCACTTGCTGGGGCCTCTGAATTCCTGCCTGGTTCAGATCAGGCCAGAGTAGCTATCTCTCTCTTTCTTTATCTCTCTCATTTCCTTAATTTCTTCCCTCTATTTATAAATAAACTACCATAAAATCCATTCTGATGAGTAATTCATTGGGATTTAGTAATTAAATTCCTGGTGAGCAACTCAAAATAAAAGTTTTACCCCTTATGCCCCAAAAGTCATTCTCTGTAGGTCAATATCTTTTTCCTTTGATAAGCACAAATGAAATTAGCTAACTTCAACTTTTATTTTAAAAAATACCAGGACAATGTGAAATTGAGCATTTGGGAAAAAATAGCAAAATGTGGTGGGAAGAAAGAGTCATCATTCAATTATATAACTATAAAAGCAATTGAGTTGATATTGCACATATTTCAGCCAGGTTCTTAATTTCTACATCATATATGTTTGATTACAACTCAGAACCCCAAAGACTCATCTCTACTTTTGGCACTTTGGGGCAACAGGAAAAAGAGATAACATGGCAAACACCAACAACCACATCTTCAGTGCCTTTGTGGATATCAGTACTGAGAAGGCTAAAATCTCTTTCTCCTTTCAACAATTCCCCTAGAACCTTGAGGCTTAGGAATCAGAAAAGGGAAAGCAGAAGGAAAGAAATAAATGATATAGTCCCTCTTATACAAAGGCTTGAGACATATGCCATACTGAATGAATCTCTGACCTTCCTAAATATTCAACTGAACAAACACTAATTGTCTACCTAATAAATGTAAATAATTCATATAGATGCTGGAGGATAACCATTTGAATAATAAAGTCTCCTTTCTTGTTTATGTCCTACACAAATGAATATAACATATACAAAGATGAGTAAATATAAAATAATTTCCATGGGGCATCTAGGTCAGAAAAATTCTTTCATAGAAGGTAATATTAGAATTGTTGTTGTTTTTTAATAGGGAATTCCAGAGTTAAAGATGAAAAGTGTGAGCATACAAGGCATTGAATAACAAGTGAAATGAAAAGACATGGAGAAGAGATGGAATAATATGAACAGGGAACAATTTATAGCCCAATCTTGTTGGTATGTATGCTTATTTATGGGTATGTTATCAGAAAATTAAACCTTTTTTAATATAGGATGAAATCAAACAAATGTATGCATTATCAGGCTAAAAACATATTGAGAAATAGCAAAAATAATTCATTTCATTGGGATAAGATTAAAGAAAATCAAAACCAGGAGTATGAGAAGTAGCCTTTTGCATGTTGAAAAGCCTAATACATGCAGAGAAACAGCTGAATGCATGTAAAGGAGCAGATAAAGGATGCAGGGGAGTAGCCCATGACATGGTGAGGAATAGTGCAACACACCACAGTTAGAGAACTGATGGACTCCATGCCAAGAGTAAAGGTGAGTTTCAACATATGCAAGGTTGTTTTTTTTTTAAATCTTCCAAAATGAGCAAAATATTAAGAAAAAATATTGATCCTGGAAAAATATGTCAGTAATAGAAATATCAAATGCAGGTTCAGAAGAGGAAAGCAATAGCAAAAAGAAAATCTGTGAAGCCTCAAAGGAAAATGGGAAAATATATGTCAGGACTAAAAGGAAATCCTAGCATAGCTCCAAAGGAGAATGAAAAGGTAAATACAAGTGGTAGAATAAAAACTGGGAAAGAAACAAATAGAGTCAATTGCCAAAAAAATCAGTGAAGAAAATAAATACCTAAGAAAAGGAAGTATAAATGCTCAAGGAAGAAAATGCCCCCATTAAAATTATAATTAAACCCGCATAAGTCATCAGCATTTCTATATATTTCCAAGACAGCTCAGCAGCAAGAATCAGAAAGAGAAATCCCATTCAAAATCACCTTAGACAAAATAAAATACTTAGGAATCTATCTCCTGAGACAAACACAGGAACTATATGAACACAAATACAAAACACTCTCCACAAAAATAAAACTAGACTTGAGCAACTGGAAAAGCATTAACTGCTCTTGGATAGGACGAGCCAATATAATAAAAATGACCATCCTACCCAAACTTATTTAACTATTTAGTGCTCTACCCATTGAACTTCCAAAAAAATTTACTGACTTAGAAAAACCCATAACAGAGTTCATTTGGAAGAACAAAGGATCAAGAATATCCAGGGAAATAGTGAAAAAAAAATGCAAAAGAAGGTGGCCTTGCAGTCCCAGATAGCAAACTATACTATAAAGCAGTGGTCATCAAAATAATCTGGTACTGGCTAGGAGACAGAAAGGAGGATCAGTGGAATAGACTTGAGGTAAGTGACCTCAGCAAGACAGTATATGACAAACCCAAAGGCCCCAGCTTCTGGGACAAAAACACACTATTTGACAAAAACTGCTGGGAAAACTGGAAGACTGTGTGGGAGAGATTAGGTTTGGATCAACAGCTCACACTCTACACCAAGATAAACTCAGAATGGGTGAACGACTTGAGCATAAAGGAGGAAACTATAAGTAAATTAGGTGAACACAGAATAGTATGCATGTCAGACCTCTGGGAAGGGAAAGACTTTAAAACCAAGTAAGACAGAGAAAGAGTCACAAAATGTAAAATCAATAATTTTGATTACATCAAATTAAAAAGTTTTTTTGTAAAAAACAAAACCAATGTAACCAAAATGAAAGGGAAACAACAAATTGGGAAACAATTTTCATAACAAAAACCTCTGACAAAGGTCTAATTACATTTATAAAGAGCTAAATCAATTGTACAAAAAATCAAGCCATTCTCCAATTGATAAATGGTCAAGGGACATGGATAGGCAGTTTTCAGCCAAAGAAATCAATACTATTAATAAGCACATGAAAAAGTGTTCTAAATCTCTTATAATCAGAGATGCAAATCAAAACAACTCTGAGGTATCATCTCACACCTAGCAGATTGGCTAACATGACAGCAAAGGAAAGTAATGAATGCTGAAGGGGATGCGGCAAACTCAGTACATTAATTCATTGCTGGTGGAGTTGTGAATTGATCCAACCATTCTGGAGGGCAATTTGGAACTATGCCCAAAGGGAGATAAAAGACTATCTGCCCTTTGATCCAGCCATAGCACTGCTGCGTTTGTATCCCAAGGAGATAATAAGGAAAAAAGATTTGTACAAGAATAGTCATAGCTGTGCTCTTTGTGGTGGCCAAAAATTGGAAAATGAGGGGATACCCTTCAATTGGGGAATGGCTGAACAAATTGTGGTATATGTTGGTGATGGAATACTATTGTGCTAAAAGGAATAATAAAGTGGAGGAATTCCATGGAGACTGGAACAACCTTCAGGAAGTGATGCAGAGTGAAAGGAGCAGAACCAGGAAAATATTGTACACAGATACTGAAACACTGTGGTATAATCGAACGTAGTGGACTTCTCCATTAGTGTCAATACAACATCCCTGAACATTCTGTAGGGATCTAGGAGAAAAAACACTATCCACAAGCAAAGGACAAATTGTGGGAGTAAAAACACCAAAGAAAAGCAACTGTTTTACTACAAGGGTTGAGGGGACATGACTGAGGAGAGACTCTAAATGAACACCCTAATACAAATACCAACAACATGGAAATGGGTTTGAATCAAGGACACATGTGATAGCCAGTGGAATCGCACATCAGCTATGGGAGGGATGGTGGGAGGGGGTGAGGAAAAGAAAATGATCTTTGTTTCCAAGGAATAATGTTTGAAAATGACCAAATAAAATAATGTTGTAAAAAATAATTAGATAAAGGGAAACAAATGACTTCATAATACATCAGGAAACAATAACACAAATTCAAAAGAATTTGGGGTAAAGAAAATATGACATATCTAGAAAAAACTGCTGGTATGGAAAATAGATACAGGAGAAATGACCTAAGTATCATTAGACCACGTGAAAATCAAAACCAACCAACAAACAAACAACAACAACAACAAAAATCTGGAAACTATATTGCAAGAATGTATCAGGGAAATCTGTCCCAAAATTCTTGAAAAAGGGGGAAAAGCAAAATTTAAAGATTCTACCAACTATCTTCTAAAAGAGGTCCTAAAATTAAAATGCCTAAGACTATTATGACCAAATTACAGAACTACCAAGTAAAGAAGAAAATACTGTCAGTAGGAAGAAATTTAAAATAAAACATGATGGAGGGTCTTCTATTACAAACAAGAATCAATGAAACTGACCATAATATTCCAAGGGAAGAAATGGATATGTTTAAGGAAAGAGAGAACTTTAATGCATTCCTTTAAATGTTTAATTTTTTTTTTTTATCTTGTGCTGTCTTGGAGCCTCATTGCAGGCTTGTGCTAGGGCTCTGAATTTCAAAGATGGGTGGAGGGAGCTTTGATTTAGTTTAGGCAGGGTCATGGTGTCTTGAAGCTGACTTTGGCAAAGGTTCAGAATGTAGATCAGTAGATAGGGTATAGGTGGCTTCTACTCCTTTGTGTGCAGCTTTGCTGCTAGTCAAACTCTCCTCTCACCCCAGTAAAATAGATACTTTCTGCCTCCCTTCCAAGTTGTTTTTCTGCAAGGGAGTTGCTTCACTCCAGCCCCCTGTTGGTTCTTCAGTATTCATTTTGAGGTGTTATTTTAAGGTTGTCTTCAGAGGATTCTCAGCAATTACAACTTCCCATGCTTCTACTATGGCTCTAAAGGAATTTTTAATTAATGTTGATGAAAACATTTTAAATAAATACCAACAAGGAGATTGCAGCACTATTTTACAAGGATTATACCCCATGACCAGGTTTTTTTTTTTTTTTTCATACCAGTAATGCAGGGACAGTTCAAAATTACAAAATCAGCATAATTTGCCATATGAATAAAAAGCCTGCAGAAAACATTTGATTATATCAATAAATGAAGGAAAATAGACAAAATATAACACCTATTCCTTAGAAAACATTGGAATAAAAGTAGCTTTCCTTAAAATGATGTCTAAATCTTCAGCAAACATAATTTGTAATTGGGAAAAAAAACTAGAATCCTTTCAAATAAGATCAGGGGTGAAGCAAGGATGTCAATTATAACCACTACTATTTAATAGTGTATTAAAAGTTCTAGTGATAGCAAGAAGAGCAAGAAATTAAAAATAATTAAAGGAACTGGAATAGGTAATGAGGAAACAAAACAATCAATCACTCTTTGAAGATGGTATATACATAGACAAAAAAAGAGAATTAACCAAAAAAGCCTAAAAGAAAAAAACAACTTTCACAAAGTTGAATTACATAAAATTAACTCACGTCATTAGCATTTCTATTTACCATCTACAAAGTTCAACATAAAGAGATAGAAAAGAAAATTCCATTTAAATAACTAGACAGTATAAATATCTATGAGTATACTTAACCAAAATGAATCTAAAAATATATGAACACAATTGCAGAATACTTTTCACACAAATAAAATAAGCCCTAAACAGTTGGAGAATTATGAATTGTTCATGAATAGGCTGAGATAATATAATAAAAATGACAACACTCCCTAAAATAATTTATCTATTCATTCTCATACCAATAAAACTACCTAAAATTATTTCACATAACTAGAAAAAATATCAATGGAATTAATGTTTTAAATGAATAAAGGAAGCCTAGCCATACCAGATTTGAAACAGTAGTATAAAATGGACATTATCAAAACAAATTGGCACTAGCTAAGAAATATAATTGTGGACCAACAGAATATTTTAGGAAATCATAGTAACCTAGTATTTAATAAAGCCAACCAGCTAAGCTGTTGGGGGAAGAATTCAGTATTTGACAAAAAACTACTGTGAAATTCAG
The DNA here is from genome assembly GCF_027887165.1 of Monodelphis domestica. NCBI lineage: Eukaryota > Metazoa > Chordata > Mammalia > Didelphimorphia > Didelphidae > Monodelphis > Monodelphis domestica. The sequence continues at coordinate 103,888,429 of NC_077234.1, read as the reverse complement.
AAAACATTATGGTAGAAACTAGGTATAGATCAACATTTCACATTGTTCAGCAAGATAAATTCAAGATAGATACTTGATTTAAAAATAAAGTGTGATACCATAAACAAATGGGGAAGGATTTATGACCATGCAATATATGATACAATACATAAAAAGCAAGATATACAAAAAAGTAAATAGATAAATCTGATTGCACCAAACTAGTTTTTGAACAACAAAGCAAGGCAACCAAGATTCGAAAGGAAACAACAAATTGGGCTGGGAAGGGTAGGATTTAGAGACAATATTTCTGACAAAGGCTGCATTTCCCATACACACACACACACACACACACACACACACACGCATGCACACACACACACACACATATATATAATAGACTCACTTGCACAAGAATACAAATACAAATTGATCAATGTTCAGATGATATGAATGGGTAATTCTCAGATGTATAAATTCAAACTATCTACAGTTGTATGAAGAAATGTTCAAAATCACTATTGATTAAGAAATGCAAATTTAAACAACTTTGAGATACTACCTCACACCTATGAGATTGGCTAATGTAAACAAAAAGGAAAATTATAAATGTTGGAGATGTTTTGAGAAAATTGTGGCACTAATACATTATTGTTGGAACTGTGAAATAATACAACCATTCTGGAGAGCAATCTGGAACCATGTCCAAAGTACCATAAAACTGTGTATATTACTTTGTCTCAATACCACACTTGAGTCTGTTTCTCAAAGAGATCCAAGATAGGGGAAAAGGTCCTATTTGCATAAAAAAGAATTTTAACAACTCTTTTTGTAGTGGTAAAGAACTGGAAACTGATGACATATACATCAAATGGGGAATGGATGAATCAATTATGATATATTATTATAATGGAATAATTTTGTATCAGGGGAAATGATGAATAGGATAAGCTAAGGAAAATATGGAAAGACTCACATGAACTAATACAAAGAAGGTAACATAATGAGGTCAACTATATATATATATATATATATATATATATATATATATATATATAAAGTGACATAAATATTGTACAATGAACAATTGTGAATGTCAGCACTATTAGAAGCAAAACAAGGTCCCAATATATCCCCCAAGAGATTCATGAGGAAAGAATGCCATCAAAAGCCAAAGAAACTATTAAAATCTGACTGCAGTTCAAAGAATACCATCTCCTGTTTTATTTCCTTCATAAGCATTTTTTTTATTATATATACGATTTGTGTCTCCTGTTACAGCATAGGGAATATAGAAATATGTATTGCATGAAAACACTGGCATATAACTTGCCATTTACCGACCTCAGGGAGGAATGGAGGGAGGGAGAGAATTTGTCTCATAAGATGTTAGAAAAGTCATCAAAAATTGTTTTTAAATAAAATTGAAAAAATAAATAAAAAATAATATTCATTGTTTTTCCCCTTTATTCCTTTTATTTTCACTAACACAATGTTTGACCCTTTGTAGGTGCTTAATAAATATTAGATGACTAATGGGTTTAACTAAATAATTGGTTTATATATATATACAAAACTATTGCTTATTTAGTTTGGTTGTACAATGAATAGTGTCTGGTCAGCAGTCAGGAAAGCTCATTTTCATGAGTTTAATTCTGGCCTCAAACACTTACTAGTTTTGTGGCTCCAGGCAAGTCACTTAACACTGTTAACTTGGTTCCTACTAGAGCAGGTAATGGCAAAGCACTCCAGTATTTTTGCCAAGAAAACCCAGAACAGGGTTACAAACTGTCAGACACAACAACAAAAACATCAACTATTCTTAATTTTATTAACATGCTAATAAGGTATTGATTTTCAATTATGATATTTTTCTTTCATTTTTGTACAATAGGATATACTACAGGGGGGAATGAGAGTCTCATTTTTTTCACAAAATGAGTGCTTTTATAATGTACAACTCGGGTCAGTTGTTGAACAAATGTGTAAAGAGGGGTAATGTGTGGAAGAGAGAAATTGGAAAGCATGCAAAAAGGCAGAAGCAGTGGCTGAGTGGTGACCTCTCAGTCAAAGGAGAGGGTTCTATTTGGAATGTTACTGGGAGGAGCAGTTGGAAAGAAAGGAGCAGAATAACTGAAGGGTTATGTCTTTTAACCTTGAAGACAGAAGGAGTGGTGGTCTCTGGTGACTCTGAAGGCAGAAGAAAGAAGGACAATAGTTTAGATATCTCTCTGACCTACTCTGTTGATGATAGTGATTGAACTTCCAGACCTATCAACCCTTTCTCTCAATTGAACTATATTCCAATATCCTCCAATCTAAGACTCATTGTAGTATTAGGGAAATCCCCAACCTTCTTAGCTCCATTCTTTATCCCTTCCTGTATTACCCAAATAAACCCTGTACTTAAGATAAAGAAGAGAAAAGTATATTCACTGAAGACATCATAAACTCACCTCTGAGAAGAAGAAGGAAGGGGGTAGGAGAGGAAAAGGGAGGCTAAAAAGAGGGAGGAAATGGGAGGAAGGGAGGAAGAGGGAGGAAGGGAGAAACAAAAGAAGATTAATAACCTGATCATTCGTAATCAATTACCAATCAATATAGTCCCTTATTATTATTTATTAGAATTTTCACATTATTTTATTAAAAAAAGACTAGTTTCTTCACATTGTCTTATGAATAAAAATAAATTTAACAGAATAAATAAAAATAAAGAAACATTTACATTTAATTAAAGCCTAATTTTTGACTGATAAAATAATTTGGCTTGAAAGCATTTTTGTTTTCATAGTAAGTTTTAAGATGAGAACATTTTACAATCATATGGAAAACAAGTATATTTTTTCTATATCCTATATGGGAAACTTATTGAGAATTTTAAGTAAATACTCCACTAATAATAACTGAATATTCAAGATTAATTAGTAAAATGTTTTATTAATTTAAGAACAACCTGTAATTAATGTGTTTACTTTTTTAAAGTAAAGCCCTGCAATGCACTACTTATATTTTTCTATGGTAAAAAATTTACATAACAATTTTGAGAAAAGATTTACAATGCAAAATTATTTAAAATAATTGATTGAGCATATTAGATATAAGTGGTTTGCTAATACTTCTATGGTTGTATTCCAATTACCTTTTTTAAAAATTAAATAATTAAACTGTGTCTTTACAGGAAACTTTAAAAAATTATAGCTTTACAACTTCATAAATAATTTTAGTGTTGCAACATGTTATTTTTCCTTTGTTTTCAGTTGTGCCTGACCCTTTGTGATTCCATTTTGAGTTTTCTTGGCAAAGATATTTAGCTGAGTTGCTATTTCCTTCTCTAGCATATTTTACAGATGAAGAAATGCAGGAAACAAAGTTAAGTGATTTAACCAGGGTCACACAAATAGTAAATGCCTGAAACCGCATTTGAACCCAGGAATATGAACCTTTCTAACTCTAGGCCCAGAATTCTATCCATTGTGGTGCCTAGCTGGCCTGCTCCAACATGAGATGCTTTTTATTCTATTTTTTTCCTTTGTTTCTGGCATAAATAATAAAGTTAGTGGTAGATTTCTCAATTTAGTTGTTGTAGCAATTGAAATACAATTTCCCCATGGTAATTAGTAATATATCAGCCTAACATTCTCAAAAGATAGTTATCCCATCTCAATTCTGGAATTTTCTTTTATATTCAGCTCCATCATAGGAAGCTGTGGGAAATCACTTCTTTCATGTTAATTTTCACTTCCACTGTGTTCTTCTCAATAGGATATTAGTACCTTGAAGAGAGGAAATACATAATTTTATTTTAAAAAACATGATAGCAATGCTAATAATAAAATCAACAACACTGGATAAGAGCATGCCAATCAACTTCTCTGACACTCCACTAATGACCCTTAGAATTTTTTAAATCGAAACACCTCTCAGGCTACACTCACCAATTTGTATTGTCTCTATCAAAATTTAAACTACTCAAAGGCAAGTACTGTCATGATTTTAATTTTAGGTCCCCATACCTTAGCAAAGTTCTTAATCAAAGAAAATATTTCGTATGTACAAAATATATAAATAAATGTGTATGAACACTTGTATTTCAATTCAGTTATAAAGTTAAGTTTTACAGAGCTCTTTGCAGTGTTATTCAGTCATTTCTGTCATGCCCAACTCTTTATAAGCCTATTTGTGGTTTTCTTGGCAAAGATATTAGCATGATTTATCATTTTTTTCTCTAGCTTATTTTACAGATGAGGATCAGAGCCTATGAGTTGTGACTAGCCCAGGGCTATATACCTATTAAGTGGCTGAGGCCAAATTTGACTCATGAAGATATCTTACCAACACCAATATTTGTCACTATATTTATATAACTTTCAGGTCATATCAATCTTATGGACATATGCTATTGTTACTATTGTCCAGATGGTGTAGAAGCAAAAACTAATATTCAGAGGTAAAATGACTTGTCCATGGTCACACAGGAAGAAAATTTCATGAGTACATTTTTTACAAAATCTTCTTAACTTTAAATCCTGGAATCTATTAACTATACAAAACTATCTTCACATTCAGACCTAAGAAGTTTCTATCACGTGTTTAGCAAATATTTGTCAAAATGAATTGATTTGGATTCTGAAAGAGGTTACATACTTACATACTCTAGCCTTAAGGTCTGATTTTCATTTCCCCCATACTCCATAGAAGATTTGGGAAAGGAAATGACTAAGAGAAGTTATTACTATATTCACTATATGTATTTGTTAGCACTCATTGATAGCATATTTTTTAACTTTGGGAGGGAAAACTAACTTTTGTAACATAAAAAACTCACTAATACAAGACTCTTTGAATGCAATGAAATGTCTGAGGGAAAAATCACTAGCCACAAGAGTTCATCCTCCTACATGATTTTAGAACATTAACTTCTCCCTCTTCCTCAGAAGAACGTTATTTTTGACATAATCTTAGGATGTGTCTGTAACCAACCATGAAGACAATGATCGATAATGCTGGCATTTTTAGAAGGCTACTTTTCATATACTGAGCATTTTAAAGAAAATAATTTAAGTTGACAAAGACACTAAATCTATTTCCCGATCCCTCAAAAATCAGCTATCTCAGCTCTTTCATAAAACTCAGAAGTGGACTAATGATACTAAGTCACTTTAAAATAATTGGTTCTCATCAAGGTGTTCAAAGAGCTGCAAAATTGGTAGGCTTCAAGGTACTAGTTAATCTGAAAACAGAAGAAAGATAATTTGTGTTACATCACAACTGACTCAGAACTAATGAGAAATGTAAGGTTAATTTCACAGTTTAGGAAGATCTTACCATGGGTTGTGAGAGTAGAAGTTTACTAAAAATATGTGACCTTCAGGAACTGAATATTTTAGGCAAAGTCTAATAGGATGGAGAATCTATAACATACATATGTGCATGTATATACATGTATATGATTTTATTCATACATATAAATACTTCTCTAGATTCATGAGATCAGACAGAATTATGGCCAGAGCCAGATTAAAATGGAATTGGAAAATATTTGATAAAACAAATTAAAAAATAAAATGATAGAATACTATTTTACAACTAAATTCATATATAGGTGTAGGGATTCTTATTATGAGTTAGTGGCATCCAATTCTATTTGAGTTTGACACTATTGATTCAGATAAAGTAAATTGCCAAAGGGTAAAAAAATGTCTGCATTTATGTGTTCAAGGAAAAAATGCTTCTCCATTTTTCCTTTTCTAACTAGCTACATCCTTCTTCCATTTTTCCAGATGAAAGAATAACTTTTATGAGCTACTATATTAAAATGTATACATGAATAATCTTTCCAGTATTTAGGACAGCCCTTGTAATTCCTACTCTTTCTCTGCTCTTTTACCTTGATTTTTAGTAAGTAGCTTTTCCTTTCTTGTGTCCTAGTTCCTATAACTAACTGATTCTGGGACAAGATCCTCCATGTTAAAGCTCTGGGCACCATTATCTACAAATAATAGCTCACATAATGCTTTTATGTGTATGGAATACTTTCTTATCATAGTTCAATTATTATTTTTTTCTAAAAAAGGAAAATAATGGACAGATAGGATAAATAATTTACTTAAACTCATAAACTAGGGATTTACTCAAGCCTCCTGATTCTAAATTGGCCATTGATTATCTTACACCCATTAAATGACATAATTAATTCTTTTTCTTTTTTTGAGACAAACTAGTCAGGCAATCAACCAATGAACATTTATTAAATTCCTAATCTTTGTCAGTAATTCTTCTAGGCACTGGGCATTCTAATAAAACATAAGACAGTCCCTGATCTCAGAGAGCTTGTATTCTATTTTTGGAGACAACTTGTTCACATAAACTCTTAAGTCCTTACAAATTGGTTGCATATGTTTGTATTCATGCATTATATAAATATGTATTTGCATAATATAGATAATAAATATGCATAGGTACTCTTTTTCCACATAAAATACCCATTTGGTCATGCACACTAGGGCATTTTTGATGGAGATTTAATTAGGAAGAACAGTTAAGAAAGTGATTAAAGATTTATGGATGAATTTCCCCAAATGTCGTTTGCTCCAGAAATTCCAATATTAGCTATACATTCTAAAAAGATAATGAATAAAAAAAATTCCTTATGCAAATCACACTATTGCCAAAGAATTTTGTGTAGCAATGAATTGGTGATGAAGAGTGTCTAGTACATGAATGTAATCAAATATTATTTTACCATGATAAATTTTAATTATGATATATAGATAGAAACAAGGAAATGACAACATGAACTAACACATTTTGTAGTTAAGTCATGAAATCAAAATACAATATGAATATAGAAATATAAAAAAGATTAGTAGTCAAAAGTATTGTTACACAATTACAAAAAAGTAGTTCCAAACAAGAGATATGAGAAAATTTGTCCATCAGATACTTTGAAGTTCAAGGAGATAAATATATGGAACATGTAGAATATTCAGATTTATTCTATGTATTCATCAATTTTTCTAATAGATTTTTTCATTCTTGCTTTTCTTTTTTAATTAAAATTATTATTTGTTAACTATGATCTCTCTCCCCAAAAGAAGATAGAGAGATTTGTGGAACAAATTTAGTCAATGTAAAAATAAAATATAAATATAAATTAATTTTAACAATACACATTTCTAGATCTTTATATTATGTGTATTATGTAAAGACATATGTATTAAATGTAGTGATTATATACTTCTATAACTATTTGTATTTATACAGCATATGCAAATAAAAGCATGAATGAATTAATAAAATAATTTGTGAATTGCTTATTATAGAACAAGTTCTAAGCTAACCAATGGATATTTAGATGGAAAAAAATGTTAAGGTAAGGTCTCTTCAATTAAGGGAAAAAATTCTGAGGGAGTTATACATATGTGGCATTTGAGTGTAAGGAAAATGGCTGAGGTAACTTTACCTCATTTATATGTGTGAGTATGAAAAGTGAGGATGGGAACTGAGGGGTCAAAAATCTTAAGATTATATGTGCAGTCTGGCAAGAGTAGGGATGTAGAGATGGGGTCAATTTATAGCATAAAAAGAGAAAGTAATAGGATATTTTGTAAAAAGGTAGAGAAATAGTGCTCTTGCTGGCAACTGCTTATGCCCTCTCCCCACTTGGTGTAAGTTTATGTAAACATGAATTACTGCAGAATCAAGATGGTGGCTTAGTAGCAGCAAAACCTGAAACTGTTCTGATAATCCTTCCAAATCAATCTTTAAAAAGGCACCTCAAAACAATAGGAGTCAAAAACCAATAACAAGATGGAATGAGACGTTTCTCCCACCGAACACAACTTGAAAGGTAGGCACACAGAGTTGATTTTCACAGGATAAAGGGAAACCAGAAGTAAAAATGCACACAGAGTAGTGCTGGTGTTTCCCCAACAACCCCACCTATTGTTCCAGGTTCTAAAAATTTGGCATACGCTAACTTTGGGATGCAAGTATTCTGCCTATGCCACCAACAACAGAGCACCTTAGAACCCAGAGCCACTCATTGAAGTTCCAGTCACTAGAATGAGACCATGATGAGAAGCAAAACTCCACAGCATTTAGTGTGTTCAAGCCAGTGCTGGGGTGAAGTCCTTAGCCATAGTGGAAAATAGTTTGAATTGCTGAATCATGCATGACATCAGCAGAGGAGATAGAATTAGCAGTTTCAGAACTCTGAGTCTACAGGCAAAAAAAAAAAGGCTTGGAAAATGAGCAAAAGGCAAAAGAAACACCTAACCCTAGAAAATTTATCTGGAGACAAAGAGTAAGGCATAGAGTCAATAAGGGACAGTGAGATACAAGCAACCACAAGCAAATATTCAAAGAAAAATGGGAACTGGTCTCAGGTGCTGGAAGAACTTAAAAAAGAATTTTAAAAATGAAAGAAGACAGATGAAAGAAAATGGGAAGAAAAGTGGGAAAAAGTGAAAGTAATTCAAAAAGAAAATAGCTTAAGAAGGAAAATTGGTCAGCTAGAAAGAGAGGCACAAAAATCCAATGAAGAAATAGTTTCTATAAAAAAACAGAGTTGACCAACTGGAAAAAGAGGCAAAAAAACATCCTATGAGGAAAAGAGTTCCATGAGAAATAGAATGTACCAAATGTAAAAGGGAGATAAAAAAATCAAAGAAGAAATGTATTCTTTAAAAATTAGAACTGAGAAAATAGAAGCTAATAGCTTCACAAGACATCAAGAAACAATAAACAAAATCAAAAGAATGAAAAAATAGATGAAAATATGAAATATCTTATTGAAAAAAAACAATTCACCTAGAAAATAGATCCAGGAGAGACAATTTAAGAATTATTGGACTACCTGAAAATCAAAGCAAAAAAAAAAAGCCTAGACATTATATTACAGGAAATTATTCACGAAAATAGTCCTGCTTATGCAAAAATATTTATAGTTTTTCTCTTTGTGGTGGCAAAGAATAGAAAACTAAAGGGATGCCCCTCAATTGGGGAATAACTGAACAAATTGTGGTATAAGATGGCAATGGACTATTATTGTGCTATAAGGAATGATGAATGATTTCAAAAATCTGGAAAGACCTATATGTCCTGATGTAGAGTAAAATAAGCAGAATCAGGAAAACATTATACATAGTAACAGCAATATTGTGTAAAGATTAAATAGATAGACTTTACAATTAACAACAAGGCAATGATCCAGAAAAATTCTGAGGGATTTGTGAAAAAGAATGCTATCCACCTCCTGAGAAAGAACTGTTGGTGTAGACGTGCAGATGAAAACATATAATTCATCACTTGTTCATTTGGGTATATATTATAATATTGGATAAATATTCTAGAAACATATTTTGCATGACAATACATGTAATCCTGACTTAATTGCTTGCTAGTAGTGAGAGTAAGGAGAGAGGAAAAGTGGAAGATGATTTGTATTATATAATTTCAGTAAACATATGTGGAATTTTGTTATTTAAATTAAAATAATTTTTAAAAACATGCATTAAATGTGGCATATGTAATAAAATATAAATATGTAGTTTATTCACATATGTGTATAATTACATATATCTATTTATATACAAAGTGAATATAATAAAATAATAAAATATACATATGTACATATATTTACACTTATACATATTTTCACATATATACCTACTCATGTGCTGCTGTAAGATAATATGAAAATCTGAAAGGATAAGAGTAAAATGAAACTCAGTTACTTAATGAATGAATTCTAGTCAAGTGCTTGAAGAAAGAAATCACATCACTAATAATTTAGCAGTCACTTTTTGGGACACTTATAACATAAAATCATTTCAAGTTTATATTTTGAACTGAATTAGAATAAGGGATGCAAGCAAGATAAATTAGTGGGACTTTAAACTTTTAAAAAGAAAATTCCTTCTTTATCAATTATCTGGCTATTATAGGTGGAGGAGTTAGTAATTTTAGAATAAGATAGATTAGCTTGAATGTTTATTTCATGGTTCAATGTAGATTTGGTTGTTCCATGATTCTTAATGCCATTAAGCAGATTTTAATTTTGTTTGGAAATATCTGTGATACAAGTATAGAAAGTCAATCTTTTGTTAGTCAGGACAAGGACAACATACTGAGATAGTGTCAAAGAGGACAAAGCAGGTAAAATCAAAACCATTTCAAATATTATTTCTTTAATTATTATTTTTTCCAAATTACTTGCAATATAGTTTTCAATAATAATTTTCTGACATTTTGCAACATATGTCTCTTTCTACTTTCATCCCTTCTCCATTTTCCAAGATAGGAGGTAATATTTTATATGTTGAACATGTATTGTCATACGATACAGAATCTTCCTGTTATGTTGTGAAAGAAGGCATATATTAAATTAGAGATAAGTCTATGGATGAAATAAAGCAAAGAATGATATTTTTCAATCTACATTCATATTTTGTTAGTTTCTTCAATGGTGACAGTTTGCCTTTTTCATGACACCCTGGGAGTTGTCATGGATCTTTGCATTGCTGATAATAGTTAATTCATTCGTATTCTATCATAATGCATTATTGCTGTTACTGAATCCTGTTTCCTGGTTCTATTCACTTTCTAACAGTTCATATAAGTCCTTCCAGTTGTTTTTTTTTTGTGATCATCTTTGGTCATTTCTTATGGCACATTAGTATTCCATTATAATCATAACCCAACTCAGTCATTCCCCAACTGATGGACATTCCTTCAGTTTCCAGTTCTTTGCTGTCATGAACTACTCTAAATATTTTTAGACAGGTAAGTCTTTTCCTTCTAAAATTATCCCTCTGTGATATAGATCTGTTAGTGGTATTGTTAGGTGAAAGAGATGACCCTTTGGACATGTTTATAATTATTCTCCAGAAGGGTTATATCAGTTTACAGCTCCATCAACACATTAGTGTCCCAGTTTTTCCACATCATTTCCATCATTTATCATTTTTTGTCATATTAGCCATTCTGTTAGGTGTGAGTTGGTACCACAGAGTTGTTTTAACTTGCATTTCTCTAATATTGATTTGAAACTTTTTTATATGAAGAAAGATGGTTTAAGTTTCTTCATGTGAGAATAGTCATTTCCTATTTCTAGTCCATTTTCCAGTTATGGAATGCTTTTTATTCTTATAAATTTGACTCAGTTCTCTATATATTTGAGAAATGAGGTCCTTGTCAGACACTTTCTCTAAATATTTTCCCAAGTTTGTTGTTTCCTTTCTATTCTTGGTTGCATTTTTTGTGCAAAACCTTTTTAATTTATTGCAGTTATCTATTTTCGATTTCATAATGTTCTCTACATCATTTTTAGACATACTTTCTTTTCTTATCCATAGGTTTTACAGGTAAACTAGTCTATATTCCTATAGTTTGTTTATGATATTACCCTTTTTTTCAAAATACTGTATCCATGTTAACTTTTTTTTGGTATATGGCATGAGGTGTTGGTCTGTGCCTAGTTTTCGCTATATTCTTTTCCAAGTTTCCCAGAAATTTTTGAAGATCACTTCAAGTGATCATTTTTTCAAGAACTTAGGCCCTATACCTACTGAATTCTTCTCAATTAGGCCTACTATGGTATTTCTAATCATATAGAATATTAGTCATGTCCAGACTTATTGTGATTAATTATAACTAGATTGTTTGCAGAAAAAAATACTGAGATTAGAGTAAGAAAGGTCTTTCTTCTAATCCATTTATAGACATTTACTAGCTTTGTGATCTTCAGCAAGTTATTTAATCTCTGCCTCAGTTTAGTAAATTATAAAATAAAGACAATAGGTTATCTACTGTCATTGAAAGAATTGATGGAGTCTGAATGAAAATTGAAGTCTACCAATCTTTACTTGGTTTCCTCCATGAATTTTCCTGTGTTATATATGACATTTCTTCTTTTAAAACATAATGAACATGGAAATATGTATTGTATGATAATACATTTATAGCCTATATCATATTATCTTCCTTCTTAAAGAAAGGAGAAGGATGTGTGGGCTAGTGGGAGAAAACATAAATAATATAATATCAGAAAATTATCATTAAATTTTTTAACAATATGTAATCTGGAAAAAAAAAACTAAAAACTAAAATAATAAAATTAGGATAATAATTTCATTTATCTCATAGGGTCTTATGTGAATCAAATGAAATAATATTTGTAAAGAATACAGTACCAGGAATATGGTAGTCATTTTCTAAACACTTATTACCCTTTCTTAACTCTCTCCTAGCACAGGTTACTCCATGTCTCCAGTTTTTGCCTTTCATAATATGTTCCTCATTTTTGCAATGCAGTATTCTTCTCAACGTTGTGCTCAACTTCCCTCTTGATTTGATGACCTACTTCTCTCGTTTGCTATTTCAAACTGTTACAATGATGATTACACAATTTTGTTTGGGATTCTGCCCTCACTCTCTGCAGCATGTATAAGCAAGGATAAAGGGAAATGTGGAGTACATAAACATGTTAATATTCTCTTAGGTTTCCTATGGGGGAATCATATATATATGTATATATATATATATATATGTACATACATACATATATATGTAATTTCTGAAAACATCTTGTATTTTTATCATTAAAATATGTCAATGTATCTATGTTGAATGGAAGTACTATATTTGAAAAAAAATTAGTGAAAATATAAGATAAAAATCAAAGTGTAGTGGCAAGAGTGCTAAGCCTGAAATCAGAAGACATAAGTGACCTATGCTAGCTACATAACCTGTATCTTTGTTAGTTCCCCTTAATCTAAAATGAAGGACATGAATTAATTATTCTATAAGGTTCTTAATCTGTAACTATGATTATAAGATTTTTACCTCCTTGAAATAAGACTTCCTATGCATATTCTCATTCTTTTGTAATCTTATCTTGATTTTATATTAAGAGATCCATCTAAGGAAAGAGAAGAAAGAAACCCATTGGAGCAATAAGATTTTAGTATCATCTTTAGAGGAGTAAGCTACTTGGATGTAGAATTGAGGCACAGATGAAATAGTCAAGCAGCCATCTGCAAAAGAAGTTAAAAATGGGGCAGCTGGGTGGCTCAGTGGATTGAGAAGCATACCTAGAGAGAGGAATTACTAGGTTCAAATCTGACCTCAGACACTTCCTAGCTGTGTGATCCTGAGCAAGTCACTTTACCCCCATTGCCTAGCCTTTACCACTCTTCTGCCTTGGAACCAATACACAGCAGTGATTCTAAGAAAGAAGATAAGGGTTTAAAGAGAAAGTTAAAAGTAAAACTATGATAATACTGAGATTTATAAAGCTATAAGTATGTACATACATATATACAGATATGTGCATATATAGATATAGATATCTACTTAGGAAGACACTCACATAGATATATATGTATATATATATATATATACATATATATATATATATATATATAGTCATTTAAATAACAGGTATCCATTACATGTGAACTTATTTTGTCTTACTATTTTTAACTCTATTTTTTTAACAAAGAAAATGATTGATACCTATTCTTGGCAATAAAAAATAAACATAAAAACAGGTATTAATTAATGATACATGACATTGATGGAGATAGGTTCTACAAAACTACTCACCCCCAGAAAATGGACCATATGCTTGGGGAACATGGGTGCCACCTAGAGGTGATCTTTCTTCACTGCATCCCCTCAATACTTTGAATATTACATTTGGTCAGACTGGAGCAAATTCCATTCAAGTGAAAATTAGAAATAGAGACATAGATGCTCATTTGATTGGCCTTAATTTAGGCCACAATTCATTGTGGTTATTGTCTTAGGTTATGTTACCAACAAATTCCACAACCTTTTTTTCCCCACTATCCACATCAAAATACAACCCATAAGTGTATTACCTTATTGCTTTATTATCCCAGTATCAAAATGACAGGGTATGCATTCTCAGGACTCAATGTTAACAACTACAGGGAAGGCATACAAACATATACCAGGAAAAGAAGATGCAGATTTCCAGAAAACTGCAGCAAGTCTATTAACCTAGGATATATAGTCATACCAATATTTCTTAAAATTAATTCACAGGGCTTCACTGGTAAAATAACTCCCAGCTATTTAAAGAAGGAAACATATCAAATTGTCAAAGGATATGAACAGGCAATTATCAGATGAAACTCTAGTCATATGATAGTTTCTCAGAAGAAACTATCTTAAGTCACATGAAAGAATGCTTCAAATCACTATTTAGAGAAAAGCAAATTAAAGCCACTCTGAGGTACCACCTTACACACACCAAATCAATTAACATGACAAAGAGAAAAATGATAAATAGTGGAGGGAATGTGGAAAAATTGGGACATTAATATCCTGCTGGTGGAGCTGTGAACTGATACAACCATTCTAGAGAGCAATCTGGAACTATGCTCAAATAGCTATAAAAATGTATATATGTTGACCCAGCAATACAATTACTGGATCTGTATCCTATAGAAATTAAAGATAGAAGAGAAGAACCCACCTGGCAAGGAACTGGAAACTGAAAGAATGTCCATCAATTGGGGAATGACTGAACAAGCTGCGGGTATATTATTATAATGGAATACTATTATGCCATTACAAATGACACACAAGATATTCTCAAAACAACCTGGAAAGACTTAAATAAAGTAATGCAAAGTGAAGTGAGTAGAACCAGTATTGTAGTACAAGTATCAATAATGTAGGATGATCAATTGTGAAAGATAAATATAATAAAAAAGACGAGGATCCAGGGCAACTCTAAGGGACTCATGATGAAAAAAGGATTTCTATCACTACAAGAGAAACACAGTAAAAATGGAGATTGAAATATACCATTCTTCATTTTATTTCCTCCATGTATTTTTTTATTATAAGCAATATGAATCTTGTTTTGTGGCTTGACAGACATAGAAATATGTTTTTTATGATAACATATACAACCTACATCATCTTACCTGCCTTCTTGGAATAGAGGAAAGGTTGGGAAGAAAAGTAAGAACATGGGTCTCAAAGAATCAGAAAATATGTTTTGAAAATTATATCAGTGTGTGCTGTGGAAAAAAATTATATATATATATATTATTTAAAAGGCAGCTAATTAGGACATCTTCAAATTTCATGCACATAGATGGAATCCTTCTTCCAGTAGGAATCTGTGAAGTTATATTTCTACAAACTTAAAAGTACTTGAAAGGACTTGTTTTGCTATATGCAAATGCCCCATATTTATTACAATTTATTGACTTTGAAAACTCTCAGTAGATACATTTTCCACTCATATTATTTATCTGGGTGCAAGTCTCCCCTAATCTCCTTCATTTTTTTCCCTTCAATTTTCAAGTTCACATAAAATTAATCCACTACTTAAAATTCCAAAATAGGCATGGCTTTTTTGAGCATTTGTGATGGAGGCCATTGACTTCATTGTAGAAAACTGACTTATAGAGATGTTGAGGGGATAATCTCTATTCCAGATTTTAAAAAATGATTTCATGCATATGCTTTGTATATACTTCTGTAATTCAGATTTTGATGAGAGAAAGGGTAATATTTAAGCATCCCCATATGACTCAAATTCATGGTAATTTGATTCTTTCTTTTAGAAAAAATCCAACAGAATGGATGTGTTACTCTGACCCAGAGTTTGATATAGCCATTAAGATAAAAGACTGAATAGTGCATCGGCTATGGGAGAGGGAAAGGTGGTGGGAGGGGGGAGGGGAGGAAAAGAAAATGATCTTTGTTTCCAGTGAATAATGTTTGGAAATGACCAAATAAAATAATGTTTAAAATTAAAAAAAAATAAAAAATTCACTTTCAACTAAAAAAAAAAGATAAAAGACTAACACACATTTAGAGCCTTCAATTTTGGGGGACTAGATGAGTTTACTTAGTTCAGAATAAAGTAGAATGATGAGGATTTAATAAGCAGGGAACATATTTACATTAATCCCAGTATTGATCATTAAAGCCTCTAGTTAAGACAACAGAAGTAAAGGATGGAGCAAAGTGATAACGTTGAAAGTTGCAGCTAAATTATTTGCTCTTCTCCCTAAACCTTTTGACATAAATATGAACACCTGATTAGCTGATTTGATACAGGGCTTTTATTCAGTGAACTCAGTTCAAGATCTTGGTGACAGTGACACATTAACTTAATTTTTCAGTGAAGTATATAATCTTTGCATCTGTTTCTTCATTATTGTTAATGAAACTTTTCTGGTCACTAAATGGAGGATAGATTGGAGAGGGAACCTATTTATAGGGAATAAAATGAATAAATAAAATAAAATTTAAGTATGTATTCTAAGATGAGAATCATAATGTCAATGACTGAGAACTAAAGTCAGATTAAACCACCAACTAAAATACAAATGACTAGAAATGATGCAAATTCAGAAAAAATTCAGAAATTTAAAAAATTGCTTGTACTTTGTGTTCTGATAAACTGTTTCAAGATGAATTAAAGCAATATGACATTTCTTCTTTGCCACCTGCTCTTTACTGAGATACTCAGCCTGTGCTTGTTCTAGAATGGATTCAATGATGCCATCATGATAATCTTATTAAGATAAATACACATGCACACAAACTCTTTTGATAAATACTACACATCTCCCTAGAAATGCCCATTCAGGAAAACAATCCATTTTGTGGCATTCATTGGAGACATATGAAACTGAGGAATAATTTGCAGTTCATTTAACAATAGGTCCCTGAAACAAAATATCTAGGGCCTATGTGACAATGTGTTCTATGTTCATCTAACATGACTCATTCTGAAAAGAATTGTTGAAGATGACAAGCTCTAATGAGTAAATTTGATTCTATAGACCAGAGATAAATGTGAGAGATAATGAATGCCAGGAGTGTGGATGATATGCCTCAGTGACTATGAATTGATAATGGTTAAAGGTGTGCATGGACCGTATAGAGCTGAAGATTAAATGCTTTCACTTTGGGTCTGAGCACTAATATGTTTTACCCTTTCTGTATAATTTATAAGGAATACTTTTGGTTGATTGAATACTCCTCCCTCTTTCCTGTCTTTCAACTTAGATTCTAAGGTTAGATTCCCAAGGGGTAAAGATTTACCAGTTCTAGGTTCTCTGTACCTACACTCCTTAATCTATTGCTCATAATCTGTCACTAACACAGTTAAATTTAATAGATAATCAGGACACGTTTTGCTCAAATTAAAGGCATCTGCTGAGTTGGAATTATAAGTGTCTATTAATCTTTCCCCTTATAAACCTCAGCCATATTTAGACAAATACACAGCATCAATGAGAAAAGTAGTACCCACAGAGAGCCATACTTAGGAGCCACATGAGATCAAAGCAACACACACCTCTGACAATGGAGGGTCACAATATCCTTTTTTGTTATGATTACATTACTTCAGAGACTTTGGGGAAAAAAGTATTGATTAGGCTAAGCATTTAATCAATAAATTAATAGGTTAATGATATTCCTGATAATCAAAAACAAAGAAGCTCCTTCACAAAGAGGTACAAATATAATTTGAGATCTTCCCTTGAACATCTCAAGACAATTGGAGAACAGTTAATGGGGAAGTGGTCTAGTAAGACTCTCAACATCTCTTCATCTCCATAAAGGACAGAGGAGGCAATTATGTACCTAGCAGGAACAGCCTTGCCTATTAATCAGGTTTTATGAAGGGATATTTTCCTTGGAGTTCCTGAGAACAGAGGAAATGTCAATATACATACACTAATTACATAGGATGATGATATATGAAAAATGTGGTGTATAAAAAAATAAATTTTCATACCTCCTTTTGTACTCTTTATGTATCCTAATGTTCTTGATAATATTCCTCAGTGGAACCCTTTTAGCTTCTTCCTTTCTTCAGTTCTCCTTTAGGTAGATAGGGATGACTCATTATGAGAAAAATAGACTTAACACATTACAAATTTGCCAGAAACCTTAACACTTAACTGGGTTCTTAGAAAGTTTTTTTGAGAATATGACCCTGGGAGAGTCATATGACACCAATTGCCTAGCCCTTTCCTAGTGCCTTGGAATCAATGATACTGTTGATTCTAAGAAGGTTTAAAGGGTTTGAAAAAAGTTTGTGTTAAAGGAAAACCAATGTTGTGGCTAATCATCAGATATTCAAAAACTATTTCTTCTCTAATTTCATCAGGAAGAATTTTTTCATGCTGTACAAATGAGTAACATTGAAACTTGAAACATTGAAAGTGCTTCTTTGAACTTGTTTAATACATTGTTACTTTGTTGTCTCTGCTATATCTCCCTTATGTTATTTATCAACTAGAAAGGGGAATGAAGAAAGTTAAATGACACAATGACCATAGAGTGCTAAAAATGGAGTCAGGAAGATCTGAGTTCAAATTACCCTTCAAATACTTATTAGTTATATGATCCAGGGTGAGATACTTAACCTTGTTCTCCTCAATTTCCTCATCTATGAAATAATCTGGAAAAGGAAAGGACAAACTATGCAATATCTTTGCCAAGAAAACTCCTAGGGGTAAGAAATAGTTGGTTGGACATGACTAAAATTAAATTACTGAACTACTACTATAGAAGGGAGATAATAAATTGATGATGTCCAAATCAACACTTTCCACATACTTTTAAAAATTGGTTTTGTAAGGAATTAAATTAAGGAATTTGACTAAATATATATGAGAATACTATATTTGCCAATTTAAAAATTAATACATTCCAAGTCAAAATAACTTTTAGTAGCTTTATTTACAAAAAGGTGGAATGAGTGAATGTAGAGAAATGTGAAAGAGTGTAGAGTAAAAAGTCTAGCGTAGCATCCAAAATGTTGCTCTGGTCCCCAGCTCAATCCATACAGGGCTTGTTAACCCCTCAGCTGGAGGACTTGGTGTTGAATTAAGCAAGGGTTCAACCCACAAGGCCTCCTCCAAGAAGGGGAGGCCTCTCTGGAAATAATCTCTCCAGAAACCAGAAAAGGAAGGTCAACTTTTCTTCACTAACCAGGAGGAGATCCAAAGGGAGAAGATCTAGGAGCAATCTTACCAGAAGCAGTCCAAAAGCCACAGTCCCAGGACAAGCTCCATCAACCCAAAAATTCAGGACAAAGCCTTCTTGCACAGGAAATTCATAATCTTTTATAATCCTTTTCTTACATCACTTCCTGTCCCTTCCTCCACTTTATGGGGATCAGTGGCAGTCTTTAAATTTGCTTAACATTGCCCAGGAGGGGCAGTGTTTGTTGGTTCCACCTCTTGTCCAAGGAGAGTGTAACTCTTATCAAAGAATTTACAAATTTCTGATTGATTGAGTTGAAAGGGTTGAGCTCTTTAAGTGGTTTGCAAACTTCCCCACCTAGTGTCAAGTAGAAGTGTTCAAGCTTTGGTTGATTAATTCAAAAATAGACAAGGAGAGTGTCAATATGATCTTCACAGTTTATAAAATATAAGTAGCAGAGATTTTGAAAAATAAGAATTTGTAGAAGTAAAATGAAATAGACTATTATTCTTTTGTTATGACTTCTTTGTCTGGAAATTTGTTTTTCATTCATTACTACAGGTGTAAAAAAATAGACTCAAATTCAGGACTCCAATCCCCAGAATCCTTTGCTCCACTTCCCCAGAGTGCTTTGTAATCACACTGAATTCTCACCTGGGTGAGAACACAAATGATTATATAAATATCTACTACTGAGGCAGCTTTTGGACTTCCATTTTGGAGCACAGGTGGCTCTTTTCATAATGTTTTCTTATCCTGTATTTTCTTTAATCCTTAATCTTTAATAAACATCATAAAATATAATACTCCTTACAGAGAGAAACTAATTTCTACCTGCCTCAGTCTCCCCTAAATTTTAATCTTTACACAGGAGAATCTTAAGCAAAATGTATAAAGCAATTAACATTGTATTTAAATTATTTATTGTGTAGGTAGTAGGTTATTTAATGAATATTTGCTAATTGATTTTATTTAAGAGAATTGATTAAGTAAAGAGATCTATCTCTGATAAGTTTTTATTAACTCTCTAACCTGTGAAAAAGTTCACTGGAATTCTTGGGGGGAAATTAAAAATTACTTTGTAAATTAAATGAGAGCTCTAGAGGAAGAAATGGAAAAAAAGATAAGAGTTATGGGTTAAAGACATGGAAGGAAAATTGTTAATGGCTCAAGGAGTAAATAAGAAATTTTAAAATAAATTGAAATGAGTAGAAGAAAAAAATGTAAGTTAACTCATATATAAGATGACTATCCTAGAAAAAAAAAAGTCAAGAAGGAAAAAAAATTAAAAACCCAACAAAAACAAATAAAATAAACAATAACAAAAAAAAAGTTTGTCTCTTATAAGAGGGCTAGATAGACTAAACCTTTGACTGAGTATATTCTAATTATCTAATGGAGACAGCTTGAAAAGTTTTACAAACAAGGGGGAAGGACAGGCTATTCCATCTCCTAATTCAAATATGATTAGTAAGAAAAGAAATGGTGCTGGGAGCTAAGATATCAGAGTCAGAATAAGGGACCCTCAGCTCACTCAAACCCTCCAAACACATAAAGATGGAAAATAAAGAAGCTCAAAATAAAATAAAGAAGGAGGAACACATCTCACTGGGGAATAAGGGGATAAAAGCTCAGTGAGGGCTTCATCTGTGGTAGTTTACAAAATGCACACTTGGGGGAACTTGAAGAAGGCACATTGGAACAACCCTGCTTGCTGTGAAACAGCCTGAGGCAATGAAACAGCACAAAGGCATCAAGCAAAGATCAGCCTTTCAGATCCCTGAAGTAAGGAAACTTCAGAGCCAAGAGCAGTCCTACTTGTGGCCAGAGACAATGAAATCAGCATGGAGGGATGGAGGGGAAAGTGGAGGGACTGGCCAACCCTACCTATTTCAACATACCCTGAGATAATGAAAAGATAGAGCTGGGAACAGCTTTAGGAGTTGCCAAATGGCATGAGTCAAAGAAAATAAGGGAGAAGGAGAGGTGCTGCCAAGCTGCCTTGTAGTTAAAAATAATAAATAATAATGTAGTTAAAATAATTAAGAATTTTTCATTATTAGGAAAATAAAGAATATATATATATATGTACATATATAAATAAGAAAGTGAGTATGGGATAGAATGAGTTGATTTTTTTAAAAGATGGGAAAATGGAATACAAGAAAAATAAAAAGGGATCTCACATGACTCTCTTAAGAGTCAGTACATTAGAGGAGAAGATAGATCATCTGACTGACAATGCTTGAATTTTATTCTCACTGGAGCTAGCTAAAAGTGGTAATAACACCCACACTAATCCAGCTATAGAAACCTTTCTTGCCCTATAAGAAATTAAGATAGAAAAGGAAATAAGAGAGAGGGACATGTGGACAAAAGGAGGTTGAATTGGGAGAGGTGGTGTTCAGAAGTAAAACATTTGTGCATAGGAAAAGGCTGAAAGAAGAGAGAAAGACAGAGAATGAAACAGGAGGAAAATGAGATGAAGAGAAACACACAATTAATAATCATAATTCTGAATGTGAATGGGATGAATTTACCCATAAAAAAGAGAGTAATACAGTAGATTAAAAACCCAAATCCCACAAATTGCTATTTACATGAAATACATTTAAAGCAGAGAAACACATACAGACTAAAAATAAAGGGCTAGGTAACCATATATTGCTTTAGTCAAAGTAAAAAAAAAAGATAACAATCATGATCTCAGATAAAGCATAAATAAAAATAGATTTAATCAAAAGAGATAAGGAAGTAAATTACATCTTGATAAATGGTACCATTAGATGAACATTCTCTGGAGGCTGTTTCTTAACTTATATATAATTATTTATTAAATTATAAAATAGTGGGTCAGAGAAATAAAAGCAACCAACCATGTGTAAACAGCCATTTGCTTAGTAGATTCCTCTGAGAGTTGGGTTCACATGAGGTCCTATTTCTTCTAGATCCCCTGGGGTGGGTAGGGGGCAGGGGGGTAAGTACTTTCCACCAGGACTCCAACTTATGTTTTTCTTGATATCCCTTTCAAAAGCTCTTCATTGGAGGATTCCAGTCTCACTGTGGTAACAGGTGGGTATTCCTGATGTGAGGTAGTCATATGGTATAAGAGCCAGAGGTCATAACATAAGAAGTCATTAGATGTTTAGAATGGAAGCAGAATGTATATGTCCGTTTTTTCTCTATTCCACTATCTTAAGAGATTTGTTTACAGATAAATAAAAATCTTTGTCTCCCTTTCAACCAGAGGGTGGGGGAAGAAGCAAAGTTGTAGCTTCAATCTTAAAATTAAACTTTTCTCCCTTCAAAATCCAAAGCTTGTTGTGGGTATAAGAGAAAGAAGAACAGGCTATGGCTTAATTTCTACAGTACCATAGACCATAGAATAATATCAGTGTTAAATATATGTGCACCAAATGGCATAACCAAATTCTTTAGGAGAAGTTACAGGAGGAAAAAGACAGTAAAACTTTACTAGTGGGGGACCTCAAACTTCTCTTCCAAGAAGTTATTTAATCCAACAAGAAAATAAAAAGAAAGAAGTTATGGAGATATATAAGACTTTAAAATTAGAAATTATATTTTTCTGGAGAAAACTGGAAGGGGATGGAAAAGAATATACCCTTTCCTTGGCATTAAATGGCACCATCACAGAATTTAACCATATAATAGAGCACAAAAACTTCCAAACCAAAAGTAGAAAAGAATAAAGATTAAATGCATCCTTTTAAAACCACAATGCAACAAAAATTACATTCAACACAGTGCAAAAGAAAAACTGCAAATTAAATAATCACATGCGAAGTATATTCAAATATCAAATCATAAAAATCATCAATAAATTAAAGAGATAATATACAAAAATTTATAGGCTGCAGCCCAGCCTATAGTGGGGTGCACATAGTGGGGAATTTATTTATATAAATATCTACATATAGGAAGGGAAGATTAACAAATTGGGCAAGAAACTAAAACAACAACAACAACACAATGACAACAACTAGAAAAAAAGGCAAATTAAAATAGCAAATTTAACATCATTTTTCCCATCCCCAAAGATTATAAAGGCATTTGATTTGTAACTGAGTAATGGAGGGGGCGATGCTATCTGAAAATCAAGAGTTATAAATAAAATTGAAAATAAAAAAGATATTGAACTAATAAATTAATCATGGAGCTGGTTGTATGGGGAAAAGATGAATAAATAATTAGTTAATGTGGTGAAAAAAGAAAGAAGAAAAACAAATTAGCAGTATCAAAAATGGAAAAAACACAAAGGTAAAATCACAACTAATGAAAAAGAATTGAAGTAATTATTGGGAGATATTTTGTCAAATTACAAGTCAATAAATCTGAGAATCTAAGTGAAATAGATATTCACAAAATTATAAGCTGCTCTGAAAATAAGAGTAAATAAATTACTTACATCAAAGAAAAAGAGCTTGAACAAACCATCCAAAAATTCACTAAGAAAAGGGATCCAGGACTAGATGTAGTCACAATAGATTTCTTCCAAACACTCAGTGAATAGTTTATTCCAATATTACTGAAACTATTTGGAATTTCTTCTCATTTCAAGAAGTCTTCTCATTTCAGTTCATAACACAAATATAATATTTTGATACCTATAGCAAGAGTTAAACTAGAGGGAAAAATTCTACTACAGGCTCTCTCCTGAGTATTGATGTAAACCTTTAACTAAAATAATATCAAGGAGATTGCATTATTAAGTCACAATGATCAAATCAATATAGAAAAAAATGACAGTCTTTCCTAAGTAAATATGCCTAGTGAGTGCCATAACAATCAAACTACAGTTTCCATGTACTAGAAAAAATAATCACATAATTCATTTGAAAGAACAAAGGGTAAAGAATATCAAGGGAATTAATGGAAAAAATATATTAGACCTAACCAAACCATATCAGATATTAAAATATACTATGAAGTGATGATAATCAAAACAATCTCATACTCAGTGGAACAGGTTAAGAAATCAATTCACAGAGATTAATGACCATAGTGATCTAGTGTTTGATAAACTCAAAATCTAAACTATTAAGGAATGAACTCACTATTTGCCAAAAAAAAAAAAAGAAAAAGTAAAAGAAAGAAAGAAACTTCTGAGAAAACTAGAAATCAATATGGCAGAAACTAGAAACTAGGCATAGACCAACATCTCACCCCATACACCAAGATAAAGTCAGAATGGATATTTGATCTAGAAATAAAGAGGAACACAATAAACAAATTAGGAGAACAAGAAAAAGTTTGCCAGTCACTCTTATGGATAAGGGAAGAATTTATAACAAAACATGACATAGAGAGCATTATGAAAAATGAAATAAAAATGAAAATTTTTATTTCACTAAATTAAAAAGTCTATAAACAAACAAAACAAAAGCAATGACAATCAGAAAGGAAACAACTTTTTTATTTTTTATCTTTTTTATTTTTAAATTAATTTATTTAGTCAATTTAGAGCATTATTCCTTAGTTACAATAACAATATTTCCCTCCCTCCCCTCCATCCACCTTTCCCACAGCCAACACACAATTTGATTGGGTATTACTTGTATCCTTGATCAAAACCCATTTCCATGCTGTTGATGTTTGCACTAGGATGTTCATTTAGAGTCTACATCCCTAACCATATCTCCTCGATCCATGTATTCAAGCAGTTGTTTTTCTTAGAAAACAAGCAGTTGTGTTTCTACTCCCACAGTTTTTCCTCTGAATGTGGATAGGGTTTTTTCTCATAAATTCCTCCAAGTTGTTCAGGATCACTGCATTGCCACTAATGTAGCAGTCCTTTACATTCGATTGTACCACAGTGTATCAGTCTCTGTGTACAATGTTCTAAGACCTCATTTCTTAAATACTGAGTTTTCAAATTGTGAATGGACTCAAATTTATAATAATAAAAACAATTCCCCAATTGGTCAGTGATCAAGTTATGAACAAGGAATTCTAAGATGAATAAATTAAAACTATGTTTGGTCTTATGAGCAAATGCTCCAAATCATTACTGTTTAGGGAAATGCAAATTAAAAAAAAACAAACTGAGAAACTGCCTCATACCTATGAGAGTGCCTCATCTGTCCAAAAAAGGATAATGATAAATTGTTGGAGAGCATGAGGGAAATTTGGAACACTAATGAGCTACTTACTGGTTGAACTGTGTACTGATACAACCTTTCTGGAGAATAATCAAGAACCATGCCCAATGTACCATAAAACTAGACATACCCCTTGACCCAGAAATACTACAACTGCATCTTTATCCAAGGGAAACCATAGATAAAGGAAAAAGACCTGTTGATACAAAAATATGTTTAGCAACACTTTTTATAGTGTTAAAGAATTGAAAACTGAGGGGTTGTTTATTAGTTGAGGAATGATTGAACAACTTGTTGGTTGTGATTGAAGCCTATTGTGCCATAAATGATTAATAGGATAACTTCTGAAAAACTTGGAAAGACTTATATGAACTAATGCAAAGTGAAATGAGCAGAACCTGAAAAATTGTGTGTATAATAGTAGAAATATTGTGTTATGATCGAGTGTGACAGACTAAACTATTATCAAAAAATCAATGTTCCAGATAATTCCAAGGGACTCATGATAAAAAAAAATGCTATCCAAAGTCATAAAAACAACTGGTGCAGATCAAACCATGCCATCTTTTACTTCTTCATGAATTTTTAAAATTATGTATTTGACATATATAATTAGTCATGAAATAGTAAAAATGGAAATATGTATTGTACAAATGTACTAGTATTACCTATATTAGAATATTTGCTACCATAAGGAGGGGAATTGAGGGATGAAGGGAGAGATTCTGAATTGAAAACTGTCAAGAAAATAGTTTAAAATTGTTGCTACATGTTACCACAATTTATTTATTTAAATATGGAACTTGTATGTCTTCCCAAAATGCCACATGAAACTATCTGACATTTTTTCCTTGGGTTAAATTTCAAAAAGTTTGGTTCTACCACTAATTTAGGTTTAAATTTTGTTAAATGAAGCTTAATGGCACATAGTTACCAGATAGTTTCACAAGTTAATAATGAAAGTTAAAGTCAACAAGTGTTCATCTAGAGATACATAACCTTTATCTAGTAGGAATAATGGTTGAAACAAAATGTTTCATAATCTTATGATATGCTATTATTTCAAAATCCCTTTCCTATTGATCAAGTTGGAGAATCAAGCAACAAACCTCAAGAGTATAGAAATGGAGGGTGGAAGATATATGACAAAAGTGCCTTTAAACACAAAGAGGGGATTAAAATATTTTATTTTATCCTTCCCAAAGAAAAAAGAAGAGTAGCATCTCAATGTGGCATTATATTATATTGTTGCTTTGGACACATATCTACTCCTGGGTCGTATAGATTTTGTAGACATATGTTAGCCTCCAGCATTTGAAGATTCATGTAATCAGTCAGGCCATTAAGGTCAGCCAGCATAAGATAGATAAAATCTTCAAAAGAGCTATTTTTATACAGTGTCACCATTGGATAAGACATCACCTTTCTCAGGACATTAACCCTATTCACTCTACACTTAACTTTATGCTCCACCAATATATAGACTTGCAAAATAGCACTGAAGGTTAACAATATATTTTATAAGGAATTACATGCAAAGTCACAATTAGTCCAATAAAATTTAACATAGTATGCATCTGTAGAACTCATTGGAAGCAATAGCTTCATAAGCTTGAAATGCCTCTAAAATAAGGCACAAAATGTAACAATATACCATAGAACAGTTTCGCTCAGTACTTCTAGAATCTGTTTTGGATTTTGCTTTCCTGATAATATCTTGCACATAATGAAGAAAAAATACTTGACATTTGATTTTGCTAAATTCTTCTATTTAGCTATCAAATTTAACTTAAATTCATCTTATCAATTGTTTACTTCCTCATAGAAGATAGTCCTTCTTATGATTACCCATACTTTTATTAATAAGATAAAATTTCTACAAGTGACGTGGAGTCAAAACCTTACAAGTATCTTTCAGTAGACCCATCTGTTTTTCTGTCAATCTATGCATCTATGTCTCTATCCCTCTATCTATCTACAAGCATAGAGATACCTATAAATAAAGACAAAAAAAATTACCTCAAGCAGCTTATGTTCTTTGGGGAAAAACAATAAATCCATAGTTAAATAAAAGCATCTTAGGCATACGTAACTACCTAAAGGAGAGGACACTAATTTTTAGAGTTTTAGGAAGGAATTCACAAACAATTGATCTTTAAGGGCAGCTAGAGATCCTAAGAGACAGCTGTGGGGAAATAATATGCCAGATATGGGAGAGAAATAGACTACAAAGATAGCAGAACAGCAATACTTTATACAAGAAATAAAATGATCCCACTTGTTCCAGTCCATTTGACTATTCTGGTCAGAGCAGGGTATATATATGAAATCTGAGTCGATAAGCTGAAACAAGATTGTGAATGGATTTAAATGAAAAAAAGGGGAGATTGTATTTTATTCTAGAGAAGCAAGAGAGAAACATGGTAAGACATGTATTTTAGCATAGTCTTGCCACTAATATATAATCACTCACTAAATTTATCAAATTTCTTTCACAGTATTTCTCACATTTGCCTTTTCTTTCTATTCTTTTCACTATTACTCTAGTCTATGCTTTTATTGCCATGTCTTTGTTATAGAAATAGTCAGATACTTCATATTCATATCTCTAATATCATCTTATATTCCATAAACATTTCCATTCTAAAAAAATGTCAACTCATTCCTTTGATTCAAAGTCTTTCCATTGCTTCTCTTTATTAGAGAATCAAGTTCAATAAGCTTCTTCTATAAATTAGCCTTTGTGAATGTGAAATCCCTTACCCCTCCCATGCTTACATCATTAATAGCAGTTTTTTACAATTCAGCTATTTTTTTGATGATAGATCTTGAACTTCTATAAAAAAATAATCATTTCTAAAAGTAAACCACACAGTAGTCATGAAGTTTTCTAACACTTCTCCACACATGCTATATTATGTGAAGTTATTTTTCAAACACACCATGTATTTTGAAAATTTTTGCCGACTGCACTTAGGTTCTTGGGTAACTATAAATCAATGTGAAAAATTGTATTTTTAGTAAAAGTTCTGACTAAATAAGGAGTTAGACCACAAGAGTACAGGTCTTAGGTTCCTAATCAGAGTCCCACTTTATTGTGAGACTAGCCCTCTCTCAATAAATCTGTTACTTTTTTTTATTTTTTGTCATCTAAGCTAGTAAATTTCTGCTACGCCTTCATCTCCTTTTTAATATTTCCCTCTATTTTCTCTTTACATGAAGCCATACTCCATAACCAAGCCAGTCTTCCAATCTTCTCCAAAACCAATAGGTATGTTATTTAATCTGCATCTTTGTTCATACCATTCTTGCTTCCTAGAATGCCTATGCTTCTTTATCACTATTCCAAATCCTATCCAGTTTTCCAAGCATGCTTAAGGACCTTGTTCTGCATAAAATCACTTTAATTCACTGCTATCTCTCCCTTTCTGAAAACATAGCATTTAATACTACATTCTCATTATCTCTTGTTTTAACATATTGTCATTTGGCTAATTTTGTTTTCCTTTTACATGTGTAGATTATATCCCTCTAACTAGACTTCAATTTCCCTGTGGGCAGGGATTAGCGTTTCTGTTTATTTGTATCCTTCTTAGCATTTCACACAATCCCATGCATTTCACAGGCAGAATAACAAAGATGTGTCAAATGAATAAATGAATAATTACCACATATGTTTAGACAGATCAGGAACTCTTTCCAGGTTATCCACATTTAGGTTGAGGCTATAAGAATCAAAATTATTGATTATATTCTCTCCACTTTTCATCCAGATGTTTCTCTGTGTATCCATGGGTGGAAGGTACTGTCCATCTGTTATTTTCAGTGACGTATAAGATTAATGTGCAGGATTTATTTAGCTGCAACAATTGGTGTTGATTTTGAAGCTGTCAAAAATAAACATATCATCTGTTTCAGTAGCTTTCTTATTGCATATAAACATAGCCTTGAATCTGTGAATCAATATTTGTTGAGTTTGTTCACTATTTCAAGAAAACCGGCTTTATCCATAGAAATGTAGCTATAAATTGTCAGAAGAGGACATACAATGATATATAGGTTAATTCTCATAATATGTATTATTTATAGAACATAAATACCTCGATTACTAAAGTATCTCTAAAGTTTCTGCCCAATTTATTTAAAATCATTTTCTGCATAGGTAAACCTATATTATGACATTGGATAAAACACTAAAGTTTGCCATAATGCATAGTGCTTGAAATGCGTGGCCTTTAAAATAACTTGAGAATTTAGAAATCTATGTTGTAAGAGAGTTTTCAGTTAGATTGTAAATTTTATCAAGAACTATACCATTTAAAAAATTTTTTTTGCAGTCCCAACACCAAGCATAGTACCTTGTACCTAGTAGGCACATCATAAATATTTGCTTAACTTGAATTCATTGAGTTACTTTTCAGCATATATGACTCAATGGAGACAAAGAAGCTCAATCAACTAGCAGAATGTTTCTTCTGAGACATTTTATTCTAAGATTATACTGAAAGCTTTGTCCAATAACAGCACCTACTATGTGTTATGCACTATGTTAAGGGATAAGGGGGACACAAAATAAATATGATATAAAATTGCTCCTTTTAAAGGGTTGTCAACCTTGAAAAATACAGAACTACTAAAGAGCAAGTTTTTATTCAGGACAAGGAAGACCATGTTCTGATAGGCCACTACACAGATAGTTCTGGGATTCTGGGAATAAAACATCTTGAAACTGCATTTTTCCAATGAGAGGAAGAACTTGGGGTCATATATAGATATATGAGAATATAGGACAGGAAGGTTCAATTCACAGGCTTTACAATGGAGACAAGGGATAGAGGAGTCTAGGAAAGGACTGGACTACCCTGGAGAGGCCTCTGATACAATAGGAGAAACTTCTAAGACAAAAGGTACTAAGATTACCTATCTAAGCTGAAATCATTGGGCACTTCAAGGATTATTGTTCAATCTAAGACAAGTCAGTCTGGGGGCAAGTTCCCAAGGGACAGGGGCAAACTTGGAGATTCCATAAACAAAGTTTACAGGTTTATTCAGCAGACTTTCTTCAAAACTTACCTTGTTCTACACTTTAGAAAAATCTCTTATGGATTAGCCTATACTTACCAAAATGTATGACTTCCATAACATTCTGATTCTTCCATCCCATCAAAATACAGTAAATAATGCTAACCCCTATGAATGAACACTTTAATACTATAATGTTGAATTTTTGTGATTGTTTCTGGAGAGACTGAGTAAAAAGTACATTAAATAATCAAATTTGTTAATATTAAAAGATGAAACATATTTAATTATATATAACCTTGTACCTGGCTCACCACTGTTAGTTAATTGGCTTAATTATATCCTCTGTGTATATCTGGATATTGGAAACTGCCTTCCTAAAAGAAAGGGGGTAATGGTGGTGAAATGTTTTTAAATATATCTTTCAATAATGACTATATTTAGGAAAATAACTGATAAAAGAATGTCCAGAAGAGGCCAACCAGGATGTGCTCATTAAATATTAACATCCCCAATCATGGGAACTGGTGATGATCAGAAAGAACAACAACAAATAGATGATTAGATGAGAAAAGACAGGGTAGAGATCAAGTACATAAAGAGTTATTTTCTAAAAAAGGGGGATCCTCCCAGATCTCTCCCCTGAACCTCTAATCCTTCTACTCTCTTGTTTCCTGATCTCATCAGCTGGTATGTATTAAATTTACTTCCAATCAATCTTGTACTTATTTCCTATGTACATAGTTGGCATAATGTTAGACTGTTAGCTTCTTGAAAGCAGGAACTATTTTCATTGTCTAGCACAGTGCCTACTATGCAGTAAACATTGAATAAATGCTGGTTTACTTGACTTGAAAAGTTCATATATATTCTAGTTTCAAGACACTTTCTTTTAATTAAAAGTCTTCCTAAAATTTGGAACTATCAGCATTAGAATATAAATGATTTTCTTTCATTAGAGAACTATAAACAATGACTGAATGATTGAAAAGTATCTATTAAACTGTAACTATAGAATTTGAACCCAAGTTTTGCAGATATGAACATAGAAGCTATGGTGGCCATAAGAACTTGGTCTCCATTGTCCTGATTATAGACTACTTTTTTGTAACTACTTTAGTGGTTCTGTAATAGGAGAGATGAATAATTAAACATCATATTGTAGAGGAACTTCTAGGTATAAATTGAACTATGTATTTCTGAATTCATCTTGGTATAGGATGTGAGATATTGATCTAAACCTATTATCTCCCATACTGTTTTCCAATTTTCCCAGCAGTTTTGGTCAAATAGCATATTCTTTTTCCAGAAACTGGGATCTTTGGGGTTTATTGTACACTATCTTGCTAAGGTAATTCATCCCAAGTCTATTCCATTGATCCTCCCTTCTATCTCTTAGCCAGTACCATATTGTTTTGATGACCACTGCTTTATAGTAGTACAGTTTAAGATCTGGTTCTGCTAGGCCCCCATCCTTCACATTTTTTTTTTCATTAGTTCCCTTGATTTTCTTGATCTTTTGTTTTTCCAAATGAACTATTATAATTTTTGGTAATTCAATAAAAGAAAAGTTTCTTGGTAGTTTGATAGATATGGCACTGAATAAGTAAAATACTTAGGGTAGGATTGTCATTTTTATTATATTAGCTTCTCCTACCCATGAGCAATTAATGGGTTTTTTTCCATTTATTTAGATCTAGTTTTAATTGTGTAGAAAGTATTTTTAGCTGTGTTCATATAATTCTTGTGTTGGTCTTGGCAAATAGATTCCTAAATATTTTATATTTTCTAGGGTGATTTTAAATAGAATTTCATTTTCTAACTTTTGCTGTTAAGTTATGTTGGAAATATATAGAAATGCTGATGATTTATGCTGTTTTATTTTGTATTCTGCATGTTTGCTAAAGTTGTTAATTATTTCCACCAACTTTTTAGTTAATTCTCTAGGATTCTTTAAATATACCATTATATAATCTGCAAAGAGTGATAGTTTAGTCTTGTCATTGCCTACTTGAATCCTCTCAGTTTCTTTTTCTTCTTTAATTGCTATTCCTAACATTTCTAGTACAATGTTAATAAAAGAGGTGTTAAAGGGCATCCTTACTTCACTACTGATCTTATTGGGAAGACTTCTAACTTAATCTCCATTGCAGATGAAATTTGCTGATGGCTTTAAGTACATATTGATTATTATTTTTAGTAAAGGCTCATCTATTGCTATACTTTTTGTGTTTTCAATAGGAATGAGTGTTGTGTTTTGTTGAAGGCTTATCCTGCATCTTTTGAGATAATCACGTGATTTCTGTTGATTTGATTATTGATATAGTCAATTATATGGATGGTTTTTCTTAAACCATCCTGGCATTCCTGCAATAAATATCATATAATCATTGTTATTGATCCTAATGATACTTTGCTGTAGTATTTTTGTGAGTATTCCATTTAAGATTTTTGCATCTATATTCATTAAGGAAATTGGTCTGTAGTTTTCTTTCTCTGTTTTTGATCTGCCTGGATTTGGACTCAGGACCATATTTGTGTCAAAAAGGAATTTGATAAAACTCTTTTGTTTATTTTGTCAAAAAATTTGTATAGTATTGATATTAGGAGATCTTCAAATGTTTGATAGAAATCACTTGTGAATCCATCAGGCCCTGGGGACTTTTTCTTAGGGATTTCCTTGATGGCCTGTTCAATTTCTTTTTCTGAAATGGGATTATTTAAGTATTCTATTTCCTCTTTTATTAATATTGGCTACTTATATTTTTGTAAATATTCATCAATTTCACCTAGATTGTCATATTTATTGACATATAATTGAGCAAAATGGTTCTTAATAATTACCTTAATTTCCTCTTCATTAGATGTGAAGTTGCCCTCTTCATCTTTGATACTGTTAATTTGATTTCTTTTTTTATTAGATTAACCAGCACTTAACCTATTTTATTTGTTTTTCCAAGGCTCCTAGACTTATTTATTAGTTCAATTGTTATTTTACTCTCAATTTTATTAATTTCTCCTTTAATCTTTAGAATTCTTTCTACAAGTCCTTACTGATTATGATTTTTATTGCACTGTGGTCTGAAAAAAAATCCGTTTATTGTTTCTGCTTTCCTACAATTGTTTTCAATGTTTTAATACTTGAATACTTGATCAGTCATTGTATATGTGCAATCTGCTGCTGAAAAGAAAGTGTATTCCTTTTTGGTCCTATTTATTTTTGTCCAGATATCTACTAGCTCTAATTTTTCCAATATTTCATTTACTTCCCTCACTTCTTTGTTATTTATTTTTTAGTTTGATTTATCTAGTTCTCATAGAGGAAGGTTGAGGTCTCCCACTAATATGGTTTTACTATATATTTCCTCTGTAAACTTCTTTAGTTTCTCCCTTAGAAATCTGAATGCTGTAGCATTTGGTGCATATATGTTCATTATATATACTGCCTTTCATCAAGATGTAATTACCTTCCTTATCTTTTTTAATGAGGTCGAGTTTTAGTTTAGCTTTGTCTGAGATCATAATTGGTGCTCCTTCCTTCTTTGTCTCAGTTGCAACCCAGTAAGTTTTTATTAACCCTCTTACCTTTACCCTGTGTATATCTACCTGCCTCAAGTGTGTTTCTTGTAGACAACATATGGCAGGACTCTAGTCTTTAATACATTCTACTATTGGCTAGTGGTGAGTTCTGTGGGAAGGAAACTAAAACAAGTTCTGGACTTTCTGCCACGATGTTGGAACAAGCAACAGTGGGAATATTAGAGAGAGAAGAAATTGACAAGACTGACAGTTGGTAGGGCAAGGGACAACTGGGAGTGGTGGTTGGTCTTGTGACTAGCACTTCCTTCCTGGTATGGGAAGTATGAGGAGCTTTTCTTTCCAATCTCTGAATAGAAGTGCCTTTATTTCTTCAGCCCAAAAAGACAGGACCAACCAGCTCTGAAAGTCAGAACTTTTCTTGTTGCTTGCTATCTATTGCTAAGATTTTGAAATTAAGAAAACTAGCACAGATATAGTGTAGACAGGGCTAAGAGAAACCCTCCACCAGTCTGTGAGGCCTGGCCTCAGCTCCAATGCTGAGAAAGACTTAAACCTTATCTAGAGAAATCCATCTTGCCTGATACCTCTCTAATCTGAACTGGTTATTAAAGCTTATCTTATTTGAATATCACATTCAGATAAGAAGACTATCTTTTCAGGGGGAATAGAGGGAGCGCAACCTCAGGACAGTCATTCAACCTCAAACAGTCCTTATCAGACCCCTGCTGGGTGACTAGGGTCTGGGGAAAGGTTTGTCCCTCAGGAGGGTCCGTGTTTACCTGCTCTGGGGCATCTTTGGCATCAATCCATAGAGAAGACATTCCCACAGGCTATCATGAGTGTCCCATTTCTCAGACACCCCATTTTGTTCAAAAATAGCCTCTCGTCAGGAGCATTTCTTTCCTTTTGCCTCACCGGCAGCCATATTCCCTCTCTCCCTTCAACTTCTCCATTCCCTGCTACAAATCTTTCCTATCCCCTATTCTTAAACACTAATCTTTCTCAATAAATATTATAGTTCATCTCATTCACAGTTACAGTTATGAGTACTGTCTGTATATTTCCATTTTTACTTCCTCCTTAGGTTCTCACATTTCTCTTATCTCTCTTATCCTCCCCTCCAGCTTTTTCCTTTTAGTTGGTTTCCTCCTTGTCCCCTCCCTAATGTTACTACCCTTCCCAACACTTCTCCTTTTATTGATTCTTCTCTTACTATAGTGCCTTTTAAATTATCATCCACCCTCTATCTCCCTTGTATTGATTCCCTCCCCACCAGCTAATTTATTATCCTTCTACTTCCCTATAGGGCACTATACAATTCTCTGCCCCAATGGATCTGATTGTTCTTGCCTCTCTGAGTCAATTTCAATGCATGTAAGATTTAAGTATTACCTGTCACTAATCTCTTCTACCCTTCCATTGTAATTGACTTCTCCCCTCCCCCATTTGCATCTTTTTTAATTTTATTTTTTATTATTTTTAAGTTTATTTAACTAATTAATTTAGAATATTTTTCTATGGTTACATGAATCATGTTATTTCATTTCCCTCCTCCCACCATCCTCCCATAGCCAAGAAGCAATTCCACTGGGTTTTACATGTGTCATTGATCAAAACCCATTTCTGTATTATTAATAAGTCCACTAGGGTGATCATTTAGTGTCTACATGCCCAATCATATCCCCATGAACCCAGGTGACCAAGTAGTTGTTTTTCTTATGTGTTTCTATTCCCACAGTTCTTTCTCTGGATGTGGATAATTTCCTTTCTCATAAGTCCCTCAGAATTGTCCTGGATCATTACATTGCTGCTAGTAGAGCAGTCCAGTACATTCAATTATGCCAAAGTGTATCAGTCTCTGTGTATAAGGTTCTCCTGGTTCTGCTCCTTTCATTCTGCATCACATCCTGGAGGTCATTCCAGTTCCCATGAAAATCCTCTAGTTCATTATTCCTTTAAGCACAATAGTATTGCATTACAAACAAATAAAACAATTTGGTCAGCCATTTTCCAAGTGAAGGGCATAACCTCATTTTCCAATGTTTTGCCACCACAAAGAGCATGACTATAAATATTTTTATACAAATCTTTTTCCTTATTACCTCTTTGGGCTATAAACCCAGCAGTGGTATGCCTGGGTCAAAGGGCAGGCAGTCTTTTAAAGCTCTTTGGGCATAGTTCCAAGTTGCCTTCCAGAATGGTTGAATCAATTTACAACTCTACCAGCAGTGCATTAATATCCTAATTTTACCATTGTATAATTGAAAATCTGTTACCCTAAAAAATAACTACATTTCCTGGGAGCCCACTGACCTCCAGTCCTTATGTACTTCCTAAAGATAGGGTATACTAGGCAGGGACATAGATTGTCCCATCCTCATTTTGGCCCTTTCCATAAGCATGGCGGTGGTGAGTGGGGATTTTGAAATGGCTCATAAGCCATGGTCACATGGCCTTTATACTGTATCCTCTTTATTCCTTGATTTCTAATAATCATTAATAAATCCCATAAAATATAACATTTTAATATTTGAGATCTAATTAAAATTTTTACATTCATGGCAACCACTTGGAGAAGAAATTCTCAATCTTTTTAAGATTCCCCTATCTTTAATCTCTTTACTGGGTGAAAGGATATGCAAAGTTTAATGGCCTTTTGAACAAGGCTCCAGATTGCTCCCCAGAATGGTTGTATCAGTTCAGCTTCAACAGGAGTGTATTGGTGTCTTTATTATTATCTATTCCCTCTGATATTTATCACTTTCCTTTCTTATTATATTATACATTCTGATTTGGTATGAGGTAGTACCTCAGAGTTGTTTTAATTGACATTTCTCTAATCAATAGTGATTTGGAGCATTTTTATTTTCTTATGACTAAAGGTAGTTTTAATTTCATCATCTGAGAATTGCTTGTTTATAGATTTTGACCATTTATCAATTGGAAAATGCTTTGTATTGTAAATTTGACTAGTTTTCTTTTTATGCTTGTTTTGAATATTGAGTTTGATGACAGAATTTTCATTTTAGTTCTGGTCATTCCATCAGAAATATCTGGATTTTTTTCTATTCCATTAAACATACATTTCTTCCCCTAAGTTATTGTGCTCACGTTCACTGGGTAGGTGTTTTTTTTTGTTGTTGTTGTTGTAGATCTACATCCTTTGCCTTAAGGAAAATCATATTCTATGACTCATGCTCTTTTATGATAGAAACTGCTAGATCCTATATAATCTTTTCTATGGTTCCATAATATCTGAATTTTTCTGGCTGCCTATTGTATTTTCTCCTTGGTTTGGGAGTTCTTGAATTGAATATAATTTTGGGGGGATTTTAAAATTTAGGATTTCTTTTAGGTTATGATAAGTGAATTCTTTCCATTTCTATTTTCTCTTCTTATTTAGGAACATCAGGACAGTTTTTCTTAAGAATTGCTTTCAAGATTTCTAGGTTCCTTTTTTGATGATCATTTTTAGGCAATACAATGATACTTAGATTTTCTCTCTGGGAGCTTTTTTTCCAGTTTAGATAATTTTCCAGTAAGAGACTTCATTTTTTCCTCTATTTTTTTCATCTTTTTTAAATTGTTTTGTTTCCTGATATCTCATGAAGTCATTAGTTTTCATTTATATCATTCTAAATTTTAGGGAGCCATTTTATTTTTGAGGACTTTATATTTCCTTTCTATAGGACTTATTTCCCTTTTTGTGGTATTGTATTTCCTTTTAAAGAACTGTTTTCTTCATCAAGTTTTTGTTTTTAGTAATTGATTTTAAAAAATTACCTTCCATTTTAGAATCAAAAGTATGTATCTAAGGCAAAAGAGTAGTAAGGACTTACAAGGAGGATTTGACTAGCCTTGGTTAACACATATAGAAAGTGTATGAGACCATATTTGTACCCAGGATGGACAATCTCTGGACTCGGCACTCTTATCTACTGAGCCATCTAGCAGTAACCCCACCCACCCACCAAGCTGTTGATTTTCAATTTGTCTGCTAAGTTTCTTATTCTTCATTTTTCTGGTTTCACAAATCTAATTTTTAAAGAATGGTTTTGTTGTGTCAACTTTTCAACCTTTTTTTTTTTTAATTTAGCCCATTTCTTCTTGAATTGCTTTCATTTCTCTTCCCCATTGTCCTCTGCTTTTCTTAACTAAGATTTGCAGTTATGCAAATGTTAACAATTATGAAGAAAGCAAGAACTTTTTGAGCTCTTCCAAAATCTGAGTCCAATTAATATTTTTCTTCAGGATATTTTGTGTGTTTGCTTTGCTTTCACTGTCCCCTTCTGTGT
The DNA here is from genome assembly GCF_027887165.1 of Monodelphis domestica. NCBI lineage: Eukaryota > Metazoa > Chordata > Mammalia > Didelphimorphia > Didelphidae > Monodelphis > Monodelphis domestica. The sequence goes on along the minus strand of NC_077234.1, from coordinate 103,850,475 downwards.
ATGTGCCTTGCTCTTTCTTTTTTCTATAAAAATTATCTCTGATTATGTGTTTTGGTTTTGGTTTGGTTTGGTTTGCTCATTTTCCCAGCCTTTTTCTTGACTTTCACTTAGCTCTGCTCTCCAGGAGGATAGGGCACCCTCTTAAACTTTAGCTCTTCCTTCATGCTATACTTAGCCTTATTTCTGAGTTTCCTCAAATTTCAATTCTTCCAAGATAGTATGATAGTCTGTCAGCTGAGAGCTCTGAGAATCACCTCTCACTTCTGATTCAACTGCTCACTGCCTCTGTTGATGGTTCAAATTCTAGCTTCAAGCTTGGCAGAGACTTTTGGTCTCACTCTGCCCTTGATCAGAGCAGGCACGCTGTACACAGCAGACTGCCCTGACCTGGGGCTCTTCATTGAGCTTTGGTAAGGGGAAACCAGACTTTCCTGATCTGCCCATTGCTATTCTTTGCATTTCTATCCTTTTTTAGAGTTCTTCCAGGGGTTCACTTTGAATCCTCAAGTTTTTATTTTTGTATTATATTACGTTATTGTCCTCTTTACCATTTGTATTTTGGTCATCTTTCATACTGCAAAAATTTTGCTTTCAGGCTTTTTCTCTGTCTTTTGCTCATTTGAGGGGTCCTTTCCTCCCCGCCTTGATTTGTCTATATGCTGAATCTTAGCCCCATTCTTAGGGTGGAGAGAATGCTGTTCTGTGCTTTCACTTTTCCTAGGATCACTTTCTCTGCCTCAGTCTCAGATTCAGCACTATGCAACCCGGACCTCCACTTGCTATGTGGAGGTTTGCACCTTTTCAAGTAGAGTTCTGCCTAATCCTGTTGAGTCTAGGCTTTGTTTGGCAGAGTTCCTCCCACTGCTCCCTGCCCAGAGTCTAGCCCAGCCTCTGTTCTGGCAGAACTATGTAGGAGCACTTTCCTCACCCAGCTGACTCTTCTGAGTTGTGTAAATTTCCACTCTTATGCTGCTGAGGCTGCCTGAGGCTGTTATGCCCTATTCTCTGTTCTATATTGCTCTTCTGCATTGTATTATATTGTGTACCGGTTCTGTGGAGATTTGCTCAGCAGTCTCTCCTAGAACCCGAGGGATATAAATCCTGCTTGCTGTCTCTCCATGTTATTCGGGACTACAGCATTACTCCATCCTTTCTTCTGTTGGTTCTGCTGCTCCAATATTCCTTTTGAGGTGTTTTTGTTCTTCTGAGGTCATTTGGAGGGTCATTGATGAGCTGTAAGTGTTTCTTACATTGCCATCTTGGCCTTATCATTTTGGTATTTCCCAATTCAGTTTCTGGGGTGCCTGAGCCCCCCAGCCCCACTACCACCCAGCCTTAGTATTTCAAATGTTTTTTACAGTCCCCCACCCTATATTTTAATGATAGCCACAGCAAGTGTTATGATTCATGAATTTTTTTTTGTTACTTTGAATTCTCTTTTGTGGTAATTATATATATATATATATATATATATATATATATATATATATATTACATAATGGTCTTCTAGATAAAAAGAAGATAATTGTAATTGTTTCTTAATGTTGATACTAAAATTATTTCTAAAGGGAGGAGGAAGTGAACTGTGAATACTTATTTATGCCAATTCACCTGGCCAGGAGACTACCCTCACAGAATGGAAATTGGCAGAATACCTTGAAACTGAAACAATTTTATGACTTTTATTTATAACCTATATTTTTTAAACTTTTATAACATTTTAGAAAAGATTAAAACTCTTCAGTTAATCCCATTATATCAAAATGGAGACTTTACTTACTACCAGCAACATTTAGGCATTCTCTATCTCCTAATGTGAAAAAAAATAGGGAAAAATGGACACACCCTTCTCTTGAAGAAGTTTATGACCTGATCCAGTCTCAATAGGTGGACACCTCAACAGGTGGAGGTAGACAAATCAATTCAACACAATCTCCATAAGGGAAGGAGAGTAAAGTCCTCCTCATTCAACTTGACCTTCATAATGATAGCTGGTGAGCATCAAAGACCATAACCCTTAGTAAAATGTTGCCAGTTACCATTCCCCTATAAAATTCGCTTCAGAACAGAAAGAACTAATTCAAAACATTCATAAAAATCAAATTTGTGTCCATCTCCATGTATAGGCAGTATACTTCTGGTTGGGGCTTCAAAAAGTGCTTTGAATTAATAGACCTTCTTTTGGCATGTCAAAAGAAAGGAAAATGGACAAATTTGAACTTCCTTAGCATTGCTTTAGTCCACAGTTTATATGCTGTTACGGCTTCTTCTGATCACTTTTGAAAGAAGTTAAACAAATTATTTTTCTGGTAGCTGCATAAGAATTAGAGAAGGCAATGACTGGTATAAAGATATGGAGAAGAAGGGAGAAAAATGTTTTTCTCTTTTTCATGTTTAAGAGGGAGTATTGTTAAAGATTTTCCAGATATAAATAGCAGAATTAAAAGACAAGTTTCATGTTATGATGTATACATTTTTAAAATACTGTGTGAGAAATTATGAAGGAAATTAAAATGGACATCATTAATTTTTTTTCTATTTTCACTAACCTTCTTACATTACAAAATACACATAAAATAAATTCCAAAATGTTTCTTTTTGAAAAACAAAAAGCAATTTTCAGAATTTAAAGTGTATGCCAAGTATTATACAAACAGATGGATAAAACAGTGGGTGGAAATGAATTGAAAATTATATTAGATTATCCTAAGTAATGCCATCTGACATCCAGTTAAGGAAATGTTATAAAATTCATTTTCTCTATATATCCATCTGACATCTATTGGTAACATAAGAACTTAACATATTGAATATGGATAATTTCTTTTAAATTCTGTCAGTGTTGTTATGTTTTGTTTTGTATTGTAACCTTGCATGAAGATGACTACCATATGCTTGTGACAGGGTTCCACAGGTCACCAACTTCAGGTGTTAGTTACCTCTTTGTCCCTACTTATTTTGTGCCCACATTCCTTCTCATCATCTTCAATTAAATACTAATAAAATAATATTCCAGGCACATAGATCATTTTAAAAATTCCTAAATAATTTCTATATTTCTTAATTGATCAACTAAAGTCAGAAGTTATTTACCTTCCTTGTTGACTTTTTTATTAGATTGTTACAGTGAATATTTCCCTTTATCTTCAAATAAAAGTGATAATATTGGTAAAATTCTAGGCATAATATCTGACACTAGTGACCATTTGAAAATCCCTCTGTCACTTCTTTCCTTTTTCCACCCCCTTCTCTTTTATTCATCCTCTTATTCTGCAATTAGGAATGAAAAAAATGATTTAGTTATAGGTAGTTTGTTTTTGTTTACTCTATGATTTTTCTGACCTGTTCTTTTATTATCATTTTTTCTATTTTCCTTTGATTTTCAACCATATTTCTTGTATAGATTTAGCAAAGAATTTTTCATTTGTGTGTCTGTTATTCACATATATAAATTCATAGATATCTTTCTATTATTTAATTCTTCCTATGTTACTGGAGGGGTAATATCTCTGGTATGGAGGGCTTGTTGTGCCCTTCTAGGGCAGCTCTCCAGCCTCAGACCCTCACCTGACACCCAGCTCTCACTTGTGGCTCCCAGTAGCTGCTAGCATGCAACAGTGGCCACACCCCGGGCAATGGCTTCAACAGGCCGGCTAAACCTTGTGAGGGTAGCCATCGGGTTGACGTTGACCCCTGGTGAACTAGGCTTTGCTCACCCAGCATGTGAAGACTGCTTCGGTGGAACAGGTGGAAGAAACCAAGAAGAAGGTTCAACGGCTGAGATGGCGATGCAGCAAGGCACTGTGGAGTGCTTAGGGTGTGTTGGAGCACAAAAGACAACACGGCCATCCAATGCAGCTGAGGAAGTCTCCAGGTGTAACGACTTTTCGTGCCAATGGACCCAGGCTTCCAACGTCGAGAGAGTGGGACTGTCTCTGTGCATCGACTTTTCCACTTAAATCTTCAAGCACAGGTGTCTTTGTGCACAAAAATGCACAAAGACAATAGTCTTCCTCTGTTCGAGAGACAACCAACCATGTTACTATACTTATCTTACTTATATTTCTATTGTCTGGAGTGTTTTCAAAGAAACTAATCTGCTAATATGTATTTTATATGAATACCAGAAATGCTTCTTTTATTAAAGAGTTTCTCTTCCTTCCTTTCCTTTTTTCCTTCTCTCACTCTTTGTTTCCTTCTCTCTCTCTCTCTCTCTCTCTCTCTCTCTCTCTCTCTCTCTCTCTCTCTCTCTTTCTTTCTTTCTTTCTTTCTTTCTCCCTTAATTTCTTCCTTCCTTCCTTTCTTCTAAATCACAACCTATGTGGAGATAAAGGGAGGAGAGAGCATTGAGAACTAGGGATAAATTCTTCTTTACATTTAAAAAAATTATTGATTAATATTTAGTGGTTAAATGGAACAGAGAGCAATGGTAGGAAACATGGAATTAATAGTGTCAGTTTATTGTTTATAGCCTTAGGACATATACCAATAATTTATAAATTAATTATGTATTAGAACTTACAAACATGATATCTTCCTAAACAGAAACAGACTACCCAACTTCTTCACATTTAGTCCAACAAAAATATAGAGATTATTTACTGATCGGGATCATTTAATTATTGATGAACTATATAAAATCACTCTTTACACTCCAGAAATGCATGAAAATCATCCAGGAAAATCAGGGCCAGAATAGTCAAACAAGCCCTTATTCTCATCTAGATATTTGTAGTGCATAAGTTTCCCTCTCTTGCAGTGGGGTTGGAAGGTTTCTCTCAAAGGATGGTAGCATATTTAACTTTGAAACAGAGATGGTAGAGACACTAGGAAGCAGCAATGAACTAAGCAATGACCTATGTATGAACAATACAGACTAGTGGACCATATGGAGATGCCAAGAAAAACAGTTTCTCACCTCACTGTCCAGCAAAGTGGAAATTTTCCCTGCCAAAATGCTCCAATTCAGAAACTAAAAAATGTAGAGGTGAATGAATAAAAGGAAGTGTCAAATTAAAAAATCCAAATCTAAAAATATGCTACAAAAGAGAGTGACATTATAAATAACAATCAAGGAAAGTTAATATTAATCTATACCCCTTTTAGTTCCTTGAGACAACCATGTGATTTGTAAATTTAAAAAAATCTTGTGAACCTCTGAACTTTACCTCTGTGAGATGATGGGTGAAGTCTTACCTCTTCATGTTGACCATGCTAGGAGATGCTGTTCCAGTGCTTTGAAGCCATTCTAAAGATTGTGTGATGACTCCTAGCATCCATAAGATTGGTCTCTTCTCTGGAGTGAGTATGAAGTCCTTCAAATCTGAGGGGCTCAGGAAATAGACAACATGAAGTGCTTAAATTTAGGCTAGGGGGAAGAAGTAGGGTCTTCTTCCCTTGGAATCACATAGGGAGAGAGTGGCAAAGAGAGAGCAAATGCACATGCAGTCTGACTCTTTACTGGGGCTGGTTTGCAGGAGTAGATATCAAAGAAAGGAGTACCCCATATGGCTAGTATCTTTTCTTTCTCTGATACACTTTTTATTATTTAATAAATAATTACAAATTAAGATATGGTATTGACAACTGAGTTTTCTGCAGTTTCACATTTGCCACTGCCCCCTGAGAACTCACTCTGAAGGAAGTCCCAGACACACCTGTTTTGGATTGAACAATAGACCTCTAAGTGTTTGGTGACCCAAGTTTGGGTGGGACTGGTAAACAGAGTCAAATATTGAATACCCATATTTGTCTTAGAAGCTTCTCCCATTGTATTAAAATCCTCTCTCAGGAAGTCCAGCTCTTAGTTTGACCCTTTCCTTTTGTATTCATTGTAGTAGATCACTTTCTGATATCCCACCTGCTGGTTGCAACCTCTTTGCACTCTGCTTGCAGTCAGTCTAGGCATACTTACTATATGAAGTTCTCCAGAGGGTATAAAATACTCCCAAGTTCTGTTACTCTTTGGAGAATCATCTCTCGCTGAGCATTCTATGAGAGATACAGTGCCCAGAGTCCCAGAACTCTTGGCTTTGTGGGTTTTTTGGCACTTGATTCTGTATGGTGGCCAAAATTGAACACTATAACTTCCCTGATTAAAGACTTGTTTTTTGCTGTCTACTTTAGTAGTTCTGTGTTATTTCCAAGTTAACAGTCTCTAGAGAATGTTAATCATAACATAATTCTAAGCAGAGACTGGAAAATATGCTTTCAACAAGGATAATATGAATACTTAGATGTAATTAAATTAGCAATTTTTAAAAATGAAATAAAAAGTCTCAAGGAAAAATAAAAAAAATAAATAGCTTACAAGAAAAATAGGTAAATCTAACCTAAATAATGAACTTCCTGAAAAATAGAATACATAAAAATAAATAAATGACTCATTAGAGAACAAAAAAATTAAAAACAAAATCAAAAGACTGAAAAAATGTCATAAAAAATACAACTTACATGGAAAAAAGATGTTAAGGAGATAATTAATGAATCATCATCATATTCTTTGAAAATATGATTGGGTTAAGCCTGGGGACTTCCAGGTAAACATGGCAGCAGTGTAGACCCAGGACTCTTCCTCTCCTCCCCACCTACTGATATAGACTACCTCAAAAAGCCAAAAAAAAAAAAAACAACCAAATTCATATGAACAAAGGGACTCTTTGTAGGATGCAGCATTGAAGCTATGTGGGAGTTGTGCATTTCCACACTATAAGGCGGTGAAATAGCTTTCACCAAAATGTGAGCTGTTAAACCCTCCCCCATACCACCTAAGGAGTCAGAGACAGAGCCAAAATGCTAGAATAAGTGAGTGAGCAAGGGGCACCTCTAGAGAGAGTGAGGGGCACCTTTAAGTCCTTGGCAGCTGACTAAGACCACAAAGACCTACCCCTTAGAGCAGCTACACCTGAGACCCCAACAGGCTGAAGAGTACAGACCTTGGGTGCCCAAACAGAGATAGCACAGAGAATGGCAGTAAATAGTAGAAGCTGCAGAGACTTGAGAGGTGGCCTCAGGCAAAAACCAAGCTCCTTAGTTCCATATACAGAGAGCCTGTCCTCCTCACTCACACTTCTAACTGGAAAGGGAAGGAAAAAGCACCATAGTGATGGCAAACAATGCCCAGGAAAACAAATTTCCAACACCAAGAAAAACAAGAAGAAGTCATTGACTCTGGATGATTTTTATAGAAGAAAAATCCATACTACAGAGGAAATAGCAGAAGAGGAAATACAAATAAATGCACCCAAACATTCCAAAAAAGTGGAAATTGGAAACAAGCTCTTGAAGAATTTAAATCAGAGCTTATAAAAAAAAAAGATGGAAGGATTTTGGCAAGAAAAGTAGGAAATGGTTCAAAAAGAAAACAGCACTTTAAAGGACAGAAATTCCCAATTAGAGAGATTCCCAATTAGAGAAACAGCTGGAAGCCATGAAAAGCAGTATAAACCAAACAAAAAAGGAAAATCAAAAGAATGTAGCTGAAAATCAGCCCTTAAAGATCAGAATTGGGCCACTGGAAGACAATGATCTTGCAAAACAGCAAGAATTAATAAAGAAAAGTCAAAAGACTGACAAAATAGAAGGAGACATGAAATATATCACTGATAACATGAAAGATCAGATAAACAGATCATGAAGAGAAAATTTGAGAATCATTGGTCTACCTAAAAACCCAGAAATAAACAGAAATCTTGACATCATACTACAAGAAATTATTCAAGAAAACTGCCCTGATGTTCTTGAACAAGAGGGCAAAATAGACAATGAAAGAGTTCATAGAACACCCTCTACACTAAATCCTCAAAAGACAACTCCCAGTAATGTAATTGCCATTTCAAGAGCTTCCAATCTAAGGAGAAATTTTACAAGAAGACAAAAAGAAATTATCCAGATAAGATACAAATTAGATATCAGGGAGCACCAATCATGATTACACAATATCTGGCAGTTTCCAAAGTAAAGTACTGCAAGGCTTGGAATATGATGTTCAGAAAGGCAAGAGAATAGGGTCTTCAACAAAGGATCACCTACCCATCAAAACTGACTATATACTTCCAGGGAAAAGTATGGGCATTCAATAAAATAGAATATTTCCAAATATTTCTAAAGAAAAGATCAGAACTAAGTGGAATGTTTGATATCGAAACACAAAAATCAAGAGAAACATGAAAAGGTAAATAAGAAAGAGAGGGAAAGGGGGGGAAATGTTTTTTTTTAAATTTAAACTTTCTTCTTTAAGGGCTTCAATAAGATCAAATTGCTTATATTAATATCTGGGAAAATATTATTAGTAACTCTCAAAAATTATATTCCCTATTATAAATTAGAAGAATCATTCATAGGTAAAGATTGGGGTAATAAGTGGTCTAAGATGATATGCAAAAAAGAAAAAAGGAGGGGGGATTAGAAAATGACAACAAGAGAAACTAGAAGGAAGAAGTTAAATAGGATAATCTTTATCACACAAAGAGACAAATGGGAAGGGGAGGGGAAGAATACTATTATAAGGAAGAGAGGAAGAGAGTGCTAATAGGTAATACTTAAACCTTACTCTCAGTGAAATCAGTTCTGAGAGGGAAGAGCATATAGATCCACTAGGGTATTGAATTCTATCTCACCCTACAGGGAAAGTGAGAAGGGAAAACTAAGGGGTGGGAGGTTGGGAATACAAAAGGGGAGGGAAAGAGAGTGGGGAGGGAACTGAACAGAACCCCCCAAAATAATAATAAGGGAACCAGAAGGAGGGATCACAAAGGGAAGCATATTAAAGGTGGGGATTAGGGGGATGGATTAAAAGCAAACCACTGGTTTAAAAGGATATAGCAAAAGAAGAAAGGACAGAACTAGGAGAGGATATCAAAATGCTGGGGAATACACTAGTGGCAATCATAACTTTGAATGTGAATGGGATGAACTCACCCATAAAACAAAAACAAATAGCAGAGTGAATTAGAAACCAAAATCCCACCATATGTTGTCAACAAGAAACACACATAAGGTGGGCAGACACTCAAAAGATTAGAATTAAAGGTTGAAGCAAAAATCTATTGGGCCTCAACTGAGAGAAAGAAAACAGGAGATGCAATCATGATATCTCACAAAGCCAAAGTAAAAATAGATCTGATTAAAAGGGATAGGGAATGTATAACATCCTGATAAAAGGCAGTATAGACAATGAGGAAATATCAGTAATCAACATGTATGCACCAAATGATATAGCATCCAAATTTCTAAAGGAGAAACTAGTGGAATTGAAGGAGGAAACAAATAGTAAAACTACACTAGTGGGAGACCTGAACTTACCACTATCAAATTTAGATAAATCAAACCTAAAAATAAATAAGAAAGAGGTAGGAGACATAAATGACATCTGAGAAAAAAATAGAGTTAGTAGATATGTGGAGAAAAATAAATAGCGACAAAAAGGAATATACCTTCTTTTCAAAAGTACATTGTACATTCACAATGATTGACCACATACTAGTGTAAAAACATGGCAAACAAGTGCAAAAAAGCAGAAATAATAAATGCAAACTTTTGAGATCATAATGCAATAAACATAAAAATTAGTAAGGGTATATGAAGAGCCAAATCAAAAATTAATTAGAAATTAATTAATATGATTCTCCAAAATCAGTTAGTTAGAGAACAAATCATAGAAACAATTAATAATATCATTGAAGAAAATTACAATGATGAGACATCCTTTCAAAATCTATGGGATGCAGCCAAAGCAGAACTCAGGGGGAAATTTAGATCCTTGAGTTCATATATTAACGAATTAGGGAGAGGTCAACAAAATGATCATGCGAATCAAAAAACTTGAAAGTGAACAAATTAAAAATTCCGAGATGAAAAATAAATTAGAGATCCTAAAAATTATAGGAGAAATTATTAAAATTAAAAGTGAAAGAACCATTGAATTAATAAATAAGACTAGAAGCTGGTATTTTGAAAAAAAAACAAATAAAATAGACAAAGTACTGATCAATCTAATAAAAAAAGGAAAGAAGAAAAACAAATTAACTGTATCAATGATGAAAAGGGAGACCTCATCTCTAATGAAGAGGAAATTCATTAAAAACTATTTTGTCCAATTCTATGCCAACAAATATGGCAATCTAGGTAATATGGATACATATTTTCAAAAATATTAATTGCCTAGATTAACATAAGAAGAAATAGAATTCTTACATAATCCTTATCATAAGAATTTGAACAAGCCATCAAAGGACTCCCTAAGGAAAATTTGCAGGGCCTGATGAATTCACAAGTGAATTAAATCAAACATTCAAAGAATAACTAATCCCAATATTATATAAATGATTTGACATAATAAGCAAAGAAGGAGTTCTACCAAATTTCTTTTATGACACACATATGGTACTGATTCCAAAGCCAGGCAGGTCAAAAAGAGAGAAAGAAAACTATAGACCAATCTCCTTAATAAATATAGATGCACAAATCTTAAATAGAGTACTAGCAAAAAGACTCCAACAAGTGATCACAAGAGTTATTCATTATGATCAGGTAGGATTTATATCAGGAATGCAAGGATGGCTCAATATTAGTAAAACTATCTACATAAATGACCATATCAACTAGCAAACCAACAAAACTCACATGGTTATCTCAATAGATGCAGAAAGTCTTTTACATAATACCACACTCATTCCTATTGAAAACACTAGAAAGTTTAGGAATATAAGTGGCTTTCCTAAGAATAATAAATAGTTTATATATATGAAACCATCAGCAAACATCATCTGCAATGGGGATAAATTAGATGCATTCCCAATAAGATAAGTAGTGAAACAAGGATGTCCCTTATCACCTCTATTATTTAACATTGTACTAGAAACATTGGCAGTAACAATTAGAAAAGAAAAAGAACCTGAAGGTATTAAAATAGGCAATGTGGACACCAAGCTATCACTCTTTGCAGATGATATGATGAGCTACTTAATGAATCCTAAAGAATCAACTAAAAAGCTAGTGGAAATAATCAACAACTTTTACAATGTAGCAGGATACAAAATAAACCCATATAAGTCATCAGCATTTCTATATATTTCGAACACATTCTGATAGCGAGTCAGAAAGAGAAATTCCATTTAAAATCACCCTAGGCAATATAAAATTCTTAGGAATCCATCTGCCAAGACAAACACAGGAACTATATGAACATAACTACTAAACACTTTCCATACAATTAAAATTAGATCTAAATCATTGGAAAAACATTAATTGCTCATGGGTGTGAGGAACTAACATAATTAAAATGACCATCCTAAACAAACTAATTTTTTTAGTGCCATACCCATTGAACTTGGTAGAAACCTTTATTTTTTACTGAATTAGAAAAAAACCCATAACAAAGTTCATTTGGAAGAACAAAAGATCAAGGAAATCTAGGGAAATAATGAAAAAAAAAGTGAAGTAAGTTGGCTTAGCAGTTCCAGATCTCAAAATATACTATAAAGCAGTGGTCATAAAAACAATATGGTAATGGCTAAGAGACAGAAAGGAGGATCAGTGGAATAGACTTGGGGTAAGTGAGCTCAGCAAGACAGTCTATGATAAACCTAATGATCCCAGCTTTTGGACCAAAATCCATTCTTTTATTAAAAACTGCTGGGAAAAATTGGAAGACAGTGTGAGAGAGATTGAGTTTGGATCAACATCTCACACCCAACACCAAGATAAACTCAGAATGGGTGAATGACTTAAATATAAAGAAGGAAACTATAAGTGAATTAGGTGAACACAGAATAGTATACTTGTCAGATCTTTGGGAAAGGAAAGATTTTAAAACCAAGCAAGAGTTGGAAAAAATTACAAAATGTAAAAAAAAAATAATTTTGATTAAATTAAATTTAAAAGTTTTTTTTTTTTATACAAACAAAACCAACGCAATCAAAATAATAAGGGAACAATAAATTAGGGGGGAATTCTTCAGAACAAAAAATCTGAAAAATGTCTAATTACTCAGTTTTATAAAGAGGTAAATTAATTGTACAAAAAAAAGTCATTCCCCTATTGATGATCAAGGGACATGAATAGGTGATTTTCAGATAAATTTTCATATAATTTTCAGATAAAGAAATCAAAACTATGAATTAACATATGAAAAAGTGTTCTGAATCTCTTATAATCAATGCAAAAGAAATGCAAATTAAAACACCTTTGAGGTACCACCTCACACCAGCAGATTGGCTAACATTACAGTCCTAAATAGGTACCAAGAACTTTGTAAAAGACATAACCTTATAACCAAAAATAATTTACACTAACTTTTCAAGTCACACAAGTCTCCTCTCTGTTCCTTGAAAAAGACATTCTATTTCTTGATTCTGGATATTTTCACTGCTGATGTAGATATTTAGAATGCTCTAACTATATTACTCATCTCCAGATCCTGAATTCCATGTCTTTCAACTGTTAGCTAAAATCCCCTGGTCTATAGGAAACCTTTCCCTATGTTTCTTAATTTAAATGACTTCCCTCTATAAAGAGCTTCCTCTTTTTCCTGTATTTATTGTTTGGAAATTGTCTCCTACTTTCAGCTCCTTGACGGCAAAATGTAACTTTTGTCTCCCTTTGTGTTCCCGTCACTAAATTGGAGATTCTTAATAAATGTTTGTTGACTGACTTACTGAAAAGTTAAGTAATAACCCTACAGGAAGAAGAAAAGAGGAAATTTTAACAGAATTGAGAACTTTGAAGAATTTCTAATGAAAAGAGTAGAACAAATATAAGATTCAGAGAACTCTATAAAGCTAAAAATAAAATTGGCAACTTTTGAAAAAAGGTGGGGGGTACATAAGGAAAAAAATGGATAGAAAAGCAAAATAATTAGAAGTTCAGTAGGAAGCACAATCAAGCAGAAAATAACAAGTAGAATTCATCTTATACTTCAAAAAGTGCAGTTCAAACTGCAGATTTATACTACATAAATCAATAATTTTCTATTTGTGTTCAGCTATGGATATGGAAGTTCTGGGGGGTGGTGTTGTTGTTGTCTTATTTTCTTTTTTAATCTTTGGTGATTTAAAGTTTGTAATCCTGAACCTGAACTTAACTGTAAACTGACAGTGCAGGAGTTTGGCCTTTGTATTCCACAACTGTAAAGACACAAATTGAGCATAATACATTGCATGTAGTTATAATGGAACAACATTTTTGACTAGTTGAATGCCTAATTTGAGACTCATCTAACATTTCCAATATTTCATTTTTCACTTCCCAGTGAATAAGAAGGAGAAAATAAAATCTGTTATGCTCTTTTATTCATTACTTCACATAGCCATTGTGAAGGAGGAAACTAAGAAGCAATTCCCAGAATTGTCTACTCGGAGCTTTTTTTTTCTTCTATTTCTTGAGTAGCCATGAGGTAATGCAATAATGATGAAGAGCTAGTTCTTTAAAACCTTCCATCGTTATTTTGAATACCATCCTTTTCCCACTCTGATTCTTTCTCTAGTCCACATCTTTTCCAAATGATGATATTTATCCTTTTTCTCCTAAGGAATCCTGGGACACTACCGATTTGTGTTTTTATACAATAGAATTAATAATGGACAAATATTCATTGAGTGCTGTCTGCATGTCACTTAATGTTACAGGCACAGTAAGAGACAGAAGATGAGATATATGCTATGATCTAAACAGTGCTGACCTCATTGTTAGAATATAAAAATATAGATATTCAGAAACAGTTGGGAACAATATAAATTGACATTTTCCACATTTCCTTTGCTCTAGGTTACATAACAAACTGCTTTTCTTCTCCTTCCTAAAATAATGCTAAGTAATCATGCTGTGCATAAAACTAATATTTTCTGGCTCTCATAGTCTTGGTCAATTAAAAAAAAAAACCCTTTCCATTCTTGTAGTCATCTTTGTTCTGTACATTAATTTATTTTTGAGCTTTTTCAACTTGTTTCTTGGTATGCTTTAGACGTTTTTACTTTTTCTGAAATTATTTTTGCTTGTTTTTTTCTAATTTGATTTGTTTTTAATTTTTCTAATTTTGAGGATACTGAACTTTCTCCCTACTTAGGTTCATTTTCCCTGAAATTACCTTTTATGAGTGGACATAACTAGAATTATAATTTGCAAATGAATCTGGAAAAAACCCTTCACATTTCAATAATATAGTCTCCAAATCAAGAAGATGCCACAATGCTAGATGGCGAAACAAATTTGGTTTGAAGTACTAGCTCTGTTATTAACTATCATAAATTTCTGAAGAGACATATTCCTTCAGAGAAGGAAAACATAGTAGCTCCACCACCTTATGGGGAAATAGTGCTATTAATGACATTTATTTAAGTAGGAAGGGATGCCATTCAGAGGTGATTTGAAGATTTATTTTCTACCTTTCTCTTTCCTTGTTTAAAAAAAAAAACAAACTTAAACCGTTTCATGAGTATGAAGCACACTAGACAAAGGTTTTAAAGGTGAGAAAGCGAGGAAATGTTTCTAATGTAATAAAATACCATCTCCCACTTAAATCAAATTAGCAGAAAATATTTCATTTCTTTCAATCAACAGGTTCAATTTAGGAGTTATCAACCTGCAAAGAAGGCTTTGTTTGACATACAGCCAAGTGATATGCTTTGTTATAACTGCATATGCCATGAGGAGTCATTATTCTTTACATCTCTAATCCACTGATTTGTTTATACTGAAACTAACTGTTCCTGAAGCTGCTTTGTGACAAGAGTTTTAAAATATATGTCAAAACTGCCAACCCACTCCAAGTCCTAAATAAATAGAGTGTGTGGCCTATCTGTCCCTGAAAGAGTATTTTCATTCTTTGTATTTAGAAGGGGCAAAGCTCCAGGGAAATAGGATGAGCAATAAACAAAGGAAATCTTATTGCCTGTCCTACTTGCTCATAGGGTTATATCACTTTAAGAAAGCCTCATTTAAATCTGGTTTTACAAAGGAGTTAACTTATTTAATATAGAATAGAATTCTTGACATTACAAAAGGATTCACCATAAACCTCAATTAAATAGCAAACTCTTCCAAAACTGTAATATAATTCTAGCTACAAAAAATGAATTGTACACACCATTTGTGGGGGCTAATACATGTATTATAGTATATATTTAACCATTCTTTGGTGATAAAGGTGCATGAAGGAATTCTTACTAAATTTTTTCTACCATGTGTCAGTTCTCATAGGATTTCATAGTCTTTTTTTCTGGCCAGTATCACCATTCTGTCCCACTCCAGAATGAATTTGTCATAGGTAGGCACAATATATATATTTTAAATGTTTATGGTTTTGCTCTGGGCTATAAATGATATGGCCAGGAATGACTCTATTCAGTGACTTGAGTTCCAATCTAACTTTAGATATTTAATACTTTTGTAGCCTTCCTAAATAACTATTGTTGTTACTTACAACACAAACCCATTTGAATTAAAAACCAGCCATGTAAACACACAGGTCCTGTTTTGCTACATGGGATCAAATACCCAGTTGAGTTGAATTTTCCTTCATGGAAATGAGTTGGATCATTTTCTTTGTCAAATCCTTTTAAAAAACATTTTAACCAAGGGGAACATTGTACACAGTAACAACAATAATATATGATGATCAACTATCAATTGCTTAACTATTATCAATAATGAAAGGATCTAGGACAATTCTAAAAGACTCATGTCAAAAAACAAACAAACAAAAAAGGATATCCACTGCCTTAGAAGGAAAGATGGTGTCTGAATGCAATTTATACATTACATTCTTTATTTTATTTCCAATAGCATCTTTTCTCTATTGTAGTCAATATGTCTTCCTTCACAACATGATGAGCATGAAAATATTCATTGTATTATAGTACATATGTATTATATACATAATTTATCATATTGTCTGACTTCTTGGGAAAGAGTTTGGGAATGGGAGAGAAAGAGAGAACATGGATTGTATGATGTCAGGAAAAATATTTAAAAAATTTTTATTGACATGTAATCTGGGAAAAATGAAATATATTGTAAAAACAAAAAAAAAGTAGGGAACAATCTACTTTCAAAAAGTCATTTGAATATGGCCAAAAAGAGGGGAGATAACTTTGAGGCAAAAATAAAAATAGTCAGATGAATATTTTTCAGAATTACTATGCCTTTGATTCCATTTCCTGGATCCATTGAAAGGAAGATATATTAGCTTATAAAATCTTTGCTTTTATTGTCTTAACATAACAGGAGGGTTTTGTTCAGGTAAAAGGATAAATTAAGTAGCTTCTAAGGACCCTTCTAAATCTAAGAGTCTATGATTTTATATCTTGCATCTCCATATTTTTGCATATTTGGGAATATTCAAACTACTGTCATTTTTACTTTATTCATATATTTCAAGGCATGTAATTATAATCACTTATTATCTCAGTTCCCCCGAGAAATTTGCTAAGATTAAAGGCCAATAAGCAGCATATATTATTAAGGGTTTAATAAGTGCCAGGTATAGTAGTAAGTGCTGGGGATATAAATAGGGACAAAATAAAGCCAATACTTTTTATATATAATCACCTTCTATGTGCTCAGCACAAGACAGTTTTTGTTCTCTAGGAGCTCACACTGTAATAATACAAGCAAGAGATATAAAACTATGTACAAAGATATTATACATAGCATAATTGGATATGACCCATAGAGGAAAGGCACTAGTATTAAGGGGAATTAGATAAGTCTTCTTATTGAAGATGGAATTTTAGCTGAAACTTGAAGGAAGGCAGAGAAAACAGTAATGAGAGATGAGATGGGAGAATATATATAGTCTAGTCTTAAGGGACTCAATGAAAATACCAGGAATCTGATGATGGAAAGTCTTCTGTGAGTTACAACAAGGTCAGTGTCACCAACAAGATGTGTGTTAGGATGGAACAATGATTAAGGTAACCTATGAAGTTATTAAATATCAAAAAGAAGAGTTTATATTTGATGCTTTGAGGTGATAAGGACTCACTGCAGTTTATTGAACTGCAGGATAATATAATCAGGTCTGTTTTTTTTAGGAATACCACACTAACAGCTGAGTGGTGGATGGACAGCAATCAAAAGACTTGTGCCATGGAAAGATCTCAAGCAGCAGGCTATTGCAATAATCAAAAAGTGAAGGTATGAGGGCTTGCCCCAGGGTGGTACAAGTACAGGAGGAAATTAGGAAGGTTAAGGAACTCTATGTTTAGGCAACTAAGATGAGAAGTTAGAAAAATGATGCTGATTTAAATTAGTAGCAGGGTTGTTTTTTCAACTGGATATTCTCTATGCTAATAAATTTAGAAACTTAGCCCCAACTCCATCCTGTTTTTACATATGACATGCTATTTTATTTTTTCTTTGACATAGCAAAAATATATTCACTGATATGTATTTTGCAAAATCTTTGGTTTCAGGTAGCCTTTTTAAATGTCAAGGTGTCATGTCCAATGACATTTCATTGTACTCAAGTGATTAGGATTAATCAGTATTTCTACTTTGCCAGCAATAGTATATATGATTAAAGTATAGGTGCATATTTTAATCATCATCTTTCACTTACATAATATGTTTTTGGAAGCAAATTCAAAGAATTTGTAAAGGAGCTAATGACATCTCACAACAAAAGAAGATACGATGCAGAAAGAAATAAAAATCAACCTTTTAAGTAAAACATCTCTGATCATATAATTCAGAATATTAGAGTACCAAGTAAAGGTGTTTTGGGCCTTGTTTTTTTTTTGTTTGTTTGTTTTGTTTTGGAAATGTTTTTTTAGTATAATTATAAGTTTCTCTAGGAGTCAGAAGTCAAATTTTATTCCACTAAATTTCCAACATATTTAGTTAAATATACTATGCATGTTCACTAAGTATAACATCTATGATAAATCTGAAAATGAATGACTTGTCACTTCCAAAGGACAATAGGGCTCTCATCTTCTTTCCTCTGGAATTTGAAACAACATATTTTTTTTCCTGTCTAAGGAAGGGATGGATTTAATAATCTAATAGCCTTTTTCCAGGTCTATCTATAATCTATCATTAAATATTCAAAGATATAAGGAGACATGAAGTATAGGAGTGGAGATTATGTTATTATGATTTATGACCCAAATCTTCAAATTATTTATTACAAGAACTTAACCCAAGCCTTCAACCATGTCCAGTCATCATTCAAATTTGGCATATAGCCTGACATGTAAAAAAATGCCCATATTTACATTCTTTCATTAGAAACTCTAAATCTTCTCATTGTAAAAAAAGAGTATGCCCATAGTTTTAAACCTATTTCTGAATATACTTTCTCAGTGAGGATTTTTATTTTCTGTTAGCCTATCTACATTTTAAATATAGTAGTTGATGAATCTTTAAGCTAAAGGAGATGGCTTATCCACACTTGTGATCTATGGATATACATATATATATATATATATATGCCTCTGAAATCTTTTCAATCATGGGAATCAGCAAAGTAAATTCAAGTAAAAAAAACATTTATTAAATGCCTATTATGTGCAACACAGCTGCCTCTGGGCATTGAGTATTGAGTAGAAAAGAGGAACTAAATACAAAAAAGGAAAGAATCTTGGCCTATAGTGTTACCTTTTGTTCCTTTGTAACTAAATGACTGATAACATTTACATATTTTTAAATCCTTCCCTTCCTTCTTAAAATCAATATTGTTTGAGAAGAATGGTAAAAGCTAGGCAAAGGTGGTTAAATAACTTGCCTGGGGTCACATAGCTAGGAAGTATCTGAGGCCAGATTTGAACCCAAGACCTTCCATCTTTAAGCCTGACTCTCAATCCACTGAGCCATCTTGCTGTCCTCCATAATTTTTGTTTCAAAGTATTACATATAGTATATAAAGTATTGAGTAGAGTATTTCTGTTATATTTAAAATAGTGGGTTGTCATAAACTATAAGAGTTAAAATGGTTGAGGTTGTAAACTGTAGTGAGTCAAATAGTGGAAGATAAAAATTGTAGTAGATATAAGAGTGGGTGAGTAAATTGTGACCTCAGGAAATATGTTTTCACCATAGTGTCTTGTTTTAAATCAAATATTTAAGGTGGTCGCCATAATTCCCAATTATGAATATACCCAAGTCAACTGGGTTTTATAGAGATTTTTAATTAATAATACAATGAGGAATCAAAGAAAGAGAGAGAGAAAGAGAAAAGGAAATAAATGAGAAAAGAATAGGCTGGCCCAGGCAGCCCTGGCCAAGCCAGGCCTAAACCCTAAAAAAAAAGATCAGTCAGTCCTAATCACTCACCATAAAATCTATTCAAGTGAGGATTCAGTGACACCAGGCACAGGCACCAGACACATCTCAGCTGCTTTCATCAGCTCAATCCTCCATCTGAATGTTTCAGAATGAGTCCCTTGAGCTCCTATCTGAGCTCCTATTTAAAGGGCAATTTCTCCTATGTCACCTCCCCTAAGTCCTTACATCTACCAATCACAGTAGACGTTTTTCAAAGGACAGACCATTCTTAGTCCACACCTAAGAAAGTGTGGATTTTTGAGTAATTCCCACCAGGAAAGCTCTGAGTAAGTTTCCCAGTTCCTTGTTCCTTGTAAATTCACAAGTTGCTTGACCTTTATGGGTACTTAGCAACCTTTTGTATTAGTTCTAAAAATAGGCATGGCTTAAGTACCGGTTTAAGTACCTTTCATTGTTCAGCAAGGAGTTTTTTCCCCTAAAGCAGGCTTAAGTATGGTGGAGTAGAGGTCTTCCCATTTCTGATCTAAGTAGAGTTCTCACTTTCCAAATGGGGAAAGGTCCTAGTAGGGAATTGTTCCAATGGAGAATTCCCCAATGGGGAATTTTTTTAACATTCACAAGTCTGAGAAATTTCAAGATTCACATTTCTAAAGTATTGCATATAGCACATAAAATATTATGCATAGTATTTCTAAAGTATTACATATTGTACACAAAGTATTACATATAGATCCTCATAAAACCCCCATGAAGCTCTGATTACCCTTATCCCATTTTAGGGAGTGTGAGGATTTGGCCAGGGTCACACAGCTAATAACTAGGTGAGAGTTTGCACTTGGGTCTTGTAGATTCTGAGAGACTAGAATAATACATATACTAATACATTTAGTGCAACAGTTACTAAAATGTATCTGTTCACAGATTTGGTAATCAAGAATAAACAAAAAACAAACTTCTGGGCATTTTCTGGGCATAGCATTCATTGTGACTTTTTTGTTCTTTATATACTGCTTCCCCTGACTGGCACATTCTGCCCTTTGCTAGAGCACCTCATATCTAATTGTTCACAATGAATATTACTGAATATCCAATGGACATCATAAATGAAACATGTCCAAAACAGAACGTGTTACCTTTCCCTATGCTCTGCCCTGCCCTTGCCTTCCCTATTACTGTACCGGGCATCTACCTAGTCCCTCTGGATAAAAGGGAGGTATCATCCGCACTGTCTCCCATTATCCTTAACTATCTCTCAGCCTCCACTTGCAAACTTTTTCCAGAACCTGTCAATTTTGCCTTTGTAACTTCTCTTGCATATGCCCTCTTCTCTCTTCTGGTATGGCCATAGCCTGGTGCAGGATCTCACCACCTCATGCCTTGATTAATTCAATAGCCTGCTATTAGGTTTACTGTAAGATTCCTCATTCCAATCCGGTCACCAAAATGATTTTTTCTAAAACGCAGGGCTGACCATGTCATTCCCTTCTTCAATAAATTCCAGTGACTTCCTATCTTCTGGAGAAAAAAAATTCATAATCCTCATTTTGGAATTCAAAGCACTTCATAAACTAATCCCCTCTTGCTTTTGTAGTCTTCTTGTACTTTTCTTCCAGACATGTATTCTGCAGTCCAATGAAACTGACCTCCTAACTATTCAAGGAACCAAATATTCCTTTTCCTAGTTCCTGGCATTCTCTCTAGCTTTCTTCCATAGCATCATCAGATTGTAAGCTCTCTGAAGACAAGAACTTGTTGTTGTTTTGTGTCCCCTGCATTTAACACAATGGCTTGTATTTAGTAAGCATTTAATAAGCAGTTATTGTTCATTTAACTGATTGCTTCACTGCATGTAGGCAATTCTCTGCTGGTGATATTAGAGGTAGGTAACCAGTAAGACAGACATAATATAGTTTCCTTCCTATTTAATCCCTGGCTTTCATCTCCCTTATTTTACAGTCTTGTTGTGTAAGACAATATACGATAGGTATCTCACTTTCATTAATGATGATAGTTTTGAATAACCTCGTGGCCAGGTCTAAAGGGTCATAGCTCAATGGATCTTTGTACCTCTTATTTCTCTCCACTCAGATTAAAGCTCATTTTACCCAAGGACTCAGAACATCCCCATTCACAGAAATACATTGTCCCTTTGGTGATGAGAGTTTATCTTGATTGCTTAGTGATTATGTTCCAGATATATCAATGTCCCTTCTTCCTATGCATCCCATTTCAGAGTCCTGAGATTTCAAGTAGGCAAAAATGTCCCCTTTATTTGAGTTAAGTTTGTAGTTTTCTTGATACATTTTCAGGGACGTTTGAATTGCCCAAAGTTCAATACAAAGAAATATGGAGATCTCAAAAATTGTCAACTTTATTAAGGGGAGATACTTAGAAACTTAAAGAGATCTAGGAAGAAGGATGAAAACATCTTCTAGGCTGGAAGGTAGAATTGGGCACCGTGCTGGAGATGGGAGCAAAATAAAAAAAATAAATAAAAATTTGGCATCATGCTGAAGACCCTGGTAGAACCAGATAGCCTTTTGGGAACACACTCTTCCAAACCAATAACATTCAGTATGTTTAAACAAGATTCTTACCTATTTTATGGTCTATCATGAACAGATCTTGGGGGCAGGGGATAAAGAGGCTGGACCTGGGGACAATAGTGATCTGTGCTTATGGTGGGAAGGAAAGGTTACTGCATTGCAGATCTTTCTCTGAAAGGGCAACTCAAATTCCCTCTCAGGGATTTTAAGCTTACTGTAGATTGACCACTCAGTCATAAAGACTATTCATTACAGTCAGCCCAAATGAAGTAAGTTTTTTGCATGTAACATTTGTTTCACAATATGTTTTTTTTTTCTGTGTAGATTTTTTTTTCAAAGAGCTAAAGGTTTTTTCTTTTTCTCTTCTTGATAATATTTTTTCAATTACAAGTAGACAATTTTAAACATTAATTTCTCAGTTTTGAACTCTGAATACTATATCTTCCTCCCTTCTCTGCCACCTCATTGAGAAGATAAACAATATGGTGTAGATGGACACATGAAAACATTTTTCTCTATGAGTGATGTTGTAAAAGAAAACAAAGATCTTAAAAAAGAAAAATAAAGTTTAAAAAATGTTCTTTCATCTGCATTTAGACGTAATCCTTTCTTTAACTGGAAGTGGAGAGTATTTTTCATTACCAGTCCTTTGGAACTGTTTAAGATCATTGTAGTTCTGAGAATAGCTAAGGCATTCACAGTTGATCATCATGCATTATTTCTGTTACTATATGATTTCCTTCTTCTCACTTTACTTCACATCATTTAATATAAATCTTGCCATGTCTGTCCTTTTTTTGTTTTCTTGAAAACACCCTGCACATCATTTATATTTTTAAATTTTTAATTATTTTGTTCCAAATTTTACAAAATGAAATGAAACAAATATTTTCATATACAAAGAAAAGATAGTGCACAAATGAAATCACAAATCTCCTATATATTTAGCTTACTTTTCTTCACATATACATAACAAATCCTCTCCACTAATATTCCACACCCTCCTCACATTTACCACATCACAAAAGATATTGTGAAGAGGCTAACATGTTCATATAAATTAAGTCTTTCATATATCATCTTTCTATTCATTTTCTTGAGGTAACCTTCACAGTTTATTCTTCCAGGATTAATTCTGTGGCTGTGTATAATATTCTCCTGGTTCTACTCATTTCACTGTTCATTATATTGTGTGGTTCTTTCCAAGTTTTTTTTTAATCAGTCTATTCATTGTTTCTAATGAAGCAGGAACTATTCCATCAAAATCATATACCACAATTTGTTCAGTCATTTCCTCACTGATGGGCATACCCCTGCTCCAGTTTCAAAATCTTACTATCACAAAGATTGATGCTACAAATGTTTTGGAATATGGAGATCTTTTTCCTCTTTAAGGGATCTCTTTGAGAACATACTAAGCAATGGTATTGCCAAGTCTAAGAGAATACATAGTTTTATAGCTCTTTGGGTATAATTCTAAATTGCTCTCCCAAATGGTTGGATCAGTTCACAGCTCCACCATCAGTGTATTAGTGTCTCCACTTTTCCACATTCCCTTTAATATTTATTACATATACCCTTGAGATAAAAATAGGAGTGATATTAATAAGCCAAGGAATATGTACAGTTTTAATGTACTTTGAGCATATTTCCAAATTTCTCTATAGAATGGTTGAATCAGTTCACAGTTAAATCAACCATGCATTAGTGTTCCAATCCTCCCTATTCTTTATCCTTTCTGATATCCCTTCTGATATCCTAAATATCCTTTCTGATATTTATCATTATCCTTTTCTTGTCATGTTATCCAATCTGAGAGGTATAAGGTGACACTTCAAAGTTGTTTTAATTTACATTTATTTAATCAATAACAATTTAAAATATTTTGCATAACTATAGGGAAATTTTATTTCTTCATCTGAAAACTACATATTCAAATCCTTTATCAATTGGAGAATGACTTGTATTCTTATTCATTTTGTTTCAGTTCTCTAAATATTTGAGAAATTAGATCTTTTTTAGATTCATAGTTTAAATTTTCCACATTTCTATGCTTTCCTTTTAATCTTGGCTGCATTGGTTTTATTTGTGCAAAGCATGTTTCATTTAATATAATAAATACTATCCACTGAATATTCTCTAATATTCTCTTTCTTTTCTTTGGTCATAAATTCTTCCCTTATTTATAGATATGACAGATAAACTCTTCCATGTCCTCTTACCCTGCTTATATTATCACCCTTTATATCTAAATAATGTAGCCATTTGATCCTAACATGGTATATTTGTGAGATGTCAGTGTATATCTAGTTTGTGCCAAGATGATTTCCAGTTTTCTCATTATTTTTATTTTATCAAATATTGAGTTCTCTCAAAAGTTTGTATCTTTTAGTTTATCAAACACTAGATTACAATGGTCTTTTACTACTTTTCATTGTGTACTTAATCCATTCCACTGGTCAACTCCTATAATTTATTAATCATTACCATATTGTTTTGGAGATTGTTGCTTTATAATACAATTGGAGTTCTGATAGTTCTAGGACACCTTCCTGCACATTCTTTTCATCAATTCCCTTATATGGAAATTTCTAAGTCCCTAAAAATTATTTTGCCCAATCTGAATAAGAAAATAATTAGCTTTGAACTCACAAATTGCATTGCCACTCCTCCAACTAGTGGCATGGGAAATTATATGATTTATGAAATCACTTAATGTACTATAAAATAATAGATATTATTAAAATGTATTTTTCAATGATTTTTAAGACAGACTTGTGGGATATACCAAAACCATGATAAGTTGAAAATTAGACAATATAATAGTGAATTGGTAAATGCAATAGTGAAATATAATGGATTTTAAAAATAAGTGGAATTTCAAAAGAAGGGTTGAGAATTGTTTCTTGGCAAAGGGAACAGCATGTATAATGAAACAGAAATGGATACATATAGTAGTCCAGTTTGGTGGAAGTTTAAAGTATTTGTGAAAGTATAGTGAGAAAACCATCTGTAGAGAAAGATTGGAGACAGGTAATTGAATTCTATGAACAGTTTGAATATTCTGGAAGAAAAGAGAAGAAATTATGAGGTGAATGTGATTCAGAGAATTTTCAAGGCCAAAAATATCATCTTGTACATCCTTATGTCTCTAATGAAAAAGTTGTTCCTAAGCTGTTCTTGATTCAGAAGAGTCATCTTCATACAGCAAATCCTTTGAGCATGGCAGAATATTTGTTCTTCCATTCTGTCATAAAAAAGACTAGAGATGTCATACTGGTATTTTGGTAATGTGGTGAATCAAAAGGTGAAGTAGATAGTTAACCAAATACTGCCCAGATCCCAAGAAATTAGAACAGATTAAAACTCATCAACCAATTCTTAGAGTTTATTTCACAGGTACTAAAAATGGGAAACTGAAGAATTCTTGTCAATTTGGCAAATAACAGAATCCAAACTAATTTGTTGTTTTTGTTCAATTCTTCAATTGTGTTTGACCCTTTATGACTCTAACTGGGATTTTATTGAAGGGCAAATATATCAGAGTGGTTGGACATTTATTTTCCAATTAATTTTGCAGATGAGGAAACTGAGGAAAAAACAGTTAAGCGACAACCCAATGTCATGTAAGCAGTAAGTATCTGAGGTCGCATTTGAGTTTAGGAAGTTCAGTGTTCTTGACTCCAAACCTAATAATCTATACACTGTACAATCTAGTTGCCCAAGCCACCACCCAAACTAGGAAGCTCTACATTCCACGGTCTGAAGAATTTTGTTTTGTTTCTTATGATCTGTAATTTCAATAATAAAGACAGACATAGTGAGGAAACTAATAATGAATGTTTTAATATCTGTTCTGCTATGTGTAGTTTTAGAGAGCAAATTGGAACACTATGAAGTTAGGCAAATTTCCCAGGGTGATTCAACCATAATGTTTTAGAGATGATATTTTAGCCCAAGTCTTCTTGATATCCTGGCCAACACAGGGGACTGAAAAAGATACATTCTTCTCCTGGATCTATATATCAGCTAATCAATTTTATTTGTATTTTTAATTATGATATTAAAAATAGAAACAGTTCTTGTCTTATTGTCTATCAAGAAATCAACAAGTACATGTTCAATACAAACTTTATGTTGGGCATTCTGTTCCAAATGAAAACACAAATACAATACAAAATCCTATTTCAAGTAAATCATTTTTTATCTGAGGAGATTATGCATGTATATTTATATGTACACAGAGTAAAAAAGAGATTAAAGTAGTGCACATAAAATATAGGATGGATAAATATAAGGTAGTATAACTGGAAGAGCAATAATTAATATGTTAATCAATGTGTGAATTTTAGAATTAAAAAAATATAACATTGTGATTTACAGTAAAAATTTAGACCCATTGAAAAGACTATGAATATAACTAAATTAAGAATATAGTGACAGGGTAATACCTGAGTTATAATTTTAAGTATCTGTATACTTATAGTAATTTTAAGCATATGTTACCATATTAATCACAAGTAAGTTACTATGTTAATCTTAATTGTGTAAATCCATTTTATAATGTACATTATATAAAACTAATTCATGTGAGAGGTTACAGGGACCAAAAGATAACCCAAAGGTCATGAAGGTCTGTGGATCTGGGACCTGGAAGGTATCAGAAGTCTCCCATTATCTTATTTTTATAGCAGTTAGAGAGGAAGAACATTTGAAGGGCCTTGGAAAGGTTTCAAATGGAAGGTGAAGGTGATTTGAATCTTACCTTCCAGGAAGGAAAAGATTTTCTTTAACTATTTTATTCTATAAAAATAAGCAAATTAATTCAAATTAATTTAACAAAAATCTTGCAACCAAAGCCAGCATAGGGAGCCCTGTAATCTTCTGACAACTGTCTGCCCATTCTTACTACCTATGACTTAGGCTCCTGAAGCCTTTGCTGTTTCCAGATGCCATCACTAAGGCCTGTTGTTGTGATGAGACCTGCCTTGAAATACTGTTTTATGCTACTCTCCCACACATATAAAGTCAAACTTTTGTGCGCATCTTCCAAGTTGTTTTAGAGTTAAAAATTATTTCACTCTTTTTGAGGGGTTTTGCTGAACTAGAATTCATTTTGAGATATTATATCATAGTTGTTTGGAAGGAAATTTGATAGCTATCAGGTAGAGATCTGTGAAGCTTTTTTGCCATCAAGATGCAGAATAAAGTGTGTGTGTGTGTGTGTGTGTGTGTTTGTGTTTGTGTGTATGCTTGTGTGTGTGCAGAGATCAGGTAGATATACATTTTTGCTTTACTATTCTATTATAAGGGGAGGTTAATTTGTATTATAGGGGTTCAGTCTTTCAGTATATAGAGGGGGAAAGAGTGGAGAGCCCCTCTCTCAAAGCAGGGTTATGGGGAGATAGCTGATGTCTAGGGTTGGCTCAAAGAGAGGAAAGCTGGGTTGAAGATTTTCCTCTTTCTGCCTTCCCTCCTTAGCTATGACTACTCTCCCAGATATGCTCTTGTCCCTCCTGCCCCACCTCCAATACTTGAGACCAAAGGGTCTCCCACTGATCTGTTCACTCACACTTGATACACTGTTTGGGAAAAGATAACTATTTAATGTCAACTTAACTCAATCAGGATATACAAAGGAAAAACTAACAGGGAAATAATGAGAGAGGAAAGTGGGGGAAAGAGGACCCTGTCTCTATCTAAAACCCTTTTCCCTTACTCCTCAAGTTTGGGGGGAACTCAGGCCTTGGCAGCCTGAGCCCCCTGAGAGAAAGTCAGGTTGACTCACCCTGGGTTTGTCCCCTTGGCCACAGTTCAGACTCAGGGCAAGAGAAGCTGAGGTAAAGTCAGACAGAGATTTAAAATGTCTTTCTCAGGTTTCCTCCTCAATAGTCTTTTCAACTGAGAAGTGCTGGGGGGAAATATTTCCAGACACCAGCAGGAAAAGTGGGGTAACTCCCAGGAGAAAGTCTTTTTCCACTTTCTATCTTCAGCTTCTCAAGACCAACTCCTCTACCATCCAGAGTCTTCTCCTCCTCAAGATTCCAATCCCTTAGGGCCCCTCCCCCATTGAGGTGATCAGTTTCACACACTCTTCAGCCTGGCACTTTTTCTTTAGTGTCAGGCTCTGTCACACTCTGCATATTTGATGTCTCCTTTCTTATTTTTTCAAGAGAGAAGAAATGGGAGAAAAAATATAAATTTGCAAAAGGGTCACACATTCAGCATCCAAGAATTTGATGAAATAAGCAAGCAATATGTTCCCAATGCATTAAAAGAATTTTATACATTTTAAAAAATCCCAAGAAAAAATCTAGAATGAAATAGTTTCACACTTCTTGAAAATAAGTTATATAGAGAAGAAAATAATGGATTTAAAGAAATGAAAGGAGGCTTGAAATAAGAAGAAAAGAATGACATTAAATGTCTTAAAATTAAAAATTTGGGTGTAACTAACTCATTTTTGAAAGAAATATGATTATAAAAATCATTTTATGAACATTTAGGAAAGAAAAAAAAGTTGAGCATTCAACTACAAAATACCTAGAAAATCCACTAATTCAGAATTTCCAAAATAAATTCTGAAATCAAAGACAAGGCAAAACTTAAAATAAATCAAAAGATTTATTTAATAAATTTCAGAGTTTAGCATTTTTTGTGAGAGAGGCAGAAAACCAAAAATAGAAGTGTCACAAACTAATTTGATTTCAAAATGAGAAATACAAAAAACAAATTACCAAGATATAAAAGAGAAATTCAAAACTGTTTAGAAGGAAATAATGCTATCCAAATTTGATTTTATGAGTTATACATATTTACATCTGATTTACATAATTATATGCCAAAATACTGGAAACTAGAATGAAATACTTTTTTAAAATGCAAAAGTTATAAAATACTAAGTGCATTATGAAAGAATTAATTTAATAAGCCACATTTCAAAAATGGAAACAGAATGGTGTATAAGTGAATTCCCCAAAGTAGAAGATTGCAGTTACAATCTGTGGGGGTGGGATGATGACTTCATGACCAGATGGTCATACAATTAGATTATATTAAAGTTTCAAAAATTAATTCTCAGATGTGTGAATTTCAAATTATACCATGTATAAGCTAAATATGACAATTTACATTATTAAATATAGAGAATAAAAGAAAAACTGTTCACATCCCAAAGAAAAGAATCTGTACTCAGACAAGGAATAGTGGTAATCATAAAATATTAAAAAATACAGTTTTGATGTCATAAAATTTGGAAAACCTTTGCATAAAAAATAGCACAGAATTAAAAGCAATAAATTACTCAAACTTAATCAGAAAGAGATTTTATAAATATCTCATTTTGAAAAGTATATATTGTTCAATTGTTTCAGTCACATCCAACACTTAATGACACCATTTGGGGTTTTTTTTGGTAAAGATACTGGAGTGGATTGCCATTTTCTTTTCTATCTCATTTTTAAGATCAAGAAACTGAAGCCAGACTTGAACTAAAATGAGAAAATAGTGTCTTGAAAGCCAAAATCAACCAGCTGGAAACTGAGGCAAAGGAGATGAAAGATGAGGCAAAGGAGATGAAAGACAAGGTAAAGAGGATGAAAGATGATCTTCAAAGAAAATCAGACCAGAAGGAAAAAGATGACCAAAAAGCCAGAGAGGAAATCCAATCTTTAAGAACAAGAAAAAACAACTAGAATCAAGTGACCTCACAAGGCAGCAGGACACTATAAAACAAAACAAAAAGAATGAAAAAATTGAGGAAAGTGGGAAGCATCTCATTCACAAAAAGGATGATTTAGAAAATCGTTCAAAAGAGACAATTTAGAATAATTGGACTACCAGAAGACCATGACAAAAGAAAAACCCTGGACATAATACTAGAGGAAATTATCCAGGAAAACTGTCCCAAGATCCTAGAAAAAGAGGGGAAAGTGGAGATTGAAAGAATCCACAGATCACCCCCCTGTATTTAATCCCCAACTGACAACACCAAGAAATGTTATAGCCAAATTCAAAAACTATCAGACCAAAGAAAAGATATTACAAGCTGCCAAGAAGAAGCCATTCATATACCATGGAAACATGGTGAGGTTAACACAGGATCTGGCTGCATCCACACTGAAGGACCAAAAGACATGGAATACAATATTCCAGAAAGCAAGGGAACTAGGTTTGCAACCAAGAATAAAATACCCATCAAAACTGACTATATTCTTACAGGGGAAAGTATGATCATTCAACACAACAGAAGAGTTCCAAGCATTCATAAGTAAAAGACCAGATCTGAACAGAAAATTTGATGTCCAAGCACAGAACTCAAGAGAATCATCAAAAGGTAATTAAAAAGGAGGGGGAAAAACAAACAAAACAACAACAAAAAAATTTTAAGAGACTCAATAAGTTAAAATGATATGTATCCATATAAGAAAAGAGGTCATTGGTAACTCTTATAAACTGTTGCTATCACCTGAGCAGCTAGAAGAATTACAATCAGAGGGAATAGTGACAAACTGTATAGGATGAAAGGACAAGACATAAATAGGTATATAGATATATGTATGCATAAATACATATATATGTGTATATATATATATACATGACTAGAGCTAAAAAAGAAAAGAGGTTAATACTAAAAGAAATAGAAAAAGAAACAAATGGGGGTAAATTTATATGTCACAAAGAAGCACATGGTGGGAGGGGGGAGAACATCGATACACTGGAAGGGTAAAGAGGTTGGAGACAGGAAATACTCAACTCTTACGTACTTTGAAACTGACCCAAATAGGGAAGAACAATCCAATCCATTGGGGAAGGGAATAGATTTGTGCCCTATAGGGGAGTAGAAGGGTAAAAAACGGACTGGTGGGGAGGGAAGCAGTACAAGGGAGGGAGAGTGTGTGTGGGGGAAATTTTAAAAAGACTACAGGGGAAAATAAGGGAGGGAATAAGAAGGGAGGGAGGTAGAAAGGGAAGTAAAATAAGGGAGGGAATGGGGGGCGGGGACTGACTATAAACAAACATTGGTATAGAAGGAAATACTGAAAGAAGAAAAGGCAGGATCAGGAGTAGAAATAAAAATGCTGGGAAATACACAGCTAGTAATCATAACTCTGAATGTGAATGGAATGAATTCACCCATAAAACACAAGGGAATAGCAGAGTGGATTATAATCCACAACCCTACCATATGCTGTCTTCAAGAAACACACATGAGGAATATAGATATGCATAGGGTGAAAATAAGAGGATGGACCCAAATCTATTGGGCATCAAATGATAAAAAGAAAGCAGGAGTAGCAATCATGATATCGGACAAAGCCAAAGTAAAAATAAATCTAGTTAAAAGAGATAGGGAAGGTAATTACATCCTGAAAAAAAGGCAGTATAGACAACGAGGAAATATATGTACTCAATACGTATGCACCAAATGGCAGAGCATCCAAATTTTTAAAGCAGAAACTAGAGGAGCTCAAGGATGAAATATATTGAAAAACTATACTAGTGGGAGATCTGAACCTTCCCCTATCCAAACTAGAGAAATCAAATCAAAAAATAAATAAGAAAGAGGTGAGAGAAGCAAATGAAATTTTAGAAAAATTAGAGTTAATAGACATATGGAGAAAATAGGGACAAAAAGGAATATACCTTCTTTTCAGCAGTACATGGTACATTCACAAAAATTGACCATGTACTCAGGCACAAAATCATAGCAAACAAGTGCAAAAGGACAGAAATAATAAATGCAAACTTCTCAGACCACAGTGCAATAAAAATAGTAATTAGTAAGGTTACATGGATAGATAAATCAAAAATTAATTGGAAATTAAACAATATGATTCTCCAAAACCAGCTAGTTAAAGAACAAATCATAGAAACAATTAATAACTTCATTGAAGAAAATGACAATGGTGAGACATCCTTTCAAAACCTATGGGATGTAGCCAAAGCAGTACTCAAGGGGAAATTTATATCCTTGAATTCATATATAAATAAATTAAGAAAGGCAGAGGTCAATGAATTAGGCATGCAAATTAAAAAAAAACCCACTAGAAAGTGAACAAATTAAAAATCCTCAGATGAAGACTAAATTAGAAATCCTAAAAATCAAAGGAGAAATTAACAAAATTGAAAGTCAAAGAACTATTGAATTAATAAATAAGACTAGAAGCTGTTACTTTGAAAAAAAAAAACAAATAAAATTGACAAAGTACTAGTCAGTCTCATTAAAAAAAGGAAAGAAAAAAAACAAATTGACAGTATCCAAGATGAAAAGGGAGACCTCACCTCTAACGAAGAGGAAATCAAGGCAATCATTAAAAACTACTATGCCCAATTATATGGCAAAAATATGGCAATCTAAGTGATATGGATGAATACTTTCAAAAATATATATTGCCTAGACTAAAAGAAGAAGAAATAAATTACCTAAACAACCCCATTTCAGAAAAAGAAATTGAACAAGCCATCAAAGAACTCCCTAAGAAAAAATCCCCAGGTCCAGACGGATTCACAAATGAAGTCTATCAAACATTCAAAGAACAGTTAATCCCAATACTATACAAACTATTTGACAGAATAAGCCAAGAAGGGATTCTACCAAATTCTTTTTACGACATAAAAATGGTACTGATCCCAAAGCCAGGCAGGTTAAAAACAGAGAAAAAAAACCATAGGCCAATCTCCCTTATGAATATAGATGCAAAAATCTTAAATAGGACATTAGCAAAAAGACTCCAGCAAGTCATCACAAGGGTTAGCCACTACGATCAGGTAGGATTCATACCAGGAATGCAAAAATGGTTCAATATTAGGAAAACCATCCACATAATTGACCATATAACCAAGCAAACTGACAAAAATCACATGATTATCTCAATAGATGCAGAAAAAGCCTTTGACAAAATACAACACCTATTCCTATTGAAAACACCAGAAAGTATAGGAATAGAAGGGCCTTTCCTAAAAATAATAAACAGTATATACCTAAAACCATCAGCAAACATCATCTGCAATGGGGATAAACTAGAAACCTTCCCAAAAAGATCAGGAGTCAAACAAGGATGCCCATTATCACCTTTATTATTTAATATTGTACTAGAAACACTAGCAGTAGCAATTAAAGAAGAAAAAGAAATTGAAGGTATTAAATTGGCAATGAGGAGACCAAGCTGTCTCTCTTTGTGGATGATATGATGATTTACTTAAAGAATCCCAGGGAATCAAACAAAAAGCTAATTGAAATAATCAACAACTTTAGCAAAGTTGCAGGATACAAGATAAACCCACATAAGTCATCAGCATTTCTATATATTTCCAACCCAGTTCAGCAGCAAGAATTAGAAAGAGAAATTCCATTTAAAGTCACCTGAGACAATATAAAATACTTAGGAATCTATCTGCCAAGACAAACACAGGAACTATATGAACACAACTACAAAACAGTCTCCACACAATTAAAACTAGATCTAAACAATTGGAAAAATATTGATTGCTCATGGGTGGGATGAGCTATCATAATAAAAATGACCATCCTACCCAAACTTATCTATTTAGTGCCATACCCATTGAACTCCGAAAAAACTATTTTACTGAATTAGAGAAAACCATAACAAAGTTCATTTGGAAGAATAAAGGATCAAGGATATCCAGGGAAATAATGAAAAAAAAATACAAAGAAAGGTGACCTTCCAATTTGGTACTGGCTAAGAGACAGAAAGGACGATCAGTGGAATAGACTTGGGATAAATGACCTCAGTCAAACAGTCTTTGACAAACCCAAAGACCCCAGCTTTTGGGACAAAAATCCAGTATTTGATAAAAACTGCTGGGAAAATTGGAAGGCAGTGTGGGAGAGATTAGGTTTGGATCAACACCTCACACCCTACACCAAGATAAACTCAGAATGGGTGAATGACTTGAATATAAAGAAGGAAACTATAAGTAAATTAGGTGAACACAGAATAGTATACATGTCAGACCTTTGGGAAGGGAAAGATTTTAAAACCAAGCAAGACTTAGAAAGAATCACAAAATGCAAAATAAATAATTTTGACTACATCAAATTAAAATTTTTGTACAAACAAATCCAATGTAACCAAAATTAGAAGGAAAGCAACAAATTGGGAAATAATCTTCATAACAAAAACCTCTGACAAAGGTCTAATTACTCAAATCTATAAAGAGGTGAATAAATTGTACGAAAAATCAAGCCATTCTCCAATTGATAAATGGGCAAGGGACATGAATAGGCAATTTTCAGTTAAAGAAATCAAGACTATTAATAAGCACATGAAAAAAGTGTTCTACATCTCTTATAATAAGAGAGATGCAAATCAAAACAACTTTGAGGTATCACCTCACACCTAGCAGATTGTTCAACATGACAACAAAGGAAAGTAATGAATGCTGAAGGGGATGTGGCAAAGTAGGGACATTAATTTATTGCTGGTGGAGTTGTGAATTGATCCAAACATTCTGGAGGGCAATTTGGAACTATGCCCAAAGGGTGATAAAAGACTGTCTGCCCTTTGATCCAGCCATAGCACTGCTGGGTTTGTACCCCAAAGAGATAATAAGGAAAAAGACTTGTACAAGAATATTCATAGATGAGCTCTTTGTGGTGTCAAAAAATTGGAAAATGAGGGGATGCCCTTCAATTGGGGAATGGCTGAACAAATTGTGGTATATGTTGGTGATGGAATACTATTGTGCTCAAAGGAATAATAAAGTGGAGGAATTCCACAGAGACTGGAACAACCTCCAGGATGTGATGCAGAGTAAGAGGAGCACAACCAGGAGAACATTGTACGCAGAGACTGACATATGGTGGTACAAGAGAACATAATGGACTTCTCCAGTAATGGCTTTACAATGTCCCTGAACAATCTGCAGCAATCTACGAGAAAAAACAAAAACAAAACTATCCTCAAGCAGAAGACAAACTGAGGGAGTAAAAACACAAGGAAAAGCAACTGCTTGACTACAGAGTTTGAGGGGACATTATTGAGGAGAGACGCTAAATGAGCACCCTAATGCAAATATCAACAACAAGGAAATGGGTTCAAAGCAAGGACACATGTGATACCCAAACAAATCTCCATCAGCTAGGGAAGGGGTGGGGGAAATGGGGGGGAGGAAAAGAAAATGATCTCTTTCCAATGAACAATGTATGAACATGACCAAATAAAATAATGTTTCAAATAAAAAAAAAAGAAACTGAAGCCAGAAATAAATGATTTGCCTAGGATTATGTAGCTAGGCTTTGAGGCCAGATTTCAAATTAAGTCTTCCTGACTTCATGTCCAGTACTCTATCCACTGTGTCACCTAGCTGCCCTATAACTAATATAGGTAACTAATCTAAAAAATATAAGGAGAGGTATGTTCATTAATAAATAAGTAATCAATGTATATACATAATTTTCTTTTTATCTTATTTAAGAAAATTTTCCATGGTTACATAAGTCATGTTCTTTCCCTCCCCTCCTACAACCCTCCCTCCATAGCCAAAACACAATTCCACTAGGCCTTACATGTGTCATTGATCAAGATCTATTTCCATATTATTGATATTTGCACTAGGGTGATCACTTAGAATCTACACCCCAATTATATCCCCATCAACTCATAGGATCAAGCAATTGTTTTTCTTCTGTGTTTCTACTCCCACAGTCATTCTTCTGAATGTGGATAGTGTTCTTTCTCATAAATGCCTCCAAATTTTCCTTAATCATTGCATTGCTACTAATTGTAAGAATTAAAATAGTTGATGGCCATAAATTGTAAGAATTAAAATGATTGAGGTTGCAAACTATAGTGAGTTAAAATAGTGGAAGACTTAAATTGTGATAGATATAAGAGTGGATGAGTAAATTGTGACCTCAGAAAATATGTTTCCACTACAGTGTCTTGTTTTAATCAAATATAAGGTGGTCGCCAGGGAAATATTCCCAATTATGAATATACCCATGTCAACTGGGTTTTATAGAGAATTTAATTAATAATACAATGAGGAATCAAAGAAAGAGAGAGAGAGAGAAAAAGGAAATAAATGAGAAAAGAATAGGCTAGCCCAGGCAGCCCTGGGCAAGCCAGGCCTTAGCCCTAAAAGAAAAGATCAATCAGTCCTTATATCTAAATCACTCACCAGAAGATCTGTCCAAGCAAGGATTCTAGTGACACCAGGCCAGCATCATCTCAGCTTCTTTCACCAGCTCAATCCTCAATCTGAATATTTCAGAATGAGTCCCTTTAGCTCCTATCTGAGCTCCTATTTAAAGGGCAATTTCTCCTATGTCACCTCCCCTAAGTCCTTACATCTACTAATCACAGCAGACGTTTTCCAAAGGACAGCCCATTCTTAGTCCACACCTAAGAAAGTGTGGATTTTTGAGTAATTCACACCAGGAAATGTCTGAGTAAGTTTTTTCTTCTTTGCTTCTTGTAAGTTCACAAGTTGCCTGACCTTTATAGGTACTTAGCACCCCTTTGTATTAATTCTAAAAATAGGCATGACTTAAGTATGGGTTTAAGTACTTTTCATTATTCAGCAAGGAGTTTTTCCCCTAAAGCAGGCTTAAGTACGAGTGGAGAAGAGGTCTTCCCATTTCTGATCTAAGTAGAGTTCTCACTGTCCAAATGGAGAATGTTCCCAATAGGGAATTGTCCCAATGGAGAATTCCCCAACGGGGAATTTTTAACATTCACAAGTCTGAGAAATTTCAAGATTCATATAATAGAGAAGTTCATTACATTCGATTGTACAACAGTTTATCAGTCTCTGTGTATAAGGTTCTCCTAGTTCTGCTCCTTTCACTCTACATGAATTCCAGGAGATCATTCCAGTTCACATGGAATTACTCCAGTTCATTACTCCTTTGAGCACAATAGTATTCCATCACCAACATATACCACAATTTGTTCAGCCATTCTGCATCAAAGTGTATCTCCTCATTTTCCATTTTTTTTGCCACCACAAAGAGCACAGCTATAAATATTCTTGTTCAAGACTTTTTCCTTATTATCTCTTTGTGGTATAAACATAGCAATGCTATGGTTGGATCAAAGGGCAGACAGTTTTTTAGCACCCAATATGCATAGTTCCAGATTGCCCTCCAGAATTGTGGGATCAATTCATAACTCTACCAGAAACACATTAATGTCCCAACTTTGCCATATCCCATCCAACATTTATTATCTTCCTTTGCTATAATGTTAGCCAAACTGCTATATTTGAGGTGGTACCTCAGAGCTGTTTTGATTTTCATTTCTCTGATTATAAGAGATTTAGAACATGTTTTCATTTGTTTATTGATAGTTTTAATTTTTTATCTGAAAATTGCCTATTTATGTTCCTTGCCTATTTATCAATTGGGGAATGGTTTGATTTTTCATATAATTGATATAGCTCTTTATAAATCTGAGTAATTAGACCTTTGTAAGAATTTTTTGTTATGAAGATTTTCCTCAATTAGTTGCTTTCCTTCTTATTTTGGTTGCATTGGTTTTGTTTGTACAAAAAACTTTTCAATTTAATGAAATCAAAATTATTTCTTTTACATTTTGTAATTTTTTCTTAAGTCTTGCTTGGTCTTAAAATCTTTCCTTTCCCAAAGATTTGACATATATAGTATTCTATGTTCACCTAATTTACTTATAGTTTCCTTCTTTATGTTCAAGTCAATCACCCATTCTGAATTTATCTTGGGTGTAGGATGTCAGATGTTTATCTAAACCTAATCTCTCCCACACTGTCTTCCAATTTTCCCAGCAGTTTTTGTCAAATACTGGATTTTTCTCCAAAAATCTGGGATCTTTGGGTTTAACACACTGTCTTGCTGAGATCACTTACCCCAAGTCTATTTCACTGATCCTCCCTTCTGACTCATAACCAGTACCATATTGCTTTGATTACCACTGTTTTATCATACAGTTTAAGATCTGGTACTGTTGGCCACCTTCCTTCACATTTTTTTTTCATTATTTCCCTTGATATCCTTGATCTTTTGTTCTCCCAAATGAACTTTGTTATGTTTTTTTTTTCTAATTCAGAAAAAAGGTTTCTTGGTAGTTTGATGGGTAAGGCACTAAATAAATGAATTAGTTTGGGTAGGATGGTCATTTTTATTATGTTAGTTTGTCAATTCCATGAGCAATTAATGTTTTCCCAGTTGTTTATATAAAGTTTTAATTGTGTGGAAAGTGTTTTGTAGTTGTGTTCAAAGTTTCTTTTTTGTCTCGGCTGATATATTACTAAGTATTTTATATTGCCTAGGGTGATTTTAAATGGAATTTTTCTTTCTAACTCTTTCTGTTGAGATGTGTTGGAAATATATAGAAATGCTGATGACTTATGTGGGTTTATTTTGTATCCTGCTACTTTGTGAAAGTTGATTATTTCCACTAGCTTTTCAGTTGATCCTCTAGGATTCTTTAAGTAGACCATCACATCATCTGCAAAGAGTGATAACTTGGTCTCCTCTTTGCCTATTTTAATTCCTTCAATTTCTTTTTCTTTTCTAATTGCTACTGATAGTGCTTCTAGGACCATGATAAATGAGAAAGATAATAATGGGCATCCTTGTTTCACTCATGATCTTATTGGGAAGACTTCTAATTTATTCCCATTGTAGATGATGTTTGTTTATGGTTATATATATATATATATATATATATATATATATATATATATATAGTATTTATTATTTTATTATTTTAGGAAAAGTACTTCTTTTCCTATACTTTTTAGTGTTTCCAATACGAATGAGTGTTGTATTTTTTCAAAGGCTTTTTCTGCATCTTTTGAGGCAATCATGTGAGTTTTATTGGTTTGCTTGTTGATATGGTCAATTATGTGGATGGTTTTCCTAATATTGAACTATCCTCGCATTCCTGATATAAATTCCACCTGATCATGATGAATAACTTTATGATCAGTTGTTGGAGTCTTTTTTCTAGTATTCTATTTAAGATTGTTGCATCTATATTCATTAAGGAGATTGTTTTGTAGTTTTCTTTCTCTATTTTTGACCTGCCTTGATTTGGAATCAGTACCATATTTGTGTCATAAAAGGGATTTGGTGGAACTCCTTTGCTTATTTTGTTCAATAGTTTGTATTGTATTGGGATTAGTTGTTCTTTAAATGTTAGATAGAATTCACTTGAGAATCTATCAAGCCCTGGGGATTTTTTCATAGGGAATTCTTTGATGACTTGTTCAACTTCTTTTTTCTGATATGGGATTATTTAAGTATTCCATTTCTTCTGTTAATCTAAGAAATTTATATTTTTGTAAGTAAAAATCCATATCACATAGATTGCTATATTTATTGCCATGTAATTGGGCAAAACAGTTTTTAATGATTGCCTTAATTTCCTGTTCATTAGAGGTCTCCCTTTTCATTTTTTATGCTATTAATTTGGTTTTCTTCTTTCCTTTTTTAAAATTAGATTAACCAGTACTTTGTCTCTTTTATATGCTTTTTTTTTCAAAATACCAGCTTCTAGTCTCATTTATTAATTCAATAGTTCTTTCAACTTCAATTTTATTAATTTCTCATTTAAATTTTAGGATCTCTGATTTAGTTTTCATCTGGGGGGTTTTAATTTGTTCTCTTTCTAGTTTTTTTTTTTAATTTGCATGCCGAATTCATTAACCTCTGCCCTCCCGAATTTGTTAATATATGCACTCAAGGATATAAATTTCCCTCTGAGTACTGCTTTGGCTGCATCCCATAAATTTTGATAGGATGTCTCATCATTGTCATTCTCTTCAATGAAATTATTGTTTTTATTATTGTTCTTTTACTAATGAATTTTGGGGAATCATGTTGTTTAATTTCCTACTATTTTTTTGTTTTGCCTCTACATGTACCCTTACTAATTAATTACTCTTTTTTATTGAATTATTATCTGAAAAATTGCATTTATTATTTTTGCTCTTTTGCATTTGTGTGCCATGTTATTATGCCCTAGTACAAAGTCAGTCTTTGTCAATGTACCATATGCTGCTGAAAAAAAAGGTGTATTCTTTTTGACCCTATTTATTTTTCTAAACATATCTATTAACTCTAATTTTTCTAAGATTTCATTCACATCTCTTATCTCTTTCTTATTTATTTTTTGTATGATTTATCTAGATCTGATTGAGGAAGGTTCAGGTCTTCCACTAGTATATTTTTTACTATCTTTTTCCTCCTTAAGCTTGCCTAGCTTTTCCTTTAGAAATTTGAATGCTATACCATTTGATGCATACATAGTGAATACTGCTATTTCCTCATTGTCTATATTGCCTTTCATTAGGATGTAATTACCTTCCCTATCTCTTTTAACCGGATGTATTTTTACTTTGACTTTGTCAGATATCATGATTGAGACTCCTGCCTCCTTTTACTCAGTTATTACCCAATAGATTTTGCTTCAGCCTTTTACCTTTACCCTGTGTGCATCTATCCACTTCATGTGTTTTTCTTACAGACAATATTATGGTAGGATTTTGGTTTCTAATCCATTCTGATATTTGCTTCTGTTTTTTGGGTGAGTTCATCCCATTCTCATTCAGAGTTATGATTATCACCTGTGTATTCCCCTACATTTTTATTTCTTCTCCTAGTCCTGGCCTTTCCTCTTTCACTATTTCTTTCTGCAGCAGTGGTTTGCTTTTAATCAGTCCCCCTAAACCATACCCTTACTTTACTTCCCTTTCAACCCCCTCTCTTTTTATTCCCCTCTTACTATTATTTTTAAAAATCTATTAAATTCCCTCCCCATTCTATTTCCCTCCCTTTTTGTACTCCCTTCTCCTTAACGCCCTTAATTTTTCCTTTTTAAACTTCCCCCCACACTCTCCCTCCCTTGTATTGCTTCCCTCACCATAAGTCCAATTGATCTGATTGTTCTTCCCTCTTTGAGACAATTTCATTGTGTGTAATAATTAAGTATTACCTGTCTCCAACCTCTTTCATCCTTCTCCTGTATTGGTCTTCTCCCCAGCTCCTACCATGAGCTTCTTTAGGAAATATAACTTTACCCATTTTGTCTCTTTTCCTGTTTCTCTTATTATTATACTCCTTTTTACCTCTAGTTATATATATATATATATATATATATATATATATATATATATATATATAGAGAGAGAGAGAGAGAGAGAGAGAGAGAGAGAGAGAGAGAAAGGAAGAGAGAGAGAGTGACATTTCATCCTATAGAGTTTGTTACTATTCTCCCTTGTATACTTCTAGCTACCCTGATGATAATAACAATTTATGAGTTACCAATATCCTCTTTTCTTATAGGAATACAAATCATTTGAAGTTATTGGTTACTTTAAATTTTTTTCCCACATTTCAAATTATTTTTTGGTGATTCTCTTGTGTTCTGTGTTTGGACTTCAAATTTTCTGTTTATGTCCTGTCTCTTCTTTATGAATGCTTGGAAGTCTTCTATTTTATTAAATTATCATACTTTCCTGTACAAGAATATAGTCAACTTTTCTGCATAGTTGTTTCTTGGTTGTAGACCCAGTTCCCTTGCTTTTGGGAATATCATATTCCTTGCCTTCCAGTCCTTCAGTGTAGATTCAACTTAACTGTGGTTCCATGATATCTGAATGACTTCTTAGAAGCTTGTACTATTTCTTTACTTGGTCTGGAAGTTCTTGAATTTAGCTATAACATTTCTGGGTATTGTCAATTCAGAATTAAATGCAGGAGGTGATCTATGGATTCTTTCAATCTATACTTTTCCTTCTTGTTCAAGAATGTTGGGGCAGTTATCTTGGATAATTTCCTGTAGAAGGATATCCAGCCCTTTTCTTTTGTCATGATCTTCCTCTAGTCCAATAATTCTTAAACTGTCTCTCCTGGATCTAATTTCCACGTCTATAGTTTTGTCAATGAGATGTTTCATATTTTCCTCAATTAAAAAAAATTTGTTTCATAGACTCTTGCTACCTTGTGAAGTCATTTGCCTCTGGTTGTTGGGTTCTAATTTTTAAAGACTGAATTTCATCCCTGGATTTTTCATCATCCCTCTCCTTATGCTCAGATATTCTTTGTAGGTCATCTTTCACCTTTGCCTCATTTTAAAGCTGGTAAATTCTGGCTTTCAAGACACTATTTTCTTGTTTTAGTTCATGTCATCTGTTTCAGGATGACTTATTTTCCTTTTTAAGTTCTTTTCCCAACTATCTTCAGCCTCTCTTAATTGTTCTTTGAATTGTGTGTTGAGTTCTTCCAAAGCCCGTGTCCAATTTGCTTGAGTTTCTGAGTTTTTGCTTGGTGTTCCTTGGTCTTCCTCTGTTCAATTTTCTTTTTTGTTCATTACCTGGATAGAAGCTGTCTACTGCATTTTCTTTTTTCCTTTTTCTGTTGTTTACTCATATTTTTTCTTCTTCCCCCTCCTCCTTAATCTTGCTCCTCTGATTATTTGCTGGATCTGTGGGTTTGGGATACTCTGTCCTGAAGGGGGGTCTTCTCTGTTCTGTTGATTGACTAGGTTAGAATGATGGTATTAATGAGCCATGAGGTCTGATCTTCCCTGGCTGGCAGCAGAAACTGAAAGTGTAGGTGAAGGTGTGGAGACTGAAGGAACCTGGGATTCCCACCCTGTTATTAAGGTATGCTGTACTGTTCTCAGTAGAGTCAGTGAGGGAGTTGTGTGGGAGATTGGGCTTCCTGGCCTCTGAAGGTTTCTTATCTGCCCTGTTGATAAGATTAATCCAGGGAAGAGTTGATCTTCAGAACTGGGTATGCCCTGAGGCCAAAACCTTGAGAAAGTTGGGGGGGTGCAAGAGGAAGCATTTTGGCTGCAGCTAGGTTGCCCTCTCTAAGATTCTCCTTCAGCTGCCTTCCTGCCACTTGTGTTCAATGTCCTGAGCCTGGAACATTTGTGCCAGCAAGGCAATCCCTCGGGACTATAGTCCTTGCCCACCCAGAGATGCCAGTTACCATTAGAGACTCAGTACAGTAGGTAGGAGAGTTGTGTATCATCATTCCCATTCCCATTACTATTTTTATTCATTTATTTATTCATTAATTAAATGTATTCCCCATGTATTTTGTGACACCCGCTAGGGAAATAACTACTGTCTCTTTAGAGTACAATGCCCATAAATTCCCCCCAAATTCCTACAGTTTAGAGTGATAACAAAGACAAAAGTACCCTTTCTGTCTGTATTATTAATTCAAGTTTTTCAAATGAAATTACTATTTGTTAATAGATTTCCTGATTATGTATTTTCTCACTTAGTAGATTAGACTTCCAGAGCCCCAAATCCTCATGTATAAGAAATTCCTCTAATCTTTGG
Source organism: Monodelphis domestica (assembly GCF_027887165.1). Classification (NCBI taxonomy): domain Eukaryota; kingdom Metazoa; phylum Chordata; class Mammalia; order Didelphimorphia; family Didelphidae; genus Monodelphis; species Monodelphis domestica. The sequence continues at coordinate 103,807,402 of NC_077234.1, read as the reverse complement.
AGATGACAATCAATAAATTTCCCATATTCATCCCACTTTTTTAAGAGAGCACATTTGGGTCCATGGAGCTTAACTAAGAAAAATATAGAATGACTATTAACAACTCATCTCCTACAGAATAATGGGAACAAATATAGGCATTTCTAGTTTACCTTTTAAAGTATTCTTTAATTTTTTTTCTGGAAGTTAAGATAATGAAGGAGACTCACCTGCATGACTGTTTTATGTACTATACTGACAGATTGAGAGTAATAGTCAGATATGTTGACAGTCTTCAAAGAAATCTGGAGACAGGGAAGAATCAGAAAAGGGTGACATGATCTCTATATATCAAAAAAATATTCATGTCAAGTTGAATCTTATTTCCTTAAGTTTTGGAGAAGCACCTCCAATTACCTGAAAACCTTTCATAAGTCAAGTTGGAGTCACACAGGTAATGACATTGATGATGACTTTATTTGATGTCTAAGTATAGAAAGGTTATTGAAAATACTATCTAGTCATAAAAAAGGTAGATGGAATTATTCTATTCTTAGCAACATTCCAGGATTTTTGAAGCAATGTTTTATTTCTTTATGGAATTTTATAAGGCTCCACCCTTTTCCTAAAGAAGTTAATTATTTTATGGGGAATTGGATTCATTTCTATAGTATATAACTTATGGGAGAAAAATAATTTTTATAGGATTTAAACTTTCAGAAATCTTGTATTGATTATATTTCTACAAAATCCTTGTCTAGATTGCAAATATAAGCATAAATGATCAGTCTTCAAATGATTTAGTTGACTTTATGGTATGATTTAAAGGGTCATGGGATTTAAGGATCTTTTCCTTATATAGCCTATCACTACCAGAGAAGGCACCAATGGAGTCTAAATGCAAACTGAAGCATAACATTCTTGAATTTTTTTCCTACATGAATTTATTTTTCTAGTGTAAGCAATAGATGTCTTCATTCACAAATGATGAACATGGAAATATATATTTTATGAAAACACATGTACAATATTTGTTGGATGCTGGTTTTAGAAAGAGCATTCAGATATGGAGTGGAGAGCAATGAGTATGTTCAAATCAAATTCTTTTCTTAAATCAGTGCCTCATAGGGCATGGTAGGAATAGGCATTGGCACTGGAGAGGTTGGCCAGAGATGGAGAATCATCTGGAGAGGTTCAGCTTTTGGCTTTTGCTTTGGAAAAAAAGGATAGATGCTAAAGATTTTATTTTTCATTGACTAAGGGAATTTCATGGAGAATGTAGAAAGAGATATCAGATGAAACAAAGGGCTACAGATTTATTTTATTGAACTAGATGGAGAAAATAGTACATGGAGAAGTATAAGAGTAAGTACACAGGGGAGGAGGTTATCCTTCCAGGAAGTATTAAGTATATCACTGGGAGGTACAAATTTATTAGTCATAGAAACTTTACCTTCTGTTGTCCTTAGATGTTGGAGAGGGGTATTAACATGGAAGATATTGGGGTAAGTAAACATGTTCCAAAACTTGGATCTGACTTCTTGAACATATATTTGTACTTAGCCAGACCTGTCTTTATATGATAGGCAACCAGTCCATTACTTAAAGAGTAACTGAAGTCTTTTTGTTTGATAAGCCTATTAGGTCTTTAACTCTGGTGACATTAATTTTAAAAATACAGAGCCATCACAACACCAAGACAAGGCACTGGAGTAAAACTTTTTGTTTAACATGCACATGTTAGACAAATGAAGATTACACTAGAATGACAAATAAATATTGATTTTCAAGGCATAAGAAATAGTGAAGCATGGCCCCTAAAATATTCCCCAACACATTATTTAAAATAGGCAGGCTGTAATCTAAGAACAATAGCAATCTAATCATTATGAAAAGATAAAATGTTTTTGGGATGAATGGTGATCACATTACAGTTTAATACTATATGCATATTCCCATTATATATGCTAAATAATATGTTAATGAAAACATATTAATGAAAATGTGTAAATCAATAGTTTTTACACCAACAAAGATTTCATCATAGTTTAGTGTCTGGACTAATGATAATAATCCCAGAAGAAAGAAAAGTAGAGAAAAAGAGAATCAGAGGACCTAGACTAAGTCCTTCTATTAACTATTAGGAGCATATGGCATAAAGATCTTTATATAGAGAGACAGAAGACCTGGGTTTGAGTAACAACTCCAATACTAAATATATGAACTCTTGCAATACTTTCAGTCTTTCTGAACTATATTTTGATCATCTTGAAGAAAGAGACAGTTAGGGTAGGTGATCTTTAAAGGTTATGCTAAATCTGTAAGATGTAAGCAACATCTTTATTCTGAAATATTAAGTAAGGAAAGACCCATCAACTCTCTTATAATAAGTCTCATAGAATAATAATATTAATATTCCACAGCTATATAATTAAAATTTACTTTGTTAATTGGACCAGCATTAAAATAAAATAAAATAATTTAATGCTAGATTTGTCTGTTATAAAATATAATAATAATAAAATTGAACATTTGTGTAGATGTTATAACAACAACAAAACCATAAAAAGCTGTAACATTTACAGGAACTCATTTTTGGCCTTACAAAAACCCCCTAGGGTAACTGTAGCAGATAATACTTGACTATAGTCAGTTGTTGTTAGAATTTAAAATGTCCAGATTATCATGCTACTGTCTTTCCCTTGGAAAACTGTGTAGGCAGATAGATTTGTCCTAAGTTATATCCATAGACATATCATGGTAGAGTGGATAAAGAGGCTGTTTAAGAATTAGAAAGATGGGAGTTAAAGTTTGGTCTCTAACATACAGTAGTTGGTTGACCCAGGGCAAGTCACTTTATCTCAGTGCCTAAACTGACAACTCTTCAAAATGAAATCTATTACAGATACACATGCATTTGTAGAGGGCATTTCCTAATCTGAAGTTACTTTTACCAGCAAAATTATTAATCTGTTGCAATGTAACAAAATAAAATTTAGAATAAAGCAAAATTTAGATTGAAAAACATAAAGAGTATGTAGCAGCAAATTGCCAAGAAGGGTATACATTTATATTATTTTCTATTATCACTTTAGGGTTATTTTATCATTAATTTTAGCCCCATTTCTTTGACATTTCTTTATGAGAACCATTTATGTAATACAACATTTTGTCCAAGAAGTTTTATGAATAATATATCAATGAATCATAGGATTTAAAAGCTCAAACAATACTTAGAGATAGTTTGGACCAACTAGCTCATTTTACAAATGAAAAATTTTACTATAACTCAGTAAAATAATAAGTTATTCTTGGTAGAATAATGTAGAAAGGAAATGGCATGATGTCTATGAACTGTAACCTTCTCAGGCATAATGGATAGGATAGAAAATTGTGTGAAGATGACAGTGAGGGCAGAGAACAAAACTATAGAGAGTGAATCTGACTTAATTAGGATGTAGTATGAGCATAAAATTGTGAAGGAGGTAATAGTGACAAGAAGAATCTGGTAGAAGACTTTAAAATCAGGGTGACTTTTCAGTTCTAAAAATTTAACATCTACTTAATTTCCCTCTCCTCTCCACATTGAAAAGGAGAGGGAAAAAAATTAGTAACAGATATTAAGAGTCAAAACAAATCCTCATATTGTATATTAATGTGGTCAGAAAATAAATATATCCATTCATATCCATATCCATGTATATACCCATGCACACAGACACACAAACATTTATATGCATGTGTTCAGCAATATTTACAGCAGGGTGATATTTAAATGGAAATGAATGAAGAAAGAAACCCTATTCAAGAAAGTGGGTGTAGTATTATCAAAGCAAATATATAGCAACCCTAAAGTACATATCTGATGCTTTCTTTGCAGTACTCAATAAACTCCAATAATTCCCTATTGTTTATATTATCAAAAATTCTATAAACTCCTCTGTTTAGATTTTTAAGGCCTTTTACAATGTGATTCAACCTCCTTTTTCATCCTATGATTCATTATTCCCTTGCCCTCACTCCACATTAACCCAGCACCCTCCACATTTTCTATCTATAAACCCTTCTACTGACTTCTCCCAATTTCTAGAATGTACCTCCACCTCAACTACACCTCAAAGGATCCCTTATTTCCTTCCAAATGCTTTTTCAAGTAATATGTAGAAATGAAATATTTTTATGATGTCTTGGCAGTCAGTGCTCTCCCTTATGAACTTTTTCCTTGTATTTCTTATGCATATATTTATTTATGGGCATGATCTGTCTCTGAATATAATTTTAGGTCCTTGATAGTTTAGTTCTCAATTTTGCAGCCCCATTGGTTAGTCCATTACCTGACATGTATACAACTCTTATTAAGGCTTGTGGAAGGTGATGTGAAGTTAAAATGATGGAAAAGGTACCCCAGATGCTCCTGTTCTCCACCAAATTACCTTCTAATCCAATTTGAAATAACACTGCAAAATGAATCTGAAATGACAGAACATACCTGAGTTCTTGTGGCCACAGGGATCAGGGGACCTTGTTCACAATGGAAAAGGTAATGGAAATGGAAATGGGAAAGGGTGCTAGTAACTGCTCATAGAATAGAACACAAGCCAGGAGAGTATTAAATAGACCTCTGCTTAGATCATGCCATCTTGGAAGAACTGAGAATGCATAGATCCTTATGGCTACCTGTGAAGTGGTTGTGTAAAGGACCTAAAGCTTGGGAACGTGCTCCCCTAATCACAGAAATGGGCCCTATGTATTACAAGATTTTTTTTTAAAGTTAAAAGTCAAGAAAAAGGCTGGAAAGTGAATAAAAAAAAAACAAACAAAAAAAGAAAGTTTAAAAAGTTATTCTTGTGATAATGAAGACAAAAATACATACTCAGCAAATAACTAGTTCCTAGTTATCCCAGTATATTTTTTAAAAGTAAATTGTTATCCCCAAATTCTGGATCTATGGTTTTATGAAATACCAGATTACTATAATATTTTATTGTTTGTTTGTTGTATGTCTGTTCTTTTCCACTAACTGATCTTTCTATTTCTTAGCAAGTAACAGATATTTTTTTTATAATTACTGTTTTATAATACAATTTAAAATCTGGTCTTCCTAGAAATTATTCTTTTATTTGTTTTTATTAATAACTTGGATATTCTTCAACTTTTATTCTTTCAAATGGATTTTATTATTATTCTTTCAAATTTAATAAAATAATTTTGGGTAATTAAATTCCCTAGCATTGAATAAATAGATTAGTTTAGGTGTGGCATTTGTTTGTACTTGCAGGACTTTGTCAGTAATGCTGATAATTTCTGCGGATTTATTTTATATCCTGCTACATTGCCAAAATTATCTCTAGTTTTAACAAAATTTTTGTTGATTTTCTGGGATTTTCCACAGGTACCACCATATCATCAGTACATAGAGATACCTTTACTTCCTCTTTTCCCATTTTGATACCTTCAATTTGTTTTTTTTTCCCTTTAATCTATTATTACTGACACAACTCCATACTATCCTCTCCAAAGAGGCTATTTTATTAGACCCTGGGCTTATCCGTCAGCCTCAAAGCTACCTGATTAGCCATAAGACTATTCCACCAGCCTCTTTGGAGAAGACAGTATGGAGTGGTGGCTCCCCTGTAGATTGGCAGTTTTCATTGTAGAAAGCCAGCTTCTACTGGGGAGTGGCATCTTCCATACTCTGTGGATCATGATTGGCATATTTATTGTGGTCTTATAATTTAGCAGTTCCCTTTCCAAACTTAGATGGAAGTATGTTTTGGGGTTTGTTGCCATAGGGAATAAGGAACATGCACAAGATTGGGAGATTCCTCTGGAATGTCAGAATCCCCAGTGCACAGGTTCCATGTTCCTCTATTGTCCACCTTGTCATCATTTGTCAACATGGGAGAGATCTTGCTTCCCTTCTAGACTGGGCACATGGCAGGGGCATGGATGCAGTACCTTGGAGGACCCCTATAGGTAGTTAATTATTTATAAGAACACAAAGCTGATGCCTAGTATAGAATGTTACATATCTAGTACACAGATTGGATAATTGAACAATCTACAATTTATGCTTGACTAATGCTGAAACTACAGGTATACTAACAGGATGCACTTCCTCCTCACTCCTCCTCTCTTACTGTTACAATGGTGCCTGCTTAGTTGTCCATGTCTGTCTAGTTTCATAGTCAAGTCCTGTATGTTTTTTGCCCTTTTTAGAATGATTTTGTGGATTTGTTTTTATTTGTTTGAGGGTGTTAGGAGAGCAAGGAAATTTCACCTTTACTCCACCATCTCCCTATAATATATCCTGACATTAATCTTAATAGTGGGAAAAAATGACATGTTCCTCTAAGAATTGCCACATTTCTTAGATACATAGAGAAATGAGCCAAATGAGTAAGAATATGTCATTCCCAATTGATAAATGTCAAAAGGATATGAACAGGATGTTTATAGACAATGTAATTAAAATTATCTAAAGTAACACACACAAAAAATGCTTCCAATAACTATGAATTAGGAAAGTGTAAATTAAAATAACTTTAAAATATCACCATACTTAGCAGATCAAGTATTATGAGAGCAAGGGAAAATGACAAAAGTTGTAGAGAGTATGAGAATAATTGAGACACTAATGTACTTTTGGGGGCATTGTGAACTGATTCAATCATTTTGGAGAGGAATTTGTATTCCTAAAAGTTTTTAATATTGTATGCACACTTTGAGCCAGCAATTTCATTATTACATCTGTATCCCAAAGGAATAAGACAGAGAAAAAGAAAAAAGAAATATACATACAAAATACTTAAAGTAGTTCTTTTTCTGGTGGCAAAGAATTAGAAAGCAAAATGATACACATTAATTGAGCAATGAATGATTAAATTTCATTACATCAATATAATGGAATATTATTTTTAGTAAATTTTGTTATATCAATGTAATGGAATATTATTTTGCTATAAGAAATAATGAGCAGAAGGATTTAAAAAAAACCTAGAAAAATTTAAAAGAACTGATGCAGAGTGAAGTAAGCAGAGAAAACATTATATGCAGTAAGAGCAATTGTTATATGATGAACAATTGTGAATAATTCCATCTATTTTTAGCAAATTATTACTGCATGTAATTGGGGAAAATAAAATGTCATCACATTTAAAAATAATTATTGATTACTCCAGTTATGAAGACCTTCAAATTAAAAAAAAACTGTCTACAGAAATTAAGAAAGATTATACACTTTTAGAATCAAAAACATTTAAAGTAATTTAGATTAACACCTTATGTGATAAAGGAATCTCTTTTCTAATATACTTGATAAATAGGCATCAGATACGTGCCTTAATAGCACTTATGGTATAGTGAAGAAGGAAATTAATATTAGAGTCCATGGGCTTTGCAAATCATATTAATTCCTCTAGTTTCTATCTAGTATATGGAGGAGTCAGTAACTGGCATAAATACAAATAGAATGAGTTTGACTACTGCCTGTTTTTTACAGCTGTGTGATTATGGACAAGTCTTTAACTTCTCTAATTCTCAATTCCCTTACTATAACAATATTGATACTTTCTCTAGTACCCTGATTACAGTGCTGTTTAAAAGCATCATATGAGATAATGTGTGTAAAGTGACTTACAAATATGAAAATGTATTTGTTATATGTATAATATTATTATATTATAAGAAATTAAAATTGCATTAATTAACTTAATTTATTATTTTATATAATACATAAATATATTTAATTAATTAATTTAATTTTAATTAAAATTAAAAAGTTCTGACTTTCATCTCAAATATTTTGAGATGAAAGTCAGAACTTTATAATTTCCAATCATTGGTCCTACTTCTTCTTTTGAGAGTCATGAACAACAGCTTTAAAATAACTTTCTCACTAGTGCTTCAGTCTGGCTACTGAAAATCTCTGCTTCATATTGTACTAGTGGAGAAATCAAGACAGAACCAAAGTTTTGACAGATACTGAGAGAGAGGGAACAGATAAAAGGTAGCACCTGGCTACCTTCCCCCAGGCGAGCTATTTAATAATGGAGTCAGTCTGACTAAAGCAGAAAGGTAAATCTTCTTCAGTCTCTTTCTTTTTTAGTTGTTATATTTGTAATCCCTCTCCTAGTACATTTAAGATGGTTGAGTCTTCAGTAAAGCAAAAATAACTATTCATTGGATAACGGGTTAGGATATTAATGAGGATAAAGGAAACCAGAAGTCTCTGACTATTTCCCTCCTATAACTGATTTCAGGGGGTTTGAAGCACAAGTCTGGGACTTATGTTAATGTCTTTGTGGGCTCAAGATGTTGGTACTTCTTGTCTCAGAGATATGGTTGGAATGAATCTTCTTAAGGATAGGCTATTTCTTTCCCCGAAGGAAAAAGTCTCTATCCCAATACTGTAACAGATGAAGGGTATGAATCTTCCACTGCTTAGCAAAATATTTAATATTTTTATTAAATAAATATAAAATAAATATATATATATAAAATATATAAAATATAAAAATATATAAAAATAAATAAATATTTAAAAAAAGAGATAACTTTGAATTCTCAGTAAGACTTTTTTTTCCTTCCCTTGTCAAGTCAAGGAGAGAAAAAGAACTCAGTAGTCCCAACTGTTCCTCCTTTAAGTTAACTGGAATATTCTATTCCCAACCCCCCCCCCCCCATGGCAACAAAGTTCCATCTCATCTTTTTTCTGAGATAGCTTTGCAAAATCCAGTCTTTTCATTCATTTTGTCATTTTCCTCTTCTACAATATGTACATTATTTCAACAATGAATCTCTAGACTTGATTTGTGATCTGCTTCTTTGTAAAACCTCTTGTTGGTTACTGGATTGCAATGTATCTAGTGTAATAACTATTGAGCTACTAATCCTTATTTCACTCCAATTATTTTTTTTACCTTATTATTTTTTTAATATATTTTATTTGATCATTTCCAAGCATTATTCGTTAAAGACATAGATCATTTTCTTTTCCTCCCCCCCCCACCCCCCATAGCCGACGCATAAGTCCACTGGGCATTAGATGTTTTCTTGATTTGAACCCATTGCTTTGTTGATAGTATTTGCATTAGAGTGTTCATTTAGAGTCTATCCTCTGTCATGTCCCCTCAACCTCTGTATTCAGGCAGTTGCTTTTTCTCGGTGTTTCCACTCCCATAGTTTATCCTTTGCTTATGAATGGTGTTTTTTTCTCCTGGATCCCTGCAAGTTGTTCAGGGACATTACACCGCCACTAATGGAGAAGTCCATTACGTTCGATTATACCACAGTGTATTAGTCTCTGTGTACAATGTTCTCCTGGCTCTGCTCCTCTCGCTCTGCATCACTTCCTGGAGGTTGTTCCAGTCTCCATGGAACTTCTCCACTTTATTATTCCTTTTAGCACAATAGTATTCCATCACCAACATATACCACAGTTTGTTCAACCATTCCCCAATTGATGGGCATCCCCTCGTTTTCCAGTTTTGGGCCACCACAAAGAGCGCAGCTATGAATATTTTTGTACAAGTCTTTGTGTCCATTATCTCTTTGGGGTACAGACCCAGCAGTGCTATGGCTGGGTCAAAGGGTAGATATTCTTTTGTCGCCCTTTGGGCATAGTTCCAAATTGCCCTCCAGAATGGTTGGATCAATTCACAGCTCCACCAGCAATGAATTAATGTCCCTATTTTGCCACATCCCCTCCAGCATTCATTACTTTCCTTTGCTGTTATGTTAGCCAATCTGCTAGGTGTGAGGTGATACCTCAGAGTTGTTTTGATTTGCATCTCTCTGATTATAAGAGATGTAGAACACTTCTTCATGTGCTTGTTAATAGTTTTGATTTCTTTATCTGAGAACTGCCTATCCATTTCCCTTGCCCATTTATCAATTGGAGAATGGCTTGATTTTTTGTACAATTGATTTAGCTCATTATAAATATGAGTAATTAAACCTTTGTCAGAGGTTTCTATGAAGATTTTTCCCCAATTTGTTGTTTCCCTTCTGATTTTAGTTATATTGGTTTTGTTTGTACAAAAGCTTTTTAGTTTGATGTAGTCAAAATTATTTATTTTACATTTTGTGATTCTTTCTATATCTTGCTTGGTTCACTCCAATTATTTAATGAGATTTTGGTAGATGGCATAGTGGGAGAATCTGAGAGCAAAAGTATCATGAATCATGAAGATAACACTTCAAGTAGTGTAAATCTGAATGATGTGCTTGTTTAATGTGAAAGACAAGGTGTGCAGTCTGATTCTGGCCAGCTCAGCTCATCAGTGCAGTACAAATTCAAACAGAGCACCAGATAACCATGGGCCTGAATTAAATTAATAAAAGCCCAGACAATGGAGTACAATATTTCATTCACTTTTAATGGTTTAGAGCTTGAAAAAAAATCATATCCCCAATCTGTAATAATAATAATTTCTATAATTTATAAAGCTATTCTGTAATAGGCACTATGCTAAGCACTTTATAAATACTATCTTATTTTATCCTTACAAAAATTTGTGATACAGATGTTATTATTATATAAATTATAAAATGAAAAAAACTAAATCATATATTAAGTGACTTGTTCTAGGTCACATAGCTAGTAAGAGGTCAGATTTCTAATGAGTATATCCTGACTTAGGGGAAGCTAAGTAGTGTAGTGGATAGAATGTCAGACATGGAGTAAGGAAGACTCATATTTTCGAGTTCAAATCCAACCTCAGATACTAAGTTTTTGCCCCCAGGCAAGTAATTTAACCTTCTTGGCCTCAGTTTCCTAATTTGTAAAGCAAGTTGGACAAATGGTAAACCACTTCAGTGGACAGTATTCTGTCAAAATATTTTATAACTTATGTTAATTATCCTCAATTTCAAATTACAAAAGCAATCTTATTGCCAACCATATCTCATTTTTGCAAAATGTCACTTCCTGTGAATAAGGTAGAATTTCAATTGTCTTCTGCCTATAGCATCACACAATCTTCCTTAAGTCATATAATCATTCATTTAGAGCAATAAGGAACTATAAAATCACTTGGTTCAAATTCATTTTATAATCAGGGAACTGAGGTTCAGAAACAATTATTTTCCCAGTCCCACAAGTATTTAGTGACAAAGTCAAAAACCTATGTCAGAGCACCATAGAATTCTGAATCCAAATCTAGAAGTTTTTATGCATGGTATTTTTGTAGTTAGTTATTTATTGGCCATGATGAACTTCTCAGTATGTTTAGTGTTTTCACACCAAAGTACTATTTAGAAATGTGTACGATTTTGAAGTTTTAGTCAATCAATAAAAAAGAGATGCAGAAACATAGCAAAAATGAGTCATTATGAAAAAGTCCACCTCCCCTTCTAATACTTCAAAACAATGACATATGTAATGAGTCGTTATGATAAAGTCCACCTCCACGTCTAATACTTCAAAACAATGACATATGTGTCATAAAAAATGTAAGGGGAAGGAGAAAAAAATACCTTCATTGGGAAAATCATTGAGATGCTCTCATCTAACTGTAATATCAAAGATGTGAAAAAAAACCTACTGACAATGAGCCATTCTATTGTGGAGGTGCACAGTTAAATCATTTCTCAATTTAAAAAATGAACATTATGAACAACAAACAAGTAAATGTCCAAAATTTTAAATCAGAGCAATGAAAATATTTTTAAAGAACCAAGGATACAAAATGAAACAACTTTCAAGAAGTGAAAAACCCAAAAGGTAGGCAAAGAACATCTAGAGCACTGGGGTAAGAGAAGAGCAAAGCCATCAAGAAGCTGTAGCAATAAAAGAAGAACAGGCCAAAAGCAAGCCATACATACCCCACCCCACATCTGCTGTCCAAAGTTTGGCAAATGAGCTCAAGCCAACATCCAGATCCTGACATCCTGCCTGGGTAAATAATGGTATAAGCCAACAATACTTCTTGAAATTTCAAACCTATGGAGAAGTTTGGAACCCCAGCCTAAGGCATTCTTGTCTGGGCTTGACATAAGAACATACTTCACACTTTGTGAGGACTGATAGTACTAAGTACTAAAAATAGATCTTTTTGCCTAAATCTCAGGGCAGAGCTCAAAAACAGTACAATCAGGGGTGCGTCTGATTGGATCAATTATACAGGGTGAGAACAAAAACTTGAGCTTAAGCCTGGGGCTAGAATTTGATCAGTATCTGAAATGATCAAGATAAGAGTGATATGAAAAGATTGTACCTAAACTTAAGGTGAGTATTTAAGCCATCAGCATCTTAGGGTTCAATTGAATCACCAGTGGCAGGAGGCTCTCAGAGCTCTCAGTCCTCAGGCAATCATATCATTCTCCCAAACCTAACTAAAATTAGACAGTAAAAATGAGCAATCATACAAAAAAAAACCATCTCTAAATAATTTTCACAGAGACAAAGATCAAGGCATTAGGATTAATTTCCATATGGCTAATGAAAACCATTTGGAATAATTAGGATCTTAGCAGCTAAGGACAGGGTAAAGAAGAGTGGGTAGGTACTTCTGGGTAAGCATGGCAGCAGATTAGACATGGTTCACTTTCCCTCCTCAGACCCAATGATACAGAAAACCTCAAAAGACCCCCAAAAAACAATCCTCATGAGAACAGAGGGACTCCACATTATGGTGCAGCACTGAAGGTATGTGGAATTTGGGTATTTCCACAATATAATGGAACAAAAAAAGCTCCCACCCAAACCTGAGCTGGCCTACCCTCCCCCACCACAACTATGGAGCCAGAGTTAAAGTCAGGGCATGCCAGAATCAACAAGTGAGGGAGGGGCACCCTAGGACTGAGCAAGGGGCAGCTCCAGGTCTGGGGAGCTGACTAAGACCACCAAGGACCTACCATTGTGAGCACTAACACCCAAAAACCCATCAGGCAGTCAAGGGGAGCTCAGATCTCAGACACTCAGTTCCTGCACGCATAACCAACAAGTGTGCAAAGGGATTCCCTGAAGTGAGCAAGGGGCATTAATAGGTCTTGAGAGTTAACTAAGATCACCAAGGATTTACCTCTGAGAGCAGTAACATCCAAAATGCTGGCAGGCAGGGGAAGGAAGACCATGGGCTCCCCTGGAAAGACAGCTCACCTGAGGAGAATTGAGAATTTGCCCAAGGCAAAAGTCTTGATCATTAGACCCATACACTGAGAACAAGCTCTCATCACTTAGATTTCTGACTGGAAAGGGGAGGGAAAAAAAACATACAGATGGCAAACAGTGCTCAGGAACAACATACCAAGAAGAAAAGCAAGAAGAAGGGGTTGACTTTGGAAACATTTAACGGAGGAAAAATACAGAATACCGAGGAGATTGCAGAAGAGTAAACACAAACAAATGCTCCAAAAACTTCCAAAAGAAATGGAAATTGTCCACAAGCTCATGAAGAATTTAAATAGGAGGTTATCAAAAAGATGGAAGTCTTCTGGCAGGAAAAAGGGAAATAATGCAAAGGGAATTCAACAATCTCAGGGACAAAAACACCCCATTGGAGAAACAGCTGAAAGCTTCAAAAAGCAGGACAGACCAAACTGAAAAGGAAAACCAGTCTTTAACAGTCAGAATCGAGCAACTGGAAGATAATGATCTCGCAAAAGAGCAAGAATTAATAAAGCAAAGTCAAAAGACTAAGAAATTAGAAGATAACATAAAATTTCTCACTGACAAGGTGACAGACCTGGAAAACAGAGGAAGGAGAGACAATCTGAGAATCATTGGTCTACCTGAAAAGCCAGAAATAAACAGAAATCTTGATATAATAATACAAGATATCATCCAAGAAAATTGCCCTAAGGTTCTGGAACAAGGAGGCAAAATAGGCTTTGAAAGAGTTCATAGAACACCCTCTACACTAAATCTCCAAAAGAAAACTCCCAAGAATATAATTGCCAAATTCCAAAGCTTGCAAGGAAAAAAAGTCCTACAAGAAGCCAAAAAAAGACAATTTAGATATAAAGAGATGCTAAATAGGATCACACAAGACCTAGCAACTTCCACACTGAATGACTGCAAGGCCTGGAACATGATATTCAGAAAGGCAAGAGACCTAGGTCCTCAACCAAGAATCATCTATCCATTAAAACTGACTATATACTTCCAGGGGAAAGTATGGGCACTCAACAAAATAGAAGATTTCCAAGTATTTGTAAAGAAAAGACCAGAGCTCTGTGGAAATTTTGACATCCAAACACAAAGATCAAGAGAAACATGAAATGGTAAATATGAAGGAAAGGGAAAAGGAGAAAAATGTTATCTTTTTCTTTTACTCAAACTCTCTTCTATAAGGACTACATTTATATCAAATTATATATATTAATATGTGGGGAAAATGTAATGTGTAACTCTCAAAAATTGTATGCATTATTAGAGTAATTAAAAGAATCACTCATAGGGAAAGACTGGGCCATTAAGACAATATGGAAAAAAGGGGGAAAAAGAAAGAAAAAGGGAGAGGAGGCATCATTGATGGTACTAAGATATACTTCAAGAAATAGAAAAAAATTAAATAGAATAATCTTTCTCACACAAAGATACACATTGGAAGGGGAGGGGAAGAATTCTCTTATAAAAAGGAGAGGAAGAGAGTGCTAATTGGTATTACTTAAACCTTACTCTCAGTGAAATCAACTCTGAGAGTGAAGAATATCTAGATCCATTGGGATCTTGAATTCTATCTTATCCAACATGGTAAGGGAGAAGGGAAAATTAAAGAGGGGGCAGGGGAAGGTAGTATAAAAAGGGAGGAAAGGAGAGCAGGGAGGGAAATTAATAGACCCTTAAAAAAACAACCCAAAACCAACAAACAAACAAGAAGGGAACAAAAAGGGAGGGGTTAGAATGGGAAGCATATCAAGGGAGGGGACTAGGGGAACTTATTTAAAGTAAACCACTGGTTTAAAAGTTTATAGCAAAAGAAGAAAGGTCAGAATTAGGGGAGGATATCAAAATGCCAGGGAATCCACAAGTGACAATCATAACTTTGAACATGAATGGGATGAAATCACCCATAAAACTTAGATGAAAAGCAGAGTGGATTAGAATCCAAAACCCTACCATATGTTGTCTTCAAGAAAGACACATGAGGCGGGTAGATACTCACAAGGTCAGAATTAAAGGTTGGAGTAAGACCTTTTGGGCCTCAACTGATAGATAGAAGGCAAGAGTTGCAATCATATCTGACAAAGCCAAAGCAAAAATAGACCTGATTAAAAGGCATAGGGAAGGTAAATACATTCTGTTAAAAGGGAGTATAGACAATGAGGAAATATCACTAATCAACATGTATGCACCAAATGGTATACCACCCAAATTTCTAATGGAGAAACTAGGAGAAATGAAGGAAGAAATAGACAGTAAAACCATATTAGTGGGAGACTTGAACCAACCACAATAAAATTTAGATAAATCAAATCAAAAAATAAATGAGAAAGAGGTAAAAATGTGAATGGAATCTTAGAAAAATTAGAGTTAGTAGACATATGGAGAAAAATAAATAGGGACAAAAAGGAATATACCTTCTCAGCAGCACATGCCACATTCACAAAGACTAACCATACACTAGCTCACAGAAACATGGGATACAAATGCAGAAAAGCAGAAATAATAAATGCAATTTTTTCAGATCATAAGGCAATTAAAAATAATGATTAGAAAGGGTACATGGAGAGCAAAATAAAAAATCAATTGGAAATTAAATCATATGATACTCCAAAATCAGTTAGAGGACAAATCATAGAAACAATTAATAATTTCACTGAAGGAAATGACAATGGTGAGATATCCTTTCAAACCTTATGGGATGCAGCCAAAGCAGTACTCAGAGGAAAGTTCATATCCCTGAGTGCATATAATTAACAAGTTAGGGAGGGCAGAGATCAATGAATTGGACATGGAAATTAAAAAAATTTAAAAGCGAACAAATTAAAAACCACCATAAGAAAACCAAATTAGAAATCCTAAAAATTAAGGGAGAAATTAATAAAATTGAAAGTGATAGAACTATTGAACTAATAAATAAGACAAGAACCCGGTACTTTGAAAAAAAAACAAAGAAAATAGAGAAAGTACTCGTCAATCTAATTTAAAAAAAGGAGAGAAGAAAAGCAAATTAACAGTATCATAGATGAAAAGGGGGACCTTAACTCTAATGAAGAGGAACTTAAGGCAATCATTAAAAATTTCTTTGCCCAATTATATGGCAATAAATATGCCAATCTAGGCAATATGGTTGAATATTTACAAAAATACAAATTGCCTAGACTAACAAGAAGAAGAAATAGAATTCTTAAATAATCCCATATCAGAAAAAGAAATCAAAGAACACCCTAAGAAAAAATTGCCAGGGCCTGATGGATTCACAAGTGAATTCTACCAAACATTCAAAGAACAGCTAATTCCAATATTAAACATAATAAGCAAAGAGGGAGTTCTACCAAACTTCTTTTATGACACAAACATGGTACTGATCCCAAAGCCAGGCAGGTCAAAAATGGAGTAAGAAAACTATAGACCAATCTCCCTAATGAACATAGATGAAAAAATCTTAAACAGATCACTAGCAAAAAGACTTCAGCAAGTGATCAGGAGGGTCATTCACTATGATCAAGTAGTATTTATTCAAGGAATGCAGGGCTGGTTCAACATTAGTAAAACCATCCACATAATTGAACATATCAACAAGCAAACCAACAAAAAACACAAGATTATCTCAATAGATGCAGAAAAAGCCTTTGATAAAGTACAACACCCATTCCTATTAAAAACACTAGAAAGCTGAGGGATAGAAAGGTCTTTCCTAAAAATAATAAACAGGATATATCTAAAACCATCAGCAAACATCATCTGCGATGGGGATAAAATAGATGCATTCCCAACAAGATCAGGTGTGAAACAAGGATACCCATTATCACCTGTATTATTTAACATTATACTAGAGGAATGCTGAGTCAAGATGGTGTCCTAGAAGGTGCAGAAGTTCAGACCTATGAAAACCCTTCCTTACTGATCACAAACTGAATTATCCTAGGGGATTGAAAACCAAACTTAAAAACAAGACAGAGCCAAGGAACCCTCCTGCTGGACTTAATTCAAAAGGTATGCTGCCCCCTCCCCCCCCCCCAAAAAAGATGGAATCCAAGAACACTCGGGTATAAGGGGAAGACAGAAGGAAGGTCCCAGGACCCATCCCCCCTCCCACCTAGAGTGCTGAGATTCCAGCAGCAGCTGGAACTTCTGGGCGGGCAAATGTGCTGTTCTGAAGAGCAAAGCTTGAGAGCAGGACTGACCAAGTTCAGAGTGTCCAACACAGACAGTGGGGAAGGAGCTAGAGAGGGAGCATAGACCTGGAAGCCTGGCCAGAGCTTTGGAGATCCTCCATATTTGCTCCAGCCTTCCAGGAAGATTAGGACTCAGAGCACACCCAGCCCAACTAATCCCAACTATTAAGCTGAACTTAATTCCATAAAAATCTCCAGAACTCAGGGAAGCCAAGGCTCCCCACCCATCCTCATTGACTGCTGGACTTTTAGCCAATCAAAAGCCTCCAGAGGACAGAGAAGCTCAAACCCCCAACAACCCTCCCCCAGAAACTACACCAAGAGATCTTCTATTAAAGCTCCAAGAGGTGAGACTGACAGAAGCCCCCAAAAAACAACAAAAAAAATGAGAGGAACAAGAGCACAGACAAATACAGGGAGTAAAGAAGGGGTGAATTTGAGCAAACAACAGATAAAGAAGAAAGAAACTACAATAGACAGCTTCTACTCAGCAAATGGAACAGAGTGGGGAGACATCAGCAAACAATAAATCAGAAATCCCAGAGAATTGGATTCAGTCTGTGGAAGAACTCAAAACACAACTAAGAGAGGCTGAAGACAATTGGGTAAAGAACTTAAAAAAGAAAAAAGAAAAAGAAAGATAAGTCATCTGGAGACAGAGGCACTTGAACTAAAATGAGAAAATAGTGTCTTGAAAGCCAAAATCAACCAGCTGGAAACTGAGGCAAAGGAGATGAAAGATGAGGCAAAGGAGATGAAAGATAAGGTAAAGAGGATGAAAGATGATCTTCAAAGAAAATCAGACCATAAGGAAAAGGATGACGAAAAACCCAGAGAGGAAATCCAATCTTTAAGAACCAGAATATAACAATTGGAATTAAGTGATCTTACAAGGCAGCAGGATACTTTAAAACAAAACAAAAAAAGAATGAAAAAATTGAGGAAAATATGATGCATCTCATTCACAAAACAGACGACTTGGAAAATCATTCAAGAAGAGACTATTTAAGAATCATTGGACTACCAGAAGACCACAACAAAGAAAAAGCCTGGACATAATACTACAGGAAATTTTTCAGGAAAACTGTCCCGATATCTTAGAACAAGAGGGGAAAGTGGAGATTGAAAGAATCCACAGATCACCTCCTGTATTTAATCCCCAACTGACAACACCAAGAAATGTAATAGCCAAATTCAAAAACTATCAGACCAAAGAAAAGATATTACAAACTGCCAAGAAGAAGCCATTCAGATACCATGGAAACACAGTGAGGATAACACAGGATCTGGCTGCATACACACTGAAGGATTAAAAGCCATGGAATATGATATTCTGGAAAGCAAGGGAACTAGGTCTACACCCAAGAATAAAATACCCATCAAAACTGACTATATTCTTACAGGGGAAAGTATGATCATTCAACACAATAGAACAATTCCAAACATTCATAAGTAAAAGACCAGATCTGAACAGAAAATTTGATGTCCAAGCACAGAACTCAAGAGAATCATCAAAAGGTAATTAAAAAAAGAGGGGAAAACAAAACAAAACAACAAAAAAAATTTTTTTAAGAGACTCAATAAGTTAAAATGGTATGTATCCCTATAAGAAAAGAGGTCATTGGTAACTCTTAAAAACTGTTGCTATCACCTGGGCAGCTAGAAGAATTACACTTAGATGGAACAGTGACAAACTGTATAGGATGAAAGGACAAGACATAAATAGGTATATAGATATATGCATGCATAAATACATATACATATGTGTGTATTTGTATACAACCAGAGCTAAAAAAAGAGGTTAATACTAAAAGAAATGGGAAAAGAAACAAATGGGGGTAAATTTATATGTCACAAAGAAGCTCATGGCAGGAGGGGGGAGAACATCAATACACTGGAAGGGTAAAGAGGTTGGAGAAAGGAAATACTCAATTCTTATGTGCTTTAAAACTGACCCAAATAGGGAAGAACAATTCAATCCATCGGGGAAGAAAATAGATTTGCGCCCTATAGGGAAGTAGAAGGGTATAAAACGGACTGGTGGGGAGGGAAGAAGTAGAAGGGAGGGAGAGGGTGGGAGGAATTATAAAAAGACTATAGGGGAAAATAAGGGAGCAAATAAGAAGAGAGGGGGGTAGAAAGGGAAATAAAATAAGGGGAGAATCTAGTGGGACTGACTATAAACAAACATTGGTGTAGAAGGAAATAGCGAAAGTAGAAAAGGCAGGAGCAAGAGTAGAAATCAAAATGCTGGGAAATACACAGCTAGTAATCACAACTCTGAATGTGAATGGAATGAACTCACCCATAAAACACAAGCGAGTAGTAGAGTGGATTAGAAACCAAAACCCTACCATATACTGATACAAGAAACACACATGAGGAAGGTAGACACGCATAGGTTGAAAGTAAGAGGATGGAGCCAAATCTATTGGGCATCAAATGATAAAAATAAGGCAGGAGTAGCAATCATGATATCTGACAAAGCCAAAGAAAAATAAATCTAGTTAAAAGAGATAGGGAAGGTAATTACATCCTGATAAAAGACAGTATAGATAACGAGGAAATATCTATACTCAATATGTATGCACCAAATGGCAGAGTATCCAAATTTCTAAAGGAGAAACTAGAGGAGCTACATGATGAAATAGATAGAAAACTATACTAGTGGGAGTACTGAAACTTCCTCTATCCAAACTAGATAAATCAAACCAAAAAATAAATGAGAAAGAGGTGAGAGAAGTAAATTAAATCTTAGAAAAATTAGAGTTAATAGACATATGGAGAAAAATAAATAGGGTCAAAAAGGAATACACCTTCTTTTCAGCAGCACATGGAACATTCATAAAATTTGACCATGTATTAGGGCACAAAATCATTGCAAACAAGTGCAAAAGGGCAGAAATAATAAATGCAACCTTCTCAGACCACAGTGCAATAAAAATAATAATTAGTAAGGTTACATGGAGAGATAAATCAAAAATTAATTGGAAATTAAACAATATGATTCTCCCAAACTGGCTAGTTAAGGAACAAATCATAGAAACAATTAATAACTTCATTGAAGAAAATGACAATGGTGAGACATCCTTTCAAAACCTATGGAATGTAGCCAAAGCAGTACTCAAGGGGAAATTTATATCCTTGAGTTCATATATAAATAAATTAAGAAAGGCAGAGGTCAATGAATTAGGCATACAAATTTAAAATAAAACACTAGAAAGTGAACAAATTAAAAATCCTCAGATGAAGACTAAATTAGAAATCCTAAAAATCAAAGAAGAAATTAATAAAATTGAAAGTCAAAGAACTATTGATTTAATAAATAAGACTAGAAGCTGGTACTTTGAAAAAACAAATAAAATTGACAAAGTACTAGTCAGTCTCATTAAAAAAAGGAAAGAAAAAAAACCAAATTGATAGTATCCAATATGAAAAGGGAGACCTTACCTCTAATGAAGAGGAAATCAAGGCAATCATTAAAAACTGCTATGCCCAATCATATGGCAAAAAACATGGCAATCTAAGTGATATGGATGAATACTTTCAAAAATATAAATTGCCTAGACTAAAAGAATAAGAAATAAATTACCTAAACAACCCCATTTCAGAAAAAGAAATTGAAAAAGCCATCAAAGAACTCCTTAAGAAAAAATCCCCAGGTCCAGACGGATTCACAAATGAAGTCTATCAAACATTCAAAGAACAGCTAATACCAATATTATAAAAACTATTTGAAAGAATAAGCCAAGAAGGGGTTCTACCAAATTCTTTTTACGACACAAACATGGTACTGATCCCAAAGCCAGGCAGGTTAAAAACAGAGAAAGAAAACCATAGGCCAATCTCCCTTATGAATATAGATGCAAAAATCTTAAATAGGATACTAGCAAAAAGACTCCAGCAAGTCATCACAAGGGTTATCCACTATAATTAGGTAGGATTCATACCAGGAATGCAAGGAAGGTTCAATATTAGGAAATCCATACACATAATTGACCATATAACCAAGCAAACTGACAAAAGTCACATCATTATCTCAATAGATGCAGAAAAATCATTTGATAAAATACAAAACCCATTGCTATTGAAAACACTAGAAAGTATAGGAATAGAAGGGCCTTTCCAAAAATAATAAAAAGTATATATCTAAAACCATCAGCAAACATCATCTGCAATGGGGATAAACTAGAAGCCTTCCCAAAAAGATCAGGAGTCAAACAAGGATGCCCATTATCACCTGTATCATTTAATATTGTACTAGAAACACTAGCATTAGCAATTAGAGAAGAAAAATAAATTGAAGATATTAAAATTGGCAATGAGGAGACTAAGTTGTCACTCTTTGCAGCTGATATGATGATTTATTTAAAGAATCCTAGGGAATCAACCAAAAAGCTAATCGAAATAATCAACAACTTTAGCAAAGTTGCAGGATACAAAATATACCCACATAAGTCATCAGCATTTCTATATATCTCCAACCCAGTTCAGCAGCAAGAATTAGAAAGAGAAATTCCATTTAAAGTCACCCGAGACAATATAAAATACTTAGGAATCTATCTCCTGAGACAAACACAGGAACTATATGAACACAACTACAAAACACTCTCCACACAATTAAAACTAGATCTAAACAATTGTAAAAACATTGATTGCTCATGGGTGGGATGAGCTAACATAATAAAAATGACCATCCTACCCAAACTTATCTATTTAGTGTCATACCCATTGAACTCCGAAAAAACTATTTTACTGAATTAGAGAAAACCATAACAAAGTTCATTTGGAAGAATAAAGGATCAAGGATATCCAGGGAAATAATGAAAAAAAAATACAAAGGAAGGTGACCTTGCAGTCCCAGATCTCAAACTATACTACAAAGCAGCAGTCATCAAAACAATTTGGTACTGGCTAAGAGACAGAAATGAGGATCAGTAGAATAGATTTGGGGTAAATGACCTCAGCAAGATAGTCTATGACAAACCCAAAGATCCCAGCTTTTGGGACAAAAATCCAGTATTTGATAAAAACTGCTGGGAAAATTGGAAGACAGTGTGGAAGAGATTAGGTTTGGATCAACACTTCACATCCTACCCCAAGATAAACTCAGAATGGGTGAATGACTTGAATATAAAGAAGGAAACTATAAGTAAATTAGGTGAACACAGAATAATATACATGTCAGACCTTTGGGAAGGGAAAGATTTTAAATCCAAGCAAGACTTAGAAAAAGTCACAAAATGTGAAATAAATAATTTTGACTATATCAAATTAAAAAGTTTTTGTACAAACAAAACCAATGTAACTAAAATTAGAAGGGAAGCAACAAATTGGGAAACAATCTTCGTATCCAAAACCTCTGACAAAAGTCTAATTTCTCAAATTTATAAAGAGCTAAAGCAATTGTACAAAAAATCAAGCCATTCCCCAATTGAAAAATGGGCAAGGGACATGAATAGACAATTTTCAGTTAAAGAAATCAAGACTATTAATAAGCACATGAAAAAGTGTTCTACATCTCTTATAATCAGAGAGATGCAAATCAAAACAACTCTAAGGTATCACCTCACATCTAGCAGATTGTTCAACATGACAGCAAAGGAAAGTAATGAATGCTGGAGGGGATGTGGCAAAGTAGGGACATTAATTTATTGTTGGTGGAGTTGTGAATTGATCCAACCATTCTGGAGGGCAATTTGGAACTATGCCCAAAGGGCAATAAAAGACTGTCTGCCCTTTGATCCAGTCATTGCACTGCTGGGTTTGTACCCCAAAGAGATAATAAGGAAAAAGACTTGTACAAGAATATTCATAGCTGCACTCTTTTTGGTGGCCAAAAATTAGAAAATGAGGGGATGCCCTCTAATTGGGGAATGGCTGAACAAATTGTGATATATGATGTTGATGGAATACTATTGTGCAAAAAGGAATAATAAAGTGGAGGAATTCCATGGAGACTGGAACAACCTCCAGGAAGTGATGCAGAGCGAAAGGAGCAGAACCAGGAAAACATTGCACACATAGACTGATACACTGTGGTACAATTAAACATAATGGACTTCTCCATTAATGTCTTTACATTGTCCTTGAATAATCTGCAGGTATCTATGAGGAAAAAAAAACTATCCTCAAGCAGAGGACAAACTGAGGGAGTATAACACTGAGGAAAAGCAACTGCTTGACTACAGAGGTTGAGGGGACAGGATTGAGGAGAGAAGCTAAATGAGTGCCCTAATTCAAATACCAACAACAAGGAAATGGGTTTGGAGGAAGGACACATGTGATACCCAGAGGAAGGGGAGGGGTGGCCAGAGGGTGGGGTAGGAAAAGAAAATGACCTCTGTTTCCAATGAATAATGTATGAAAATGACCAAATAAAATAATGTTTTAAAAACTTAAAAAAGAAAGGGGAAGGTTCAGAAATTCCTTTGAAAGAGAAGAAACCCAAAGCTTCACTGCAAGGCACTATTGGATATATAAATATAAAATTACTGTAAATTAAAAGTCAATAGATTTTTTTCCATATATGGTATTGTGTGAAGTAAAATTATTTGTGAGACTTCTAACCCGGTCCAGTCCTGGAATACTCATCCCAGGGGATCAACATAGGAATCGGTCTATTTTCTGACACTGGCTGTGCTTCCAGAGTCCCGCAGAGTATCAACTTCCTGATTCAGGTATAATTTTGCAGACATTTGAAAGCCATTGGTCTATGATCCAGGGGTGGGAGGAGATTGAGGTTTAAGAAATCAGTGGGAGAAACAGAGTGGTCTCTGCACTGTTTTTTTCCCCTCTGGGCTCTTACCTCATCTCTTAATCTCTGGAAAGTGGCAAGCCTGCTGTAATGGGGTACTAGATCTTTACCTTGTCTCTTTCTCTTTACTAAAAATGTTTTATACCTAGTGGTAAGCCTCTAGATTAATTTTTATTTATAACAGTATCATATTTGTTTCTATGTAAATTTATATTAAACTTTTTAATGTATAAAGTCAGCTGATGAAAGAAAATCTATTCTTGGGTGAATCAAATTTTATTTACTATGCAGTAATGAATTTAATGTCAGAAAAATGTTCTTTAAGGGCAAAGTTGGCATTTATTTATGGTTGGTCTACCATATGGAAATCACATATTTGCTTTATTTTGGCTTTGTAAGTTTTTTACATTTATTACAAAATGTGTTAAATACACAGTATATACAAAAGTGAAGTGAGCCACTTTTCAGGTTTTTGGCTACAGTTTCTTTATCCAAATATAACACAAAACCTAGCAAGTTTCTTATAAGTGAAAAATGGAATACAATGGAGAAGAAAAATGTTAAAAAATCCAGAGTGTCAGGTTTGAATCACATTTTTGCCTATAATCAGGAATTGATGTGATTTTTTGAACCAAAAATAATTTTAAAAACTATTTTAATTTTAAATATTCTGCATTCTAATACTCCAAGTTGTAAAACCATCATCAAACTTTTATTAGGTATGATTTTGGATTTTATGAAATATAACAAATTTGAGGGTATGGTATTTATGTATATATACATATATGTATAGAAAGAATATATATACACATATATTAATAGCATTCACATATGTATATTATTGATAAAGGAAATTTACTAAAACTTCCAGTGTTGGAAATTATAACCTTTCTTTTCTCATATATATTTGGCAAGTAAGAATTATATATGAAGGGTGAAAATTTTAGTATGATGTTCCAAATCAATAGAGAGCTTTTATATCATTTATCCTGATGATCTTGGGGTTCTAAAAAACATATTTTCTCTTAAAAAGCAAGAAAAAAGGTGAGGTTAAAGACAGGTTTGCAATTTAAACAGAGTTAAAGCAAATGGTTTATCTTTATTTTTTTTAAACCCTTACCTTTGGTCTTGTATTGACTCCAAGGCAGAAGAGTGATAAGGTCTAGGCAATGGGGGTCAAATGACTTGCCCAGTCACAAAACTGGGAAGTGTCTGAGGCCAGATTTGAACCTAGGACCTCGGGTCTCTAGGCTTGGCTCTCATGGTTTATCTTTTTAAAGAAAGTTGAATAATGATTAGAGCAAAAATATTCTTGGATTATGATTTCCCACTGAAGGTCTTAATGATAGCATCTATTAGTGCTGCAACAAAAGTGGTTTAGAAGAGAAGGATAGAAAGTTATATGTGTCTAGAATCTGAATATTGTAGAAAGCACTTGAATTTGGGCAAAAAGTGAAAAAGGAAATAAGAGAAAGATCTAGACACCTTCAAACAAGTTTAATAATATCTAGAAGGAAAGGGAATAGGCATCTGAAATTTTGACAGAAGAGATTCACTCATTTGCAGTTACCTTTTCTTTTTCATCTTTATCCATTTTAATCTAGATTATTTTTTATTTGCCTTCTAGGTTCTATAGACAGGAAGTCCATGTGATCTAAAAATCTCAACAATACTCATTTGTAGTATATGTATCCCAAAAAAAGCAACAACAACACAACCAACAACTTTTCTTCACATATTTTCAAAGAAAACTTTTATTACTGTTCAACATAGTCTTTGGACTAAATTTACTAGAACGAAAGGAGAGTATAAAGATTAAACAGAAATAAACAAATGAAAATGATGATCATTTGCTCAACAATTATTTGTTGCACTCCTATTTGTGTGCAATGTGCACTCTGATAAGTGCTGTGACTGTCATTAGAAAATTTACAATGCAGTGAAATGGGGAGAATTTATACCTAAAAAGATATATACTATAGAGTATTAACATATAATTACATATGTCATATGTATAACTATATGTGTGTACATGTATTACATAATACTTATGATAACCAAGTAGATTTTGATATATGTTAATTTCAAGCAAAAATATAACAAAATAAGTATAGGAAGATTTATAATACAAATATAGATAGATGGATACAGGTAAAATTACATAAATTTAACTTCAAATACAGAGAAAAAATCTTAACATTATGAAGCAACATAGATTTTTAGATGTAGATGTAGAAACACAAGTTCAAATTTCATCTCAGTCTCTTATTATATGTATGAACTTAAGCAAATTATTTTAGCTTTCTCAGTCCCAGGTTGCTCCTATTGCAAACAAGAATAATAAAAAAAATGCTCACAAATTGGTTTCTTTTAAAGGGTTAAATCAGATAATGTGTGAAAAATCTGCATGTGGACTTTGAATTGCCACATAAATTATTATTATTATTTGTTATCATCATCAAATTGGTCTTTACAGTTTCATAATTCTATGTGCATAAAAAATCCCAAAACCTTTCTCAAGAATCCTACTAGATAGTATAAGCAAGATTCTCTTAAACATTAATATAAAAAAAGACTTTTAAACTTTCTCTCAACCCCTAAATCCCCAATATTTAAAAGACTATTGATATCAAAATCAGAAATCATTTTATACTTGGTTTTATTCTTTAAGATGTTCTTAGCAACTCTAATGACAATACTTGTGAACCTTGTTGGAGCTATCCATCTATCAGTATTTCTTGGACCCCAAAATAAGAGCCATTCCTCAATTGAAAAATGGTCAAAGAATATAAACAGGAAATTTTCAGAAGAAATCAAAGCCATCGAGGGTCACATGAAAATTCTTCTAAGTCACTATTGATTAGAGAAATGCAAATTGAAACAACTTTTAGGAACAACCTCATAGTTATCAAAAATGACGGATGCTAGATTAGAGGAAATAGATATATTACTAAACTCATCCTAGAATTATGAATTGGACTAACAATTCTGGAGGGCAAATTGGAACTATACCCAAAAGGCTATAAAACATGCAGATAATTTGACCCAGAAATATTACTAATAGTTATGTATCCCTAAAAGATAAAAGGGAAAAGAAAAGGACTCTTTTTTTGTGGTATTGAAGAACTGAAAATTGAGGGAATGATTATTAATTAAAGAATAGCTGAACAAGTTGTGCTATTATAATTATGATGGGGTATTATTGTGCTATAAAAATAATGAGTAAGGTGGTTTCAGAAAATCTGGCAAGAACTATGTTAATTGATGCAAAATGAAATGAGAAGAGCAAGGAGGTCATTGTGTACAATAAAAGCTATGTAGTGATAATGATCAACTGTATTACTACCCAAAGAAAAAAAGATGTGGATCTATACAATGATTCAAGACAATTCCAAATGACTCATGATGAAAAAATGCTAACTCCAAAGAGTTTAATCTGTGTTTGCAAGTTGAAGTAAAATTTTCTCATTTTAAAAACTTTTTTGTGACGTGATAATAAGAAAATTTGTTTTACTTAATTTCAAATGAAAAACTGATTTCACATTTTTTGTCTCCTTAGAGTTTGGGGAAGAGATGAGAGAAGTGAAGGAGCAAGCAAATCTGTAATTCAAAATTAAAAAAAGAAAAAAATATTTAACATTTTAAATGTTTAAAATAAATAATACATTTTAAAAGACATTTTAAAATATCATCGCTCCATGATTTCACAGGTATGGATAACCTCTTCATTATAAAGATAAAAATATTTCTTTTGTGTAGCAGTTAGTTTCCTTCTTTTGTTGTAGCAATAACAAAATAATCATCGTCTAGTAACCAACATTCTGATAACGAAGCTTTCTGAGTTAGCTCATGTTCTTGAAGAACAACATCATTTATGATGTAAAAATTAAAGTTTGGCATAATTAGACAGGGAAAACTTACTTCTATTTGCATAGCAAAAAATCTTCCCTATATCAAATTAGTGATCTTTGTAAGATATTAGTGACAGGATAGTTTATGGTATCAAATTTAAAACCATGAAACAATATTTATTAATAAATATTCTATAGTTAAGATTTTTAGTAATCCATAGTAGCCTACTCAAGTTAATTTAATTGCATATTTTACTGAATTTGAAGAATATAGAATCTTTACATGTTTCTTAAGGTGCCAAAACATTTTATTCTTTCATCAGTGTTTTAATGTGGCAAATACTATGTATTAGATACAAAGTAAATCAATGAACCTCTCATTTTATGATTTCTGTTTTAGTGCTTAAATGATATATAAGCTATATTTAATTATGTATTTTGAAGTGGACTTTGATGACTTAATTTCAAATCATTTTTTGAAAAATTATTTATATTTAATGCTTAAAAGGTCCATTCTCATTCGTGATTCAAAAAATCTGGATGAAAGTTTCTGTTTTCTTCTTATAGAGCCTTCTCTTTAAAATTTATTTAAGATTCAGAGGAATTAGTGTTTTGCAGATTAGCAATCTATAGTTATCAAGTTCATTTCTTAATATAAGAAAATAAATTCAGGTCATGGAAGGAAATATAAAATGGCACAAAGGCAATTTGAGTAAGAAAAAATAGTTAATATCTTTAGAGACTAGGATGTTTCATTTTTGTTAATGAGTAAAATATGTAAGATTTTTATGGTAATAAACATACACATATGTTTATACATGCACACATACATAGAAGTATATGTGCATCTCTATATTTCTATGAATGCTTTTTAAAATAAAAAATAATTATCATAAATCCAAATGAAAATAAATTATCTAATTAAAATATAATTTATTCTTATGTAATAAGAATAAAGAAAATGGAGAAATAGATAAAATGAAAACAAATGATTTTATGTAGATAAGAATATATGTACACAGAGATTAGTACATACATGAATATGTGAATATACATACATTAATATACATATATAAATATTTATTTGCATGTATGTATATATAGTATGTGTGTATAGATTGAAAATTAAGGAATAGTTGAAAATGTATATTTTCCAGGAGGCTAAAAAAAGCATGCCTGCCATTTGATCCAGCTATACCACTGCTGAGTTTGTACCTCAGTGAAATAATAAGGAAAAAATACTTGTGCAAAAATATTTATAGCCACATGCTTTGTGGTGGCAAAAAATTGGAAAATGAGGGGATGTCCATCGATTGAAGAAAAGCTGAACAAATTGTGGTATCTGATGGTGATGGAATACTATTTTTTTTGAAAGGAATGATGAACTATAGAAATTCCATGTGAACTGGAAAGACCTCCAGGAATTGACAGAGAGTGAAATGAGCACAACCAGGGGAACGTTGTATACAGAGACTGATAGGTACACTGTGGCACAATCAAACATAGCTGACTTTTCTACTAGTAGCAATGCAATGGTCCAGGACATTACCAAGGAATTTAAGAGAAGGAATGGTATCCATATCCAGAGAAAGGACTGTAGGATTAGAAACACTAAAGAAAAACATGTGATCGATCACATGGTTCTAGGGGAATAAGATTGGGATTTTGGCTTTAAAATATAATTCTATTGCAAATATGAATAATATATAAAAAAGGTTTTGAACAGTAATACATGTGTATCCCAGTGGAATGGCTTGTCAGATCCAGAAGTGGGGATGGAAAAGGGGTGGGAAAAATCATTAATCATGTAATCATGAAAAAAATATCCTAAATAAATTAATTAATAAAAATAATTGAAGAAGACAATAATTTTCCCTGTTTATTAATTTTCCATGGTATAAGGATGGGTAAGGGTGGATAGATTGATGGATCACCTCTTAATTAGCTATCACCAAGTAAAGATGTCTTCAGATGCTCAATAGAGGGGCAAAAGAAAAAGCTCTTAAAAATCTATTTATTAAACTGCTTAACTGAACTGTGTGAATTTTAAAAGTCTTCATCTTGGTCTAGCACCCAAAAATTGTGCACACCCACACTACACGGGCATGCGCTAGTCAATGACAAATCAAAAATAACTAACTGCCCACCTGGGCTGTCCTAAGCCAAGCTAGAGCCAACCATTGGATTTGTGAGACACAGGAAGTGAGGTAGGGAACAGCCTCTGGGATTCGCGCACTTCCTGTGGAGAGAGCGAGAGGGGTTGGTGTAAGGAGCTTGGAGAGGGAGGACACCCGCAGACAGCTTTCCTTCAGATCGGTCACGTGAGTTAAGGACTGATTCTTTCCACCTGGGCTTTGGGCCTAAAACTCCCTCTGCCTTGGTCAGAGGTTGAGTAGCCCCTTTCCCTTTTCTCTTCTCTCCTTCTCTCCCTCTCCTTTCTCTACTTCCAGTGTGATTAAACCTCCATAAACTCCATTCTGACTTGAGTGTTTCATTTTAGGAATTTCATAAGTAAATTCCTTGGCGGCCATTGTTCAATATTACATAAATCCTGTAGCCACATTTTTAGCCATTAAAATATTATAACCTCTCCCAGAAGCCTAAAATTTCTACATTTACAGTTGGCGAACCACTACAGGAAAAAGAACTATATCAGTCTTCTGATCTCCTTACTAATCACCGGGGAGAAGTCCCACCCCGGCTACCCCCTCTGGCCCTGCCTTAGTGCTTGGAAGGTTTCTAGAACCTCAATAAATTTCCTGAATTTTCTTGCCCTTTCACCCCACTTATTACTCACTCCGTCAGTCCTTTTACCAAATACCTTGGCTTAAAGACACAGCTGCCAGAACAGGTGAGTATAAAACACCTTTTCTCTTTTCCCTTTACCCCTTAAGTTAAATTGGGGTCAACAGGATTTTTTTTCCTTCTCCTCTTTGTCTCTCATTTCCGTCTCCTTTTACTTTAAGGAGGTGGCTCAGTAGATTGAGAGGCAGGCCAGGCTTACCTTATCAACTGATTAGCAACGAGGAACCTCAGGAGAAGGAGCTCTTAGGAGCTCCTAGCCCGCAAAAAAATAAACAGCTGAATACAGCTAGGGAGCTAACTTAAAACCCATTTTTTTCTGTTTCCTGGCCTTTCTAGTCTTAAAAATTTAGTGGGCTTTGCTCAAGGAAGATAGCACATGGTCCTAGCGGTTTTAGCCTGAGGGCTAAAGAAGATTGCTGGGACACACCCATATACACACTTTGTAAAAGAAGGAGAATTTACAATACAATAGGCCCTTAGCCTGTATAGGGTTGTAGACTAGGGAGCCACCTACTGTAAAAAAAAAAAAAAAAACCTGTGGAAAGTCTGTAGCTTTGCCCTGCTCCCCACGTGCTTTGTGAAATTACAAAATATACATATAACAATGAGTACTACATTCTTTGACAATTATATGGCAGCTGAAGAAGTAGGGGCATTGAGGAATGAAGGATACCTCCAAATTTTTATATTAATAGGTACTGTCATTTTTGTAATCCTCAATACTATATTTAGAGATGATAAAATAAGAAAAATTGAGGATAAAATGCAAGCCCAATTAGAAGATCTAAAAAGTCTCTTACAGGATCAATTGGCAAACAACCACTCTACCAGAAACAGACCTGTTTCTGAACCTTTGAATGAGGAAATTTCCTTCCCTGAAATAGAGATGGAAAACACCTTCCCTATAGCCCAGTTAACAGACTGCTTCTCTCGTGTAGTGCAAATCTTGTCTGAATTTAATCCCCAAAACCCTTCCCCTGCAATCCCAGCTTCTCATGTTCCTTCTCCTACAGAAAACCAAATTCCAATGCAAGGGAGATCTTGTCCTCCTAGAGAAACCTGTCCTTGTCAAACTGACCCACAGGTACAAAATTCAACTAGAGGCCTGTTTCCTCTAAGAGAAGTACCTGAAATAGGACGAAATGGGGATGTGGTGACTTTAAGACATAGGATACCGTTTACTCCCCAAGAAATAAATGAATTTACACGAAATATCCCCACATATGAACAAGATCCCTTTCTAGTAACAAAAAAGATGGGAGACATATTTTTTCAGTACAATCCGTCTTACAAGGACGTTGAGAGCTTACTACAGGCTTTTTTAAGTGAAAGTGAAAAAAATAAAATAATTGCTCATGTCAACAAAACCCGGGGGCGTAATGCAGCACATTGGCCATCTCAGGATCCTGAATGGGACTATAACAATCCTGATGATTATCTACAACTATACCATTGTAGAGAGGCTATCCTCACGGCCATGAAGGAATGTGCAGACAGTACAGATAAGTGGATGGAACTGGAAAAAATTAAGCAAAAGGACGAAGAAACACCCTCCAGATTTATGGACAGAATTATTGAGTTTGGGGACAGATACTTAGATTGGGACTTAACTAAAGAGAGTAGTTTAAGACAAGTTAGGAGAATCTTTGTAAACAATTCTTGTAAAGCAATTAAAAATTATTTTAAAACACAATGCCCAAGATGGTCAGATATGGACCTTGAAGAATTGCGAAAAACAGCTATATATGTTTTAAAGGGAAACGAAGAAAAGGAGAAAGAAAATAATGATGACATGGAGGAAATGAAGAAAAAAATGAGATATTTAATAGATAGGATAACTAAATTAGAAAGTGGGCAGGATAATGAACCAACGACAATTGCCCCTCTCCAGAAATCCAATTATCAATCCATTACTTGCCACTTCTGTGAGAAGAAGGGCCACAAAATGATGGAATGTAGAACCTTTCTTAAGATGATTGGAAGGAATACACAGTTTAATAATAGCTTTATAAATAATAACTATAATGAATATAGAAATAAGAACTTTAGAAACCAGAATTATAGAAATAGGAATTGGGAAATTAATGACAATGCTCAAATTGAAGAAAATTTTAATGATAATACTCAACAATATATGAGAAATGGCGCTCGTCCAAAAATTACTCGAGGTACTAATGACCCTCAGAGAGGTGCCCTTCAGGGGGGGTGCCCAAGGAATATCCCAAACACAATGATGGTGTCCGGGGGGGGGGGCTGGGGCACAGGAATCAGAGGATACAACCTTTGATTTCCCGGACCCTGATGTCCTACTACCCATTGTCCCTATCCACTGCCCTCCCCATACTAATGAACCCCATGTTACCTTAAAGGTGGGTAACACCTATTATGATTGTCTATTAGACACCGGAGCTTCCTGGTCTGTATTAAAGAGAACACCTGATTTACAATGTTATTCTATTGGCTCAGAGAATGTAATGGGAGTATCAGGAATAACCCAAAGAGTTAAAAGACTTCCTCCTAGAATGGTGTCTGTAGGACCCCTAGAGGTACAACACTCCTTCCTTTTGATGCCTGACTCCCCTTTAAATTTGCTGGGGAGGGACCTACTATGCAAACTCAGAGCCACAATAACCTGCTCCCCAGATGGCTCATTATCATTAGAAGTACCAGAGGAATCTTTAAAATTACTCCCTGTACTTCTCTCGGAAAACCAGGAGGCAAAAGAGCCTTCCATTTTCGAAATACCTGAAGATATACCTGAGTCTCTTTGGGCCACATCTTCTTCTGATGTAGGCTTACTTAAATCTGCTGTCCCTGTGCAGATAAAAACTAAATCTAGCCCACTTCCCTCTATCGCTCAGTATCCCCTCTCAAAGGAGGCAATTGAGGGTATTACACCAGTTATTAACTCATTAATAGAACAGGGAATAATAATCCCTTGCAAATCTGAATACAACACGCCCATCCTGCCAATTAAAAAACCAAAAAAAGGGCCCGATGGCAAGCACATCTATAGATTCGTACAGGATCTAAGGGCAGTGAATAATCACGTTATAAAGAGACACTCCGTAGTTTCTAACATACATACTATTATTTCATCTATTCCTAGCACAGCTACATACTTTACAGTAGTAGACTTGTGTTCAGCTTTCTTTTCCATACCAATACATGAAAACTCCAGGCATATTTTTGCTTTCACCTGGAAGGGCTCACAATATACCTGGTGTTGGCTGCCACAGGGTTATGTCGAAAGTCCGAGCTTATTTGAGCAAATTTTGAGCCAAGACCCAGACAATATAACATTTTAAAAATAGCAAATTAATCAAATATGTAGATGATCTACTCTTGGCTTCAACAGATGCAAAAACATGTCAAGAAGATAGCAAACACCTTCTTTTGGAATTGCACAAAAGAGGTCATAAGATCTCGAAGGACAAAGTTCAGTGGTGTCTCCCCAAAGTAGAATATTTGGGGTTGATTCTGACAGCTGATGCCCGCTCTATTTCTCCCAAGCGAATTGAGAATATTCAAAAATTGAGTGATCCTACCACTAAAAAACAGTTAAGAGCAATTCTGGGAGCAACAGGGTTTTGCAGACAATGGATTCCTTGCTATGGGGAAATTAATAAACCTCTTATAGCACTAACAAGGGATGTAGTCCCTGAACCCCTCAAATTAGAGCCTGAACACCTGTCAGCTCTATCAGAGCTAAAAAAGGCTATCTTATCTGCCCCTGCTCTAGGCATCCCAAATTACAACAAGCCATTTACTTTGTATGTACATGAGCGAAGAGGAGTAGCCTCAGGCGTTTTAACTCAGACTCTGGGGCCTTCTCAGTGTCCAGTTGCTTATTATTCAGCCCAGGTAGACCCAGTAGCAGCAGGAGCACCACCATGCCGTAGAGGAGTAGCTGCTACAGCCTTACTAGTAACAAAAACCGTTGATTTAGTATTGGGATGTCCATTAACAATAATGTGCCCACATGAGATTGAAGCATTATTGGTAAAATATAGAACACAGGCATTCTCGGATCAGAGAATTACAAGGTATGAAATAACCTTATTAAATAGTGAAAATATTACCTTGAAACGCTGTTCAACTCTTAACCCTGCCACCTTGCTTCCAGATTTACCTACTTCAGGAGAACCACTACATAACTGTGAAACATTAGTGTCCATGGCAGAAAAGCCTCGAGATAATCTCTTGGACACTCCCTTAGACAATGCAGATCTGATTTTATTTACCGATGGTTCCTCTTTTATGACGGATGGCATACGTTACACTGGAGCTGCCGTAGTCTCAGAATTTGCCACTGAATGGTCAGCTTCACTACCTTCTAACATTAGCGCTCAAGGAGCAGAGCTCATAGCTCTGAAACATGCCTGTATAATTGCCAAGGATAAAAAGGCAACAATTTATACGGATTCTAGATATGCTTTTGGCATTTGTCACTCAGTCGGGATGCTATGGCTCCAAAGAGGATTTTTAACCTCAGCTGGAAAATCCATAGCTAATGCTGAAATTATTAATGAAGTTCTTTCTGCTCTCAAACTGCCTAAAGCCCTAGCTGTAGTTCATTGCTCTGCCCATACAGGTGGCACTGACCCTGTCTCTAGAGAAAATGACCGAGCAGATGCCGCTGCAAAACTAGCAGCCATAAAAGGACCTGGATTAATTTTAACATTAACAACCACTGATAATTTAAATTTATCACTCTCCTATAATGAAAAGGAAGTGGAAAAATGGAAACAAAAATTTAAAGCAAAACAAATTAATGGAATATGGGTGTCATCTGAAGGAAAACCCCTGCTCCCTAGAAGTTTCTATAACCAAATTTGCCAATCTATTCATAAAAATGGTCATTTTAGCACCCAGGGCATCGTGGACTCTGTCAAGAGAGTATGGATAGCCCCTGGTATAACTACTGTAGCCTCTAAAGTATGTTCAGCCTGTCCTATTTGCCAGGCATATAACCAACATGCCTTTCGTGGCAAAGCCTTTGGTGGACGTCCTCTGGCTTACACACCTTTTGAACATCTACAGATAGATTTCATAACAATGCCAAAGGCTGGACAATATAAATTTTGTCTAGTAATTGTAGATCAACTAACCAGATGGCCGGAAGCATTTCCTATGACCCGAGCCACAGCAGATTTTGTTGCAAAGATACTTTTAAAAGAAATTATTCCTCGCTTTGGCCTACCAGCACGTATTGACTCCGATAGAGGGAGTCATTTTACCGATTCTGTCTTAAATCAAATATATTCTTGCTTGGGGATAACTCCAAAATTCCATGTTCCATATCATCCCCAGAGTTCAGGCCAAGTTGAGAGGATAAACAAAGAACTTAAAACTATGATTGGAAAATTATGCACTGAGACCCATTTAAAATGGCCTGAAATTCTCCCTTTGGCCCTATTTTATCTTAGAAGCAGGCCTAGAGGAGACTTACATATTTCACCATTTGAGATGCTTTTTGGACATCCGCCTATACAGGCTAAGCCTTTCTCCCCGGCTTATACATCGCTATTAGGGGGAGATATTACTATTGCTTCCTATATACAGGAATTACAGCACAAACTGCGTGAGCTACATGAATCCGGAGCTGCAGTACAAGCTGGACCACTAGACTTTTCACTTCACGACCTGAACCCAGGAGACAACGTGTATATTAAGAATTTCAAGCGTACTGGAGCAACTGAACCTTCATGGGAAGGACCATTCCAAATATTGTTAACTACTCCAACATCTATAAAGGTTGGAGAAAAGGACTCTTGGATTCACTGTTCTCATGTAAAGAGAGCATCTTCTGTTGAGACTGATTGACTGTATCCTATACATGCATTGGAGATAACTACCCATTGACAAGTGGAACTCTTTTATTCTGCTTTTGACACATTGAATTCCTAAATTTAATTTTTTTCCTTTTTTCCTTTTTTTTCTCTTTTCCTTATTATTATTATTATTTTTACATTATTTTATTTTTTCCCTTTTTCTCATTTCTATGTACTTTAGGTACATATGATCAATATTAATTTTATTCTACAATATTAGTTTAAATATATATACTTGCTGTTATTATTAATACGCACCCAAACAGCTTTAGACTATGGGAACCTGCCATTTATTGATAATTGTTGTGGGACTATGATTAATGTTTGTGTCTGATTCTAGGAACGAGATCAAAAGAAGGAGCACAGAGATAACCTGGATAATGCCAAAAGAGCTCACAGGTCTAAAAATCAAAGACCAATCCAGGTAGGATTAATGCATTTCTAAGCCAATACTAAGGACTTGAACCTAGTGTGAGACTCGGGGTTGCGACACTTGACAGACGTTAAGATGTAGGCCTTCCCTGTATCCACACTCTTTGTGAAAGTACCTACAGACAAGTACCTAAGGTTGGCTACCATCCTGGCTCCATCCATCCCTGAGAACGAAGGTAAAATCAGACGAGGGAATAACACTTCCCTAGATATATTAAAAAAAAATCTGGTCCTCTTTTTTCTCTCCTATAGTATGGCAACTTCCTGTAGCCTTGGCTGCAAATGGGGAAGTAAAATATACTGCATTCTGTCCTACAGACTTGTGGGATTAGAAATTACTTAACTGGACCCTAATACAGGGGCCTGTGGGAAAAAAAATTTTTTTATTCTTGCTTTCTCAAATTTTGTATACATAGATTTTTTTGATTTTGATACTGATTTTGAATTCTTCTTTAATATAAATATGCATATATAAAGGGTTTATATTTTTTCCCTTAATTTTTCCCTTTCCTTTAATTTTTTCCCTTTTTTTTTTCTTCTTTTGATTTTGAATTTTTATTTTATTTTCATTTTGTTTTGTTTTTCTTTTGGATTAACTCCCACACTCCCACAACAAAAACTTGAATCCTCAGCTGAACTCAGTGTTTTTTCAACACTTTCTTCAGGGGGGATTGTATTTCATCAAATCCAAGATTTAAATTTTGTTCGAGATAAATCTTCAGAGAAGAACTGTTTGCAGAAAGATATCTAAACCTTTTCACTATAGGAAGATCCAGAATGAACCTTGGGGTGTGGTTGATTGAACATGTTTTGAATGTACATTCTTATGCCAAAGGGGACTGCCCCCTAATTAGTTTTGTCAATGCGCCCAGCAAAACATTGGTTTGCTGTCTTTCTCTCTCTTTTATTTCCCCATATTTACAACTATTACATTTTCCTCTTAGTGGGTAAAAAAATTTTTGTATACACTTATAGTTAGAAATTTTTGGGGTGCAGTATGCTTATGTTTAGTGATCAATTGGGGAGACTAGTCTCCCAATCATCATCAGGGGGGATTGTGAATTTTAAAAGTCTCCATCTTGGTCTAGCACCCAAAAATTGTGCACACCCACACTACACGGGCATGCGCTAGTCAATGACAAATCAAAAATAACTAACTGCCCACCTGGGCTGTCCTAAGCCAAGCTAGAGCCAACCATTGGATTTGTGAGACACAGGAAGTGAGGTAGGGAACAGCCTCTGGGATTCGCGCACTTCCTGTGGAGAGAGCGAGAGGGGTTGGTGTGAGGAACTTGGAGAGGGAGGACGCCCGCAGACAGCTTTCCTTCAGATCGGTCACGTGAGTTAAGGACTGATTCTTTCCACCTGGGCTTTGGGCCTAAAACTCCCTCTGCCTTGGTCAGAGGTTGAGTAGCCCCTTTCCCTTTTCTCTTCTCTCCTTCTCTCCCTCTCCTTTCTCTACTTCCAGTGTGATTA
Organism: Monodelphis domestica; assembly: GCF_027887165.1. NCBI lineage: Eukaryota > Metazoa > Chordata > Mammalia > Didelphimorphia > Didelphidae > Monodelphis > Monodelphis domestica. The sequence goes on along the minus strand of NC_077234.1, from coordinate 103,768,982 downwards.
AACCTCCATAAACTCCATTCTGACTTGAGTGTTTCATTTTAGGAATTTCATAAGTAAATTCCTTGGCGGCCATTGTTCAATATTACATAAATCCTGTAGCCACATTTTTAGCCATTAAAATATTATAACCTCTCCCAGAAGCCTAAAATTTCTACATTTACAACTGGTATGAGGGACAACCATGTAGAACTATATATTTTATCAATTATGATAACCAATAATCCTGATACAATCAATAAACTTATATTCTTACCCCAAAATCAGTTCCTAGAGATAATTTTAATTGTAACTCTTTTTAAGCCATTCATCTTTATATTTAAGTTTTTTAAAATATATTTTTAAGTTTTCCTTTCTCATGTTAACTGCATTTTCTGTAATTCTTGTCCTTGCCCTTGTTATTTGGCTACTTCCAGGATACCTGAAGTATTTATGTCTTGGATTGTCTTTCAATCTAAGAGACTTCCCACACATTCTATATTTTGTCCGTTTAGTTTGTTATGTCTTTTGACTCATTGATTTTTTTTTGTGTTCCCCTTTCTCTGTTCTTTTTGTCTGTGAGTATAATCTTTTTGGTAAAATATTCCAGATTTTGTTATAGGCTATTTCCTGTATATCTAAGGTTATATCCATTCAGTTAGGTTTTTTGTACATGCATGCTTTTAGTGGAAATATGTTTGATATATTTTGTTTCCATATTCATAGTAAGCTATGCTCATAAAATGTTTTGAGTTAAAAATACAGATTTTGTTGGTGACTTAGGGACATCTGAATAAATTCTCTTTCTTGTCCACTCAGAAACACACACACAAAATCAATTAATCCATCACTCAAACAATAATCGGGCAGTAAATAATAACAGGAGTCAGATATGCAGAATAAAATAATTATCTGTAGCCAGGAAAAGCACATGCACCTGAAACTCATGCCTAAGGTTCTAGATGTCACCTGATGTTTTACAATTATGTTATAATGTTATTCTCCTAGAATCCTTTTAGCATTCTTTTTTTGAGGATGATCAATGAAATCATGAGGTAATTCCTTCACTTGCCCATGAATTGAATTTAAGTGAAGCAGAGATGCACTGTCATAAGCTTCTCTTTCTCTTCTGTATTCATTGAAGTCCAATGACTAGACACAAGTTAGGATGACTGAAGATAGAGTGGATAATCTTGTCATTTTTGATATCTGATCATTTTCTAAGCATTCCTCCATGCCTACTTCTGTCACCTTCATTCCTATTGGAACAATTTTTTTTTCATTCTTCCATTCATACAATTGGTATAGACACACATGTAGCTCACCAACAGGTATGGGGCCTATTGGTTACCCTCAACTTGGTATAGCCTGTCGGCTGAGACAGTTTAACTGGAATGTACCCCTAGAGGTGGAGTCACAGGTAAGATGAGTGAAAAATGGACACCAAAGATGAATGAGAAGCCTTTCCACAAGAAAGGTTCTGTTTCCTGAATGGATTTTACTGGTCCAACATTTAAATATCACATCAATATTTTAACTAAGCATTCTATTATATTTCTCCTACTTCTGAGGAACATAATATCTCTGTTTCTTACTGCTTCTCTTCCCCATTAGACTTTGGTAGGTATCTACCAAATGGTACTTCTATTCCATGATGTCTAACTCAAATAAAACAGGGACCACAAATTCATACCTACGGATTCCCTCAGGTGATATACAGACAACTTAAAAATGTGATGTTATCTATTTATTGTATTTTATTTTATTAAATATTCCCCAACTACATTTTAATTTAATGCTAGTCACACTGAAGAGTATTAATGCCTGGCCAGCCTTGTCACCTCTCTAGTCTACACCATAAGAAAAGGAATAAGCATTTCACCTATTTTTTAGTTTTAAAGCTCAAAGCTTACACTTTAGGCTTTTCTTTTTGTCTTTTATTATGAAGTAAAGCACCCCTTTTACAAATCAAGTTACTCAGCAGGAGAAATCAAGCTTTTATCTAGATAAAAGATTCCTTGAACCTCACATTTAAAATCCTTGGTGATCCCTTGTTTTAAAAGATGTTTCAATATGGGGCAGACCTCTGTGGCGGGCATTCTGCAAGCTGTGTAGAACTGAGTTACTCTGATTTTCTTCCCTCAGAACCAAGTTTCTCTAGGCTTCACATGAAAATAATTTTCTGTTTGGAAACGATAAGGAAGAATGAGGGATTAGTTTATTGTGAGTTTTCTGACTTAAGTCTCAAAATTTCTCACAATTGTGTCTCACAAATCATGTGCTCATAAAATGTGGTTAACAATAAAAATACCAAGATTAAAGTGTCCCTATTTCAACTTTCTGTAGATTGACAAACCAAATAATCAAGATAGCAATAACTTTGTTGGAATTAAGATTAGGAATAGATATGTAATAAGTGGAACTACTCTAAGTGGCTCAGTCATTCCTTAAAAACAAGATCAATAGGGTACCTGAGCATTTTAATAGATATTTTTGGTATTTAGTCTTTTTTTTCTTTGTTTTTTTTAAATATATTTGATCCTAGTTTTGTTTTATATAGGGATTTGCTAATATATGCCATTTTCATAAGACTATAGATATTTGTATTATTTTCTTTTCATATATCATTCTCAACTAAAAGAATCCAATTTCATTCCTCAAAATTAATGTAATTTCTTTTTTTTTAACTCTAGATCAGGCTGAATATTATTTAAAAAGAAAAGAAAACATTATGGAACAGGAAAGTTTTCACTTTCCAGGACATGTTTCCCTTGAAATTATTAGGATATAATTTGGCAAATTTCACTGATTGTTTTAAACAACTCAGTCAAAGTTTCAGGGAGTTTTAAACTGATCTGCAACCAGCATGCACAGGCAGTATAATTCATAGACTCTAATTAATACAACTCCCTCCATATTACTCAAATTAACAATTTAAACCATAATGGTTTCTATGGTCTGCTCCCAGATTACTGAAGTATCTATTCGAATCATCTAGGCATTATACGTCAGTTATAATGCTTAAAGGATAGAAGTTTAAGGAAAAATAATTAAAGAGAAAATGGATGTCTGTAAGACTGACCTAATTGATTTATATTATCCCCTTTCAGTTAAAAGTTATATTTGGGGGGCAGCTAGGTGGCTCAGTGCATGGAGAGCCAAGTTTAGAGATAAGAATATTTGCTTGTAATCTGAATAATCCAAATGTTTAGCAAATGCTAATTTTAGTATACCATCTCACCAATAAAATACTGCATTGAAAGTTGGAAAACTCTTGGTTATTATTACACCATAGGACCCTCATGAGCTGTTTGGCCACTATGATTGATCATCTGAAAAAAAAAAGTACAATTATATCACCCACAGCAGGTATTCACAGGGTCATTTCAAGGCTCAGATGAGAATACAAATGTGAAATCAATTTTTGGTTGTGTAAGGTGCTGAAAGTTCAGTGAGAGAAAAATGACACAACTCCTCAGAGGGTTTAAACTCTTAGAGGATTTTAAAAAATCTGTTATTTTATAATAAACATGGAATCCTAAGCAGTGCAAACTACAAGGAGGCATTTTTTTTCTCACTCTAATGGCTATCAGGCTATTATATCTTTAAAATTTTTGTTTCAATTTTTTATTATATACTTAGTAACCACACCACCAACCAAAAAATCAATAAAGATATGCAAAAATGTGCAAAACTACAAACTCTTCATTGTTTACAATTTGTTTAAAAATCATAAATTATGTATCTGTGCTAATATGAACATTCTCTGTTTTTTAGTTCCCTTTGGGTTTGTTTTACTTTGATCCATTTTTTCTCTTGATTTTGTGACTATTTTTAATGTAATCATAGAATATATTATTTTTATTCTCTTTACTTCTCTTTTCACTTCTTAATATAGTTCCCTAATTTCCTTTATGTTTCCAATATTTGTCATTCTAATAACATAAGACAATTCATTACATTAAAATATGTCTATTCAACTATTTATCCTAATCATTGCATTTGTGTTACTTCCAATTATTTTGTCATTATAGTTTCCATGAATATTTTCATACATAAATAGATTTTTTTATTCCCCCAATAATCCCTTTACAGTCTTATTCTAGTAAAGGATCCCTAAGGTCATGAAAACGAATAGCTTTACAGCTCTTAATATATATTTCCATCTTGTCTTCTAAAGAAAAAAAAAAACTAACATCTTTAACAATGTAATATTTGACCTGTTTCTTCATGTTCCTATTGGCATTTCACTTTATCAGCTTAACCTGTCTGGTTCTCAGTTACCATATGTAGTTAGATTTGTACTTAGACAATACACACCATCTGTTGTCAGGACCATACTTTTTATAAAACCAAGTCTTTCCAGCTTTGTCATAGCCATTGGAATTTTTGTTTCAATGCCATAATACCTCAGTAATATAGGATTATCTCCACAGTATGATGGGTATTACAGAAAACCTTTTGGAAAATATTTATGCCCTCTAAGCCATTGTTGTCTCAATAGAAACTATGTTTGGGTTATGTCTACTCTTGGGCCTAGATCATGCAGGTATGTAGAGGCACTCCAGATATCTATGATATTTAACTTGTCTTGGATTTGATTCATCTCCTTAACTTCTTTCTTGTTTATTTTAATTAGATTTATTTAGTTTGTGGGGTAGAAAATTAATTCTCTTTCCTTTTTAATTAAAAACCCTTGCCTTCAGTCTTTGAATCAATACTGTATATTGGTTCTAATGCAGAAGAGTGTTAATGGCTAGGCAATGGGAGTCAAGTGACTTGCCCAGGGCCACATGGCTAGGAAGGGTCAGAGGTCAGATTTAAACCTAGGACCTCCTATATGTAGGCCTAGCTCTCAACCCAGCCGCTCCCCAATTCTCCTGCTATTATTGTTTTTAATCTATTTCTATATGTATCTCATTTAGTTTTTCCTTTAAAAATCTGGATTCTATAACACTTGGTGGATACACATCTAATTTTGATAATGCTTCAGTTTCTGTAGTATTCTAAAACGTTAGTTACCCTGTTGATGCTTTCAGATTATATTCACTTTAGCCCCAAATCTGTCAAAGATCATGACTGCTACCTCAGTCTTTTTGGATCCACTGAGGCATAGTATATTCTGCTCTAGCCCCTCACCTTAACTTCATGGTTGGCTCTCATTTTCAATGCATTTGTTATAAATAACACAATGTCAAGTCTTCATTTTTATCCTTTCTGCTATTCATTTTCTTCCAATAGGTAAAATCATCCCATTTATATTCAATATCATGGTTTGTAGTGTGCATTTCCATCTACTCCACTCCTCTTCACTGTTTGTCCACCTCTTCCTTCCATTCCACCATATGCCTTTTCAGGAAATCAATTTTCTTTGACCTCTATAATCCACAATGTTTCCCAAATTTCTTCCCTTATCCACTGTCCTTTCCCTCAGTTCCTTCGACCCACCTTTCCAAAGGTGCCTCCCCTTTTCCCTTCCCCTTTATCTTTTCATTTTTATTTTATTTATCTTTCCAAAAATTCCTTCTTTATTACCAATCCATGGCCTCCTTCTTTTTTATATTAATTCAATTTTTTAAATCCCTCCCTTATTTTGTCCTGACTTCCTCCCTTATTCAATCACCTTATCCACACCTCATTTTATGCACTTCCCTCTAGATATCTCTCCCTTCCCTCTCTTTTCTTATACACTTTCCTCCATTCTCTTAAACCATCCTTTATTCTCTTATTCCCTCTGTTCTTTAAGGGGACTCCCAGGCCTTCCTTTATCCCATCACCCTTTCCTGCTCTTTTTTCTATACATTAAGAAAACTTTTACCCTTCTAATCATGTAATTTTTCTTTCTCCAGATTTGATGAGAGTATGTTTTTTATTATTATAAGCCCTCATCCTGGCCTACTTCACTTCTATTTCATCTCAATCTATTCCATTTACCTCAACGTCAAGTCTTCCATCCATACACACCCTTTCAAAATAGCCAGGCAATGATGCCAATCTCAGGGGCTATGGATGACATTTTACCAATTTGACATTTTGGGTTATTTATGATTCGTTTTTCATTATTACATTTGTATTTTTTCTCTAGAATAGTTAAAACAATTTTATTTAATTAAATATGTGTTTTTTCCCTTTAAAAAAAAATGCTCCGTTTTCCTAGTTATATTATCTCTCTCTCTCTCTCTCTCTCTCTCTCTCTCTCTCTCTCTATATATATATATATATATATATATATATATATATATATATACACATATATATATCTTCATTGTATTTCCAATTCTTTTACTACATTAAATATTGTGTTCTATGTCCTTTTAATGTTGGGTGACTAAAATTCCATAGAATTTATTTTTATTCTTGTTGCCTGCAGTATTTTTTCCCTTAAACTGAGAGCTATGAAATATGTGAGGGATGTTCCTGTACATTTTCAACTTTGGGTCTTTTTGATGTAATAATTTGTGGTTTCTTTTCATTTCTATTTTACCCTCTTATTCTAGAATTTCTGGGTAGTTTTTGATGATAATTTTTTGGAGTATAATGTCTAAACTCCTTTTATTTTTTTTAAATAACTTTCCTAGAGTCCAATTATTTTCATATTATCTCTCTTTGATCGATTTTTATGGTCACTTGTTTTTGTGATATGTTGTTTCATATTCGCTTCTCTTATTTCATTATTCATTTTGTTTTATTATTTCTTGTTGTCTCAGAAAATTATTAAGTTTCCCTTGTCCAGTTCTAGTTCTTAATAAATTGTTTTCTTGACCATTTTTTTATTTGTGTGATTTTTCTTTCATTATTTTCTTACATTGCTCTTATTTTTTCCTAGTGCTTCTTCAACCACTCTCATTTGTTTTTTTAACTCATTTTAAAGCCAATTATTTTTTATTTTTAACTTAATTTAATAAATTAGCCATTTATTGAATTTTTTTCTGTTTTTGAAGTAAGTGTTTTTACTTTACTGTCCTCAGTTTGAGCTGAAGTCTTCTGCAAACACATAACACCTATCAATATTATTAGTAGAGAAATCCAAGAGCAAAGATTTTTAATATTCGCGTTTGTGTCATAGATCCATTTAACTGGCTAGCAAAGACTGTTGACTCCTCATAACATTTTAAATAAATAAAATACATACAGGTAAAAACAAATAAGTAATACTGAAATATAGTTACCTAAATGTTTTAAAGGTTCATAGATCCCATAATAAGAATCTCTTTCCAAGGAACTTAAGAAATTTTGAAAAAATAAGTGACCCTAGGCAAGCCAATTAACCTGACTCATTATTGGATTCATCATCAGTAAAATATGGCTTATAACATCATATACCTTACCAGTATGTGAGGATATCTGAAATGATATACACACATTGTTTTGTAAACCATCAAGTGTTAAGTAGAAGCCACCATAATTATTATGTAATCCTTTTTAGTTTAGGCATATTTTTTTTTGCACTATTTAGCCCTGCTAGTTCATATTTTTTTAAAAATAGCACCTCAAAAGAACAGTGCCTTTTAAAAAACAAAATTTATTTATCTCCAATACATGAGAGGAGAAGTTAAAGTAAGATATTTAGAACTCCTCATGGCCAGTGCTTTCCAGTTTTCTTGTTGAATAAAATATTAATTATATACAAATATCAGTTTTCTATAGAAACAGAAATATTTTTGTTTTTTTCTATTTTGATGAAAAAAGATGTATTATTGGCATTACTCTATTAATTTATTTGTATAAATGTAGAAGCATTCCTTGAATTTTAATTAAGCTTCTATTTATTTCTAATTAGGTTTTTTTTTAAACCCTTACCTTCCATCTTGGAGTCAATACTGTGTATTGGCTCCAAGGCAGAAGAGTGGTAAGGGCTAGGCAATGGGGGTCAAGTGACTTGCCCAGGGTCACACAGCTGGGAAGTGTCTGAGGTCAAATTTGAACCTTGGACCTCCCATCTGTAGGCCTGACTCTCAATCCACTGAGCTACCCAGCTGCCCCCTCTAATTAGGTTTTATGAACTACAATATCTCAGACATAAATCATATTCCTTTATAAGAATTTTGTCTTTTTCCTTGACTTTTCTTGAAGTACTGGTACAGTTTTACTGGAAGAAAATGTTAGGGAAATGTTAATATTATTCCAACCTGTTTCCCTCTGGTGCATAAATTCTGCCCCCACCCCCAACCCCATCCCTAGAAAGCCCTGAGATAGTTAGTTGCCTTGTGGAATTCTGATCTTAACTACAGTTTTCATGTTCCTGGTTATTTCACAGGGAATCTTACCATGTTCTCAATAACTTGGAATATGAGATTGTTGTAACAACTTATTGAGAGGCCAATTCATGCCTTTTAGTGGCTACATTCAATAGCATAACAGGATGCTAAATACAATGTGGTTCTTGTTATTTTAAATAAACCTTGGTTCATTTCACATCTGTGAATTTCTTAAGTAATCATTTTTCTACTCCTTAATTCAAACCACAGCAATGATCTCTATGTTCATCAATATGAAGCAAATAAAAATCTTATTTTAAAAATACTATTATACTAGAAATCTCTCCTTTGAGTTCATGTGGTAGGTAAGTGCTGCTGAAATAAACATACAACAGTGCAAAAATTGTAGCAGTAAGAAAACCTGTTTTATGATTATGTTTAAGCATATTTTTAAATATCAGACCAAATAAATAAATTAAATCTGAACCCTGATTAGGTTCTAACAAGGAATTTTATAGACAAAGTTACATCATAGTGACAGAGATTTTACATATTTCAACCTTTTACAGTACTTTTAGGTTATAATAGTTAAAGAAAAGGCAGAATAATGTCACATAAATGACATAGCATTTGAATAATTCCATAAAATTACACTGTAATATGTCAGTATCTTTAAAAAAAATGTACAAACTTATTTAAGTAGAGTCATAATCTCATATATAAACAACCTAGTTAGACAGAATCTATAAGTAAATTGCATCAGATTACATATTCATATTTAGAGTGATTACAAATAGACTGATTAAGAAGGAAGATTTAAGTGTCAGAATGATAAGCAACAGCACTAGTGTCAGAGAAATCCTTCCTTACACAGTTAGCCAGGGGAATCAACAAATAACTAAATCATTTTAGGGGGCTTAAACTCCACTTTTACTTTTCTTGAAGGAATGCCAAACAGTCTTCTCTTTATTATAATATTTCTCCAAGTGTCAGTTTATGGTTGGGCATCTAATGTTAATATTAATAGAAGATAGTATTTTCAGTAACCAAAAGTTACAAAATGAATAGCTATGCTATGAAATAATAAAATTTCATTTCCTTTTATTAACAAATAATAATGAATTTTTTAAATTTTCTTTTACCAATAAAAAATCCTCATGAAAATGTCAAATATGTTTTCAAGATTATTTCATATTGTCCTATACACCCAATTTTAAGTTGAAGTAATTGAATACAAAAAATATATTATTGACTTAGTATGCAAAATCATATCAAGATTGTTCTAGAATTTTCTTTTTCTTAATCCTTTCAAACAAATTCTATAGTTAGCTACATGGTTGATTTCTTTCCTTGGATCATAATGAGTGCTTCTAGATGAAATGACAAAGTTTCCCATGGACAATTGTTCTTCCTTGCCTTTGGGTGAATGATGCCATCATTTTCTTCATTCTCCTCTCAAAGGAAACCCTGTAAACTATCTTTCTACTAAGTTGTACTAAACATTTTCTGGATTTATTAGAGCAACAATATTGATACTGACATGATTAATTTCCTGTAGTAGTATAGCATGAATTGAATATTGATCAAATCTCTCACATTTAGAATGTTGCCCTGTAATTTAAAGCTTATGATGGTTTAATAATTGAATGGTTCTTATCACTATAACCTTCTATTTCAGTATGTCACTCATCAGTATATATTTAAATAAGGGGATACACAAAACTCATGGACATATTTGTTGGTGTGCCTCAGCTTTTTCTACCAGAGTTTCTAACAATGAGCCTTTCTGAATGTGATTTTTCATTGTGATTTAGTCAAACTCAAGTTTTTCAATTCATAAACTGGTATATCAGAAAATACACTAGTTTTATCAAGTATATTAAAGTTTAAACAAATAAGAATACTGAAGAGATCTGGTCAAGATGATGAAGGGAGAAACACTCTAAGTCAACCATCTACCCTCCAAATAACTACAGAAGAACAAAAAATACTGCAAAATAATGAGTGGGGCAACAGAACCAACAGAAAAGAGAAGCAGTGCTCTAGCACAGAACAATATTGAGAGACAGAAAGCAGGAGCCCTCTCACTGGGGTATGAGGAGAGAGTACTAACCAAGCTTCAGGGGAAATTAGAGGAAATATGAAATGTAGCATGGAAAAGAACACAGACTGCTTGGTTCACCACCAGTAGAATAACAGCAGAAATGAATGCAATATAAAAACTCTTAGCAGTTGGAAGAATGCAATCCAGCAAGGTCCAGCCTCAGTTGGATTGGGCTGAATTCAACTTGAAACAGCTGAACTGAACATCTGTAAACTTCCACTTCTGCACAGGGCTCAATCTGAGACAGAAAAAGCTGAGATTATATCCAAAATATTGAAAGTATAAAAATAGTATTCCTTACAACCCAGGAACAGAACTTAACTGCAAGATATAAACAATATCAAGAAAAAAAATCCTGAATTCAGAAAAAGACAGAGAAAAAGATTGATGCTAAAAAAATCTCACCAAAAAATATGACCAAATACAACATCAAAAGAGAACAGCAATAGAAAAATGAAAATATGTGATCACTCAAATGAAAATATGAAAGGATGTCAAGCAAAAATGATCCCCTGGAAGAGGTCCAAAAAAGGATAAAAAAGCAAATAATCAGACATTTACAATAAAATTTGGAAAATAAAAATAAAGGAAAAAATAAAGGTGTAGGAAAAAACACCAATGAAATGCCTTAAAAGGAAATATAATAACTCAAACAAGAAAATAACTTCCTAAGGAAAGACATACAAACTTTCAAAGAAGAAAATGAATCAATAAGAAAATTATTCTTGGAGTGGGAGAAAAAAACAGAAGGGGGGAAGCAATGATCTGGTCCAGAACAATGAGGATAACAAGGGGGATTCAGCAAAAAACAATGAAACAAAGTCAAAAGAATGAAAAAAGTAGAAGAATATGAGAAAAATATCATGGAAAAAATAAATTGACCTGGCAAGTAAATTCAGGAGAGATAATCAAAGGATTACTGGACTAAATGAAAGCTACAATCAAAAAAAGTTTAGACAGCATCTTGAAGAAATTATCAAGGAGGGGGCAGCTGGGTAGCTCAGTGGATTGAGAGCTAGACTTAGAGATGGGAGGTCCTAGGTTCAAATCTGACCTCAGACACTTCCCAGCTGTGTGACCCTGGGCAAGTCACTTGACCCCCATTGCCTAGCCCTTACCACTCTTCTGCCTTGGAGCCAATACACAGTATTGACTCCAAGACAGAAGGTAAGGGTTAAAAAAAAAAAGAAATTATCAAGTAATACTGCCCTTATATTTTACAACCAAATGATAAAATAGAAATTGAAAAAAAAATTCACCAATCACCTCCTTTAAGAGGCCCTAAAAATGATAACTCCATGGAATAGTATATTCAAATTCCAAATGGCTCAAATTAAGGGGAAAATATTGTATATAGCCAGAAAAAGAAAAATGCAAATATCTTGGAGTCAGTGTAATACAAGAAAAATGTGAATTTATCTCAGCCTTTGAAAAAGTTCAAAAAGTAATTCAAAAATCATATAAGAAAAACCGAAGAAAAATGAGGAAAAGAAGTGGAAAGAGGCATAAAAATCCAATGAATAAAAGAGTTGCATAATAAAAAGTAGAACTGACCAAAAGCAAAAGGAGATTCAAAAGAGAATGGAAGAAAAATATTTTTTTAAAAGTACTGTTGGGCAAAATGAAGCTAATGACTTCATGAGATATTAGGAAACCAAACAAAATTTTTACAAAAAGGGAAAATAGAAGAAAGTATTAACTATCTCATTGAAAAAAACAACTGATCTGGAAAATAGATGCAAGTGAGACAAACTAAGAATTATTAGAACAAATAAAAGTCATAATGCTTAAAAAGTAGAAAAATTATGTTATAAAACATTATTATTATTTTTAAATGTCTTGATAGTCTGGAAAAAGAGAGTGAAATAGGAATTGAAAGAATCCACCAATCACATCCAGAAATAAATCCCTAAAAGAAAACTCCAGAAATATTATACCAGTATTTGAGTCCCAAGCCAAGGAGAAAATATTGCAAGCAAGAAAGAATCAGTTCCAATACCATGTAGCCATAGCCAGGATTACACAGGATCTAGCAACTTCTACATTAATGGATAAGAATTGCCTATGTATAAAAACTGACTATATTCTTTGTGGGTGGGGGTAATTTAATAAAAATAGAAGATTCCTGTGCATTCCTGATGAAAAAACTAGACCTAACCAGAAAACTTGATGTACAAATACAAGATTTAAGAGAAAAATAAAAAAGCAAGAAAGAGAAAATTTAGGGGATTTAATAAAATCAAACTCCTCATATGTTTTACATATAAAAATGATAATTGTTAGTCAAAATCTGATCAGCAGCAGCACTTTCAGGAGTATATATAGGTACAGCATACATGACTAAGGTATTGAAGATAACATGATATGACATAAAACAAAGTCATGGGGTGAAACAGAAGATTGCACTTAGAGAAACGGGAAGAAAGTGGTAAAATGGAGTAAATTATATCACCTAAAAAGCACTCCAAAAAGCCTCTTAAAGTTGGGGGAATAATGAATGTTGTGACAGGTAATGCTTAAACCTTACTCTTATCAGAATTGGCTCAAAGAGAAAATGGCAACCACACACATTGGGGTATAAGACCCTATCTTATGATATGAGAAATTAAAGAGAAATAATAATGAGATGGGATGGGGAGGTAACAACATATGAAAGGGGAAACTGGGGGTTGCTTATGCGTCAAGGAAGTTCATTCCCTCTCCCTCTTGAGTAGCTTGACCTGTCCATCAAACATTCTTGACATAACATAGTTGAGCCAGGTTTGTGTCACTGTACTTGTTGTATGTGAAAAAGTCAAGGCTTTGGCTTGAGAGGAGAGAAACAAGAAGGAAGAGGTCGAGAGCAGGCAGGTGAAGGGGAGGAGGAAGGGACTTGCAAGCTAGGCACCACAAGGTCAGGTTACTTAGAGGAATAATTGTCTACTCTTTCTAATAAACTTTACAAAATATACATCTGGGTAGAAAAATTATTTCAATTCTTATGGAACGGCAACCTTTAATTTTCTTCTGAGATAAGTTTTGAATAAGTGCTTAGGTAAAGCTTAGGTAAGATAAACATGACTTCAATTTGCTGGCCTGCCTTCATATGGGAAACAAACCTTGGTGAAGAGAGGGAAAAGCCTGCTATTTTTTTCTGGATCAAATCACATTGGATTGCTGAGGAAAACTCCTTCCCAGGTATCTCCCCCAAGCACCCCTTTTTTTTCTTTTTGGCTTGAATAGGGGTGAAGGAGACATTTTACTCATATGGAATTCAGTAGGGCAACAGGAACTCCTACTCTTTTACTTTCCACAGCATGCAAGGTCCTACTGCTCCTTCCTTCAGCCTAGTACAGTGCAGGGTGGGGGAACTCCTTGAATGGATCCTGGGGGTCCTACCAGGCTGCGGATTAGAGTTAGGGGCTCCCTGGGGCAGTAGAGAAGGGAAAGGATGCTTTTTGCCTATGAAATAGAATCAGGGACCCAGGTAGGGGACCAGCTGCTTCCCCCCCCCCCAGATTGTTAAGGTTTTCCCCACATGGTTCTCCACCACTGCACCCCACCGCACCCCACCTGTTTTGGATGAGAATAGGGCTGTAGAGAACAGGACAGGATCTCTCAGGCTCCCTGACAATCTGATTTCCCAGGCGCGAAAAACAGACTCCTATTTTTCCCAGCCTCTGCACTCTCTCTAGGCATGCGATATAGGGGAAACTAATACAAGCTCCCCTATGCCTGCTGCCTTTCCTCAGCTCAGCACAGCCCAGGGCATAGGAGCACCCTCCCATTCCAAATGGGACTGAGTTTTTTTTTTTTTAAACCAAGGGGAACTAGTATCCAACAATTCTTTCCCAGCCCAGTGTCCTATCTGACTTTTCTCAAGCACCACACAAACTGGGATGCTGCTGCAGGGACCTTCTCTCAGGCACCACTTAATTTAATCCTGGTGATCCTTCCAGGCTGTGGACTAGTGTTAGGAGCTCCCTGCCTCCCCCCAACTTTGAAACATGTGGCTGATGACTAACCTCTAGGGAGGGGAAACTGCATTTTTACAAGAAAGTTCTCATTGAATTTTTTTTCTCTCCCTCCCCCACCCTCAAACTTTCCTTGAAGACTGCCTGCCTTCTTTAGCATATCAAAAGCCACATTTTTTTTCTTTCTCTTCCTTTATCTGACTGCTTTTAGATAAAGGCCTACCCACAAGTGCCTTCTACTCTATAAGCTTTTATAGCACCACCTATTGTCGAGATTTAAAAGTGCAGGAAAATAAAAAGAATTCCTTTGCTACTGCTACTAGTGATCTGAAATAATGCCATTAAATTGAATACATTCAAATAAAAGTATTGTTAATAGGAAATATTAATAATATTGAATATAAATTAAAATCAAATTTCTAAAATTGAGCAAAGCCAAGATTAAATCAAATTAATTACATGCAATATTAAGGAATACTTTTAGAACACAATAGTATTAATAATATTATCAATAATAATTGTTAATTTTAAATAACTATTATTTGTCACTACTATTATTAAGTACTAATAATTATTATTGATGATTGATACTTGTTTATGGTTCATGGCTATTAATTATTAATAACAATAATTATAATAAGTGCATATTATTGATTATTGATAACACATTGATAATAATAATAAATGTGTATTATTAATTATTAATGAAATTATAAATAATTATAATGCTATTTATTATTAATAACAATTACACTAAGTACACATTCATTATTGATACTATTGCTGTGCAACAATTACTGTTTCCTTACATTAGCTTTCTGTTTTGAGACTCCTTTTATTACCTTCCACAATCACATTGAAGACCTTTGTGTCTCCATTTTTTTTTTATGTTTTATGTAACAGTTAAAATTTAGGGGAGACTGGGGAGACTGAGGCATCTGAGGCAGGTAGAAATTAGTTTCTCTTTGCAAGGAGTATTATATTTTTTGAGAGGTTTATTGAAGATTAAGGATTAAAGAAAATACAGGATAAGAGACACATGTCCAGGCCATAGAGAGGCCTAGACACAACCTCACCTACATTATGAAAAAATGCCACGTCTGCTCCAAAATGGAAGTCCAAAAAAGCGTGAGAGTCAAAAAGCCTTTGAATCAGCTTAAATACCTTCCCGATCTCCGCCCAGGTGAGATTACAAGGCATTTTGGGGAAGTGGAGCAAAGGCTCATGGGGATTGTAGTCCTGTATTCGAGTCTATTTTTTACATTTCCTCGTGTGATCATTTTTGGAAAAATTAATTTTTCCCCAAAAGGATCATAAAAACATAACTTAAAAGATTACAATAATGTGAGGATAAGAGAGAAAAAAAAGAATAAAACCAATAATTGCTGAACGCATTGACAAAAAGCCCATTAGGGGGCAGTCCCCTTTGGCATGAAAGTATACATACAAATAAATATTCAATCAACCACACCCAAAGTTCAATTTTGTGCAACTTGTGGTCTGGAGGCTTCTTCATTGTGTCTTCTCCAACAGTTCGGTTTCTGGATTCAGAGACGTAGCATCTTCTTTACCTAAAATTCTTCTCAAAAGGAATTTAAACTTTGCAATTTATAATAATAATTTTTTTTTTACATTTCCCCATGTTCTGGGTGATTGAAAGATACAGAATCACTTAGGGATGCATGGCTGAGGTATGAGGTATATGAATCAATTGGCAAGAGATATTAAAAAGACATCAGAAAAATCAAAAAGAAAAGAAAAATTTCTGGATGAAATATAGACTATCAAAGTCTTATGTGTAAAAATTCCAAGTAGGAGAAAAATAAATCTGTAACAGGTCCTTGAATCAGGGCCCAATCAAAATGATCTAAGCAATGAGGCCTTTACCCAGCCAGGACTACAGAAAATTACCACACTATGAGAGGCAGAAAAGGGGACCAGAGTATATAAGCCAAGGTTCCGGGAGTCAAGTTTGAGGTACTTGGTAGAATGTGGAACAAGGAAGACCTGCTTTTAAAGCATGTTAAATAGCCGCAACCTCGAACCCCAAACACGTTCAAGTCCTCTTTGTTTAGGCTCAAAGTGACATCAATTTCACCAGGATGGTTGGTCTCTTTGACCTTATGCTCTATTGGCACTATGCAGTGGCTCTTTTGTGTATATCTTGTCCTAGAATCAGACAGAATCATTAAGCAAAGTCCCATAATTTATTTAATTAATTAGTGGCATCGTTTTTATAGTCACAAGCTTTTTAGGGCATGCATTAGCAAATGTATTTCAAACTTGTAGCACTGAAAAGCCAAAAAGTTAAAAAAAATCTTAATGCTGGTAACATGTGCTTCAAATATAAAAAGGAGAGAAAAATAATTTAAAAAAACTGAAAAAGTATATTGCACATGCAAGAAAAAATATAATAATAAAAGAGCTTTAAAAAATTCAAAAATATACCTTATAATCATTGACACTGTGTCAGCTAAGAAAATATAAAATGCAAGGCTTTCTCACAAAAAAATGAGATCCATTTCCTCTTAATATCTGGCCATGATCACTGTGAGTAGAAGGCAAATGAATTGAACAAGGTTAACAATTTTTTCATCTTTAAAAATACAGTAGTACAAATATGTGGTTACCAAAATCCCCAAAATTCTCAATAGCCCAATTAATTACAATAGCAAACAAACACAGAATAATATTGAATCCAGTAATATATGAACTTAAAATCACAAAGTTAAACCTTAAACAAAAAATGCAATAGAATACAGAAATTTTTATAAACCATTGGAGTCTGAAATGCCTTAGAATACAGCCTTTAGTCTCTTCAAAGTTCCGTGGGTGGGTTTTTATTTTTTAATTATTAATTATCCGTTTAAATGTCTATTGTCCGAAGGCAGAGTGGTAATGACTAGGCAATGGGGGTTAAGGGACCCATCCAGGGCCCCACAGCTGGGGAGTAGCTAAGGCCAGATTTTAACTAGAGATCTCCCATCTCTGGGCCTGGCTCCCAGTTCACTGGGCCACCCATTTTCCCCTTCAAAGTTAGTTGAATCTTCTCCCTGACACGCAGGTGAAGTCAATGCTATTACCAGAACAGTCAAAAGGTATCCTTTTAAACCCATTGCTTTTTAGGTTTCTGTTTTAAAAGATCTGTTTCTTCTCTTTAGTCTCTCTTTCCCCTCTCCCTTGATATGATCCCTCCTCCTGCCTCAGTCCACGTGGAGCCCAGAACTTTTCCTTGTTTAAGCTGACCATTTAGCAATACTCAAACTAGTTTGAATGGGATATACAGTCTAGAAAATATGGGAAATACTGCAACACATCAAGAGAAATCAGGAAATATTCATCCTGATTCACCACTGCATAAATTTTTTAATTCTTGGGTTGATCCCAATCTACCTAAGGAGAATTGGATGACAAAGAAAGAAGATAGAAAGCTTTGTAAGGCATGGGTGGACATATATTTTACCTGGTCAAAATATGGCTCTTTTGAATTCAAGATCTTAAAAGATTTGAAGTTAGCCATTAAAAACAAAGATTCCTAAGATTATAAATACTGGTTATTGTGGGCATATCATGTTGATAAATCAACCACTCCCTCCAGTGAGGAAACCATTCTGTCTTTGGAAACAAATCATTTTAGCTTAACTCCTTCAGTGAAATCTAGCTAGAAACACACTCTATCATCCCACTTGGCCTGTGAGGAGGTTTCTCCTCATACTGACCCAAACCAGTACTTGAACCTCTTAGTTCCTCTCCGTTCTAGATCTAACTCATCCTCTACTTCTCTTTTCCCCAATCTATCTCTCTAACCTCCTTTAACATCCTACCACCTGTGCCCTCCTTCTAACTATGCCCACCTATACCATTCCAACTTCAATCCTTTTCTGTACGCTCCTTCCCAACAACCTTATTATGACTCCTCTAGACCCTACCCATCCTACTCTTCTCCACCCTGAACCTGGTCCCACCCCCATTCCTCTCCAAGCCACTCCCTTCTCATATCAGCCTCACTACAACCCACTCTATTGAACTTCAGAACACAGACCAAGAAGCAGTTACCACAGATGATTCAAATAAAGGTCTTTTCCCTCTAAGAGATGTCCCTACATATAACAGACATGGAGATTTAGTAAACATTAGACATCATATACCTTTTTCTCCACAGGACATCAAGAGATTTAAAGAAAAATTTCCCTCATTTGAAACTGAACCTATCTTGTTAATAAATAGAGTTGATAACATTTTTCATACATATAACTCCACATGGGTTGATGTAGAAGATTTACTCCAGGTCTTTCTAACAGAAAGGGAAAGGAATAAGATTATTTCTCTTGTTAATCAGGCCCAAGGAGAGGGAACAGCTCATTGAAAAACTAAAGATCCCAAATGGGACCCAAATTCAGAGCAAGATTACTTAAAATTATGCCAGGCTAGAAATGCATTGCTAAAAACTATGATAGCCTGTTCTGATATGCCTTGTATATGGACTAAATTTGAAAATTTTAAGCAAGAAAACAACGGAAATCCTCACAGTTTGCGGACAGACTTATTGAGCTTGGAGGCAGATATGTGGAGCTTGATCTGGATAGAGAAAGGGATGTTAGATAAATTAGAATACAATTTGTAAAAAAACAATTGTAAAGTAGTTAGGAATTATTTTATGACTAGCTGTCTAAACTGGCCTACTATGGGTCTTGAAGAATTGAAAAGAGTGGCAGTTTATGCTTTTGAGGGACATAAGGAAAAGGAAAAGGAGAACACTGATTTAATGGAAGCATTAAGGAAGGAAATAAAAGAATTGACTTCTAAACAAGGTGAGAAGGATATAGAGAATGCTACTTTAGTAGAGACATTGAGGAAGGAAATAAAAGAATTTACTGAAACAGTAGTGAAGGGAAAGCAAGGAGAGATCATAGCTCCCTTACAAGACTCTACTAAACAACCACTAACATGTTATTTTTGAGGAAAGGTGGTTCATATATTTATGGACTATGGGAAAAGAAATCAGGTTAATAGAAATAGAAATAGAAGCTTCAGGAATAAGGTCAATAATAGGAGAAATAGTAATTCAAATGAAGCAAATCAATACTCACACCCAAACATCTGTACTCAATGTGGGAACTTTTCTCAGTATGGGGGGCCCCAGAGGTGTGGACACAGGAATTTAGATGACTGATGGTACTTGGGAGGGAAAGAAATATCAATGAGTCTGAAAGTGAATTTTAAGCCTTTTCAGACCTCATTGCCTTATTGATGTTAACTGTTTCAGTTTGTTCCCCTTCCCAAAATAAAGAAGTCTCTGTAACACAATTCTAAATACAAGGTGTATGTAATTTACTGTGAACCATTTCATGAGTTATCAAAATGGAAATTTTCTGTTACATTATCATAATTTTTACCAACCCTATGATTGCACTGAAGAATATATTTGTAATAGCCCATAAATTGCATTTTTTCCTTTTTTGCCTTTGTTAATTGTGTGACAAGGAAATCACTTTAAAAGACTGATATATATTAATTTAAGGTTGCCAAGGAATTCATCTATGTAATTCCTTAATGAAAACTCAAGTCAGCAGTCAACCTTTTATGGAGTTTTTAATTACAAACAGGAGGAAGAAAGGTATTAGAGAGAGAGAGAGAGAGAGAGAGAGAGAGAGAGAGAGAGAGAGAGAGAGAGAGAGAGAGAGAGAAGGGAATAGGGCTTAAATACCCCCTCTGTTTAGGCTGGGCCAAAAGGCCCAAGCCCTTAGAGAGCTGAGGCAAAGAAAAGAGATCAGTCCCTATCACTCACGTGACCAAAATGGAGAAACAGTCTCAGGGGCCTCCACCTCCAGCTTCCTTCAGAGCAAGCTTCTCAGAGCACAACCTCTTAGAGCAAAACCTCTCCAACCTCCCTCTCCTCAGACCCCACTATCTTTAAGGAAACCATCTAAGTCCCCTCCCCTCAGTTCTCACATCTACCAATCACTGTCAATGTCTCCCCTGTGCCAATAGTGGTTCTAGTTTAACCCAGGACCACCCAGAGGTCTGTGGCTTTGCACATGTCTGTTGAAGGTCATATTCTCAAATAATTAAATCTTGATCCTTTGCTGCAGCCCTTCCTAAATCCTGTTACCCTGAGTAGGGTGGAGATTGGAAATTCCAAGACCTGGTTCTGTCATTCCAAGTATCTCTATTGTATCAAATCTAAAATCAATCAATGAACTTCCTGTTCTATGCTTAAGCATAGGTCAAAGCCCTTTCCATTGTTCAGCAAAAGGTTTCTGTCCTAAAGTAACCTTAAGTAGGGGGGAGAAGGACCCTCCCATGCCAAGGGGGGGGTTCACATTCCAATAGACTGTCAGTAGGAAATTTTTCAAGTATGAAATTTCCCAATGGTGAAATTTCCAACATTTATAAGTCTAAGAAATTTTAAGGTTTACAATCCCCCCTGATGATCATTGGGAGACTAGTCTCCCCATTGATCATTTAACATAATCATTTTGTAGTTCTAAATGCACTTCTAACTATAGATATACACAATATTCAATTTTCTAAGAGAAATTAGAATAGTGAGAGAGGAAATAGAAAAGAAAAGAAAGCAAAACCAATGTTTTGCTAGGCACATTGACAGAAAGCCAAATTAGGGGCAGTCCCTTTTGGCATAAATGTGTACAATTACAATAAATGTTCAATCAAAAGTTCAGTCCAATCAAATCATATCCAAAGTTCATTCTTGATCTTGATGAAGTGTAGGTTTTCAGCATCTTTCTGCAACAGTTCATTCTCTGGATATAAAAGTTTCAAGCTTCTTTCTTGAAGATCATTTCTCAAACAGAATCAAAATCTTTGATTTTTTTATAACAGTAAAATCTTAAACAAAATTCAAAATTCTTGGATTTTTATAAAAATACAATCTCAAAAAAAATTCAAAAATTCTTAGAATTTAAATTAAAATACAATCTTAAACAAAAAAAATAAAAAATAAAAAAATTCTTAGATTTTAAATTAAAATACAATCCCCCCTGAAGTAAGTATTAAAAAAATACCAAGTTTAGCTCAGAATGCAATGTTCAGTTATGGGGGTGTATGTGTCAATTATCAAAAAAATAGAAAAATAATCAAAAACATAAGAAAAAATTCAAAATAGGCCTTGTATAGGTCCAGTTTAAAGTAATTTCTATCCCACAGGTATGTATTTGTAGCCAAGACTACAGGAAGTTGCCATAATATAAGAAGAAAAGAATTAGAATTCTATTTTGATGGGGAAATGTCATTCCCTCCTCTGATTTTTTTTTTTATTCAGGGATATAGGGAGCCAGCATGATAGTCAAGCTTTGTACTTGTTTGAGTACTTCTTAAAGAGTGTAGATACAAGGAAGTCCTACGACTTAAACATAAGTTAAGCATCGCAACCTCAAGTCTCACTTTAATATTTCTTGTGTGCTCTATTGGCACTATTCAGGTTTAGTCTGTGCTCCTTGTTTTTATCCCTTTTCCTGGAATCAGACACAAACATTAATCACAGTCCTATAATATTTTATCAATAAATGGCAGGTTCCCATAGTTTAAAGCTTTTAGGCATATATTGACATTATAGCAAGAGTATATATATTAACTTGTATTACTGCAGGAACAAAAATAATATTAATATTAATTATGTGTACCTTCAGTACAAAAAATGAGAAAAAATTCAAATATTCTGATCAAAAAAGAAAAGAAAAGAAATAAGAAAAATAAGAAAAAAATCAGTAATTCAATATATTCTTGAAAAAAACAGCATCCATTTGTCTATGGATTATTATCTCCAATTCATATGATAAGATAGAGTCACAATTCATATGATAGGATACAGTCAATCAGTCTCAGAAAATGCTTTCTTCACATGTGAGCAGTGAATCCAAGAGTCTCTTTCTCCAAACTTTATAGATGTTGGAGTAGTTAATGATATTTGGAATGGTCCTTCCCATAAAGGTTGAGTTGCTCCAGTTCGCTTGAAATTCTTGATATAAACTTTATCTCCTGGGTTCAGGTCATGCAGAGAAAAGTCTAATGGTCCAGCTTGTATTGCAGCTCCGGATTCATGAAGTTCACGTAGTTTGTACTATAACTCCTGTACATAGGAAGCAATAGTAATATCTCCCCCTAATAGCGATGTACAAGCCGGGGAGAAAGGCTTAGCCTGTATAGGCAGATGTCCAAAAAGCATCTCAAATGGTGAAATATGTAAGTCTCCTCTAGGTCTGCTTCTAAGATAAAATAGGGCCAAAGGGAGAATTTCAGGCCATTTTAAATGGGTATCAGTGCATAATTTTCCAATCATAGTTTTAAGTTCTTTGTTCATCCTCTCAACTTGGCCTGAACTCTGGGGATGATATGGAACATGGAATTTGGGAGTTATCCCCAAGGAAGGATATATCTGGTTTAGAACAGAATCAGTGAAATGACTCCCCCTATCAGAATCAATACGTGCTGGTAGGCCAAAGCAAGGAATAATTTCTTTTAAAAACACCTAAGCAACAAAAGCTGCTGTGGCTTGGGCTGTAGGAAATGCTTCAGGCCATCTGGTCATTTGGTCTACCATGACCAAACAAATTTATATTGTCCAGCCTTTGGCATCGTTATAAAACCTATCTGTAGATGTTCAAAAGTGTGTAAGCCAGAGGACGCCCACCAAAGGCTTTGCCACGAAAGGCATGTTGGTTATATGCCTGGCAAATGGAGCAGGCTGAACATACTTTAGAGGCTATAGTAGTTATACCAGGGAATATCCATACTCTCTTGACAGAGTCCACGATGCCCTGGGTGCCAAAATGACCATTTTTGTGAATAGATTGGCAAATTTGGTTATAGAAACTTCTAGGGAGCAGGGGTTTTCCTTCAGATGACACCCATACTCTATTAATCTGTTTTGCTTTAAATTTTTGTTTCCATTTTTCCACTTCCTTTTCATTATAGGAAAGTGATAAATTTAAATTATCAGTGGTTGTTAATGTTAAAATTAATCCAGGTCCTTCTATGGCTGCTAGTTTTGCAGCTGCATCTGCTCAGTCATTTCCTCTAGAGACAGGGTCAGAGCCACCTGTATGGGCAGAGCAATGAACTACAGCTAGGGCTTTAGGCAGTTTGAGATCAGAAAGAACTTCATTAATAATTTCTGCATTAGCTATGGATTTTCCAGCTGAGGTTAAAAATCCTCTTTGGAGCCATAGCATCCCGACTGAGTGACAAATGCCAAAAGCATATCTAGAATCCATATAAATTGTTGCCTTTTTATCCTTGGCAATTATACAAGCTTGTTTTAGAGCTATGAGTTCTGCTCCTTGAGCGCTAATGTTAGAAGGTAGTGAAGCTGACCATTCAGTGCCAAATTCTGAGACTACAGCAGCTCCAGTGTAACGTATGCCATCCCTCATAAAAGAGGAACCATCGGTAAATAAAATCAGATCTGCATTGTCTATGGGAGTGTCCAAGAGATTATCTCTAGGCTTTTCTGCCATGGACACTAATGTTTCACAGTTATGTAATGGTTCTCCTGAAGTAGGTAAATCTGGAAGCAAGGTGGCAGGGTTAGGAGTTGAACAGTGTTTCAAGGTAATATTTTCACTATTTAATAAGGTTATTTCATACCTTGTAATTCTCTGATCCGAGAATGCCTGTGTTCTATGTTTTATCAATAATGCTTCTATCTCATGTGGGCACATTATTGTTAATGGACATCCCAATACTAAATCAATGGTTTTTGTTACTAGTAAGGCTGTAGCAGCTACTCCTCTAAGGCATGGTGGTGCTCCTGCTGCTACTGGGTCTAGTTGGGCAGAATAATAAGCAATTGGGCGCTGAGAAGGTCCCAAAGTCTGAGTTAACACACCAGAGGCTACTCCTCTTCGCTCATGCACATTTAAAGTAAATGGCTTGTTGTAATCTGGGATGCCTAGAGCAGGGGCAGACATGATAGCCTTTTTTAGATCTGATAGACCTGACAAGTGTTCAGGCTCTAATTTGAGGGGTTCAGGAACTGAATTCTTTGTTAATGCTATAGGGGGTTTAGTAATTTCCCCATAGCAAGGAATCCATTGTCTACAAAACCCTGTTGCTCCTAAAATTGCTCTCAGTTGTTTCTTAGTGGTAGGAGCACTTAATTTTTGAATATTCTCAATTCGTTTTGGAGAAATATAATGAGCACCCGCAGTCAAGATGAATCCCAAATATTCTACTTTTTGCAGACACCACTGAATTTTATCCTTAGAGATTTTATGTCCTCTTTTGTGCAATTCCAAAAGAAGGTGTTTGCTATCTTCTTGACATGCTTTTGCATCTGTTGAAGCCAAGAGTAGATCATCTACATATTTGATTAATTTGCTATTTTTAAATGTTATATTGTCTGTGTCTTGTCCTCCTAGAGAAACCTGTCCTTGTCAAACTGAC
The DNA here is from genome assembly GCF_027887165.1 of Monodelphis domestica. Lineage (NCBI taxonomy): Eukaryota > Metazoa > Chordata > Mammalia > Didelphimorphia > Didelphidae > Monodelphis > Monodelphis domestica. Next base: position 103,744,347 of record NC_077234.1, on the reverse strand, counting down.
CCACAGGTACAAAATTCAACTAGAGGCCTGTTTCCTCTAAGAGAAGTACCTGAAATAGGAAATAGTTCCAAAAAATCCTAGAAACTATCCATAATTTCATTACAGGATAACAATGATGAAATAACATATAAAAATTTATTTCATAGAGTCAAAGCAGTTCTTAGGCAAAAATTTAGATCTCCGAATCTATATAATAAAATAGAGGAAAAGTATATCAATGAATTAGGTATGAAACTAAAAAACTATTAAAAAAACAAATTAGAAATCCTCATTAAAGATGAAATTGGAAATTCTAAAAATTAAAAGAGAAATTAATAAAATTGAATGTAAGAGTAATTTTGAACTGCTAAATAAGAAATACATAGAGTATTGGTTAATTTGATTTTAAAAAGGAGAGATTAAAACCAAATTATCAATTTCCAAAATGAAAAGTGTGAATTACCACAATAAATAGTAATTAATGCAGTCACTAGGAGATAATTGGCCCAATTATGTGGCAATAAATTTGATGATCTAGGTTAAGGTAATGAATATTTATGGAAATATGAATTGCCCAGGTTAGCAAAAGAGGATATATAATACTGAAATAATTCCATCTCATAAAAAGAAATTGAACAAACTCTCAAAGAACTCCTTAAAAATAATTAAAATCACCAGTACCAGATATATTCACAAATGAATTCTTTCAAACATTTATAGAACAATTAACCCCAATATTATATAAACTATTTGGCAAAATAGGCAAAGAAGGATGCCTACTAAATTCTTTTTATGATTCAAATATGATACTGATACCTAAGTGAAGACAACAAAAATCAGAGAGAAAAAATAACAGATCAATTTCCTTAATGAATATCAATGCAAAAATTTTAAATAAAATACTTGCAAGGTTCTACAGTAATATGTCACAAAGATAATTCACTATGCCCAGGTGGGTTTCATACCAGGAATGCAAGGCTAGGAATATTAGGAAAACAAATAGCATCATTGACCATATCAGTAACCAAACTAACAGAAATCACATGATTATCTCAGTAGAAACAGAAAAAGTCTTTTATAAATTACAGTACACATCCTTATTAAAAACACTAGAAAGCACAGTAATAAATGTATCTTTCCTTAAAATAATAAATAGTATCTACTTAAAACTATCAACAAGTATAATTTGCAATGGGAATAAGTTAGTTGTCTCCCAATAAAATCATTGGTGAAGCAAGGATGGCCATTATCACCATTAATACTTAATATTGCACTAGAAATGTTTGCTTTAGAAATGAGAAGAAAAATAAATTGAAGGAATTAAAATAGGCAATGAGGAATATAAACTATCATTCTACATAGATGATATGATGCTATATTTAGAGAATGAGCTAAAATATTAGTTGAAATAATTAATAACTTTAGCAAAAATGCATGACATAAAATTAGGCCAAATAAATCACCAGCATTTTTATGTATCAACAACAAAATTTATCAGCAAGTAATAGAAAGAGATATTCCATTTAAAAAATAACTCCAGATAATATAAAATACTTAGAATCTATTTGCCAAGACAAAAAGAAGAATCATATGAACACAATTTCAACACACTTTTTATACAAATAAAATTAGATCTAAATAATTGGAAAAATATTCATTGTCCATGGAAAGGACAAGTTAATATGATAAAAATATAATTTTATCTAAAGTAATTTACTTTTTCAGTTACATATAAATCAAACAAGCAAAAATTATTTGAAAGATAGAAAAAATAATAACAAAATTTACTAGAAGAACAAAAAATTAAGAATATTCAGGGAATTAATGAATAAAATGATATGGATGGTGGCCTACCAGCACCAGATCTTAAACTGTATTATAAAGCAGCAATCATCAAAACAATCTGGTACTGGCTAAGAAATAGATTCATTTACCAATAGAAAAGATTAGAGGTAAGGGGCCATACCAATCTATATATAGACCAGTGTTTATATGCCGGACGATTTCAGATTTGGAATAACAACTCAAATTTGAAAAAAAATATGATGGTATGGCAGAAACTAGACATAGACCAATATCTCTTACCCTATACCAAGGATTATATTATAAATAAATTAGGGGAATATATAGAAAAGTTTATCTGTCAAATAGGAGGAAGAACAAACAAGAGCCAGAGAACATTACCAGATGTAAAATGAATAATTTTGACTATAATAAATTTAAAAAGTTTTATACAAACAAAATAAAACTAACCAAGATTAGAAAGATTTAAAAAACCTGGGTATAATTTTATAACAAATATCTATGATAAAGTTTTCATTTCTCAAATAAAGAAAGAAGTTAAATTTATATGAATACAAGTCACTGGCCAATTAACAAATGGTTAAAGGGTATGAATAATCAGTTTTCAGATGAAGAAATCAAAGCTATCAATATGAAAAAAATGTAAATAACTCTTGATTATAGAAATGCAAATTAAAACAACTCTGAGGCATAACCTTACACCTATCATACTGGCCAATATGACATGAAAGAGATAAATATTTGAGGGGATGTGATAAAATTGGGTCAACTGATCCAACCATTGTAGAGGATGATTTGGAGCTATGTCCAAAGGGCTATAAAACAATGCATAACATTTGATCTTGTAATAACACTACTGGGTCTATATCCCAGAGAACAACAACAACAAAAAAAGGTGGGGGGAATCTACTTGTAAAAACATTTTTTATAACTGCTCTTTTTGTGGTGGAACAGAATTGAAAATTGAATGGATGTCTATCAAAAGGGAAATGCCAAAAAAAAGTTATTGTATATGTTGGTGATGAAATACTTTTATGCTGTAAGAAGAAATGATTAACAGGATGATTTTAGACAGAGCTGGAAAGACCTACATGAACTAATGCAGAGTGAAATAAGTAGAACCAGGAGAACATTGTACACAATAAGAGCAATGTTGTGGAATGATCAACTGTGAAAGACTTAGCTACTCCCAATAATATGATGATCCAGGACAATTTTGAGAGACTTATGATGAAGAATGATATACACATCTAGAGGAAGAACTGTTGGAGTTGGAATGCAGATCAAATCACACTATTTTTCTCTTCAGTTTATTTGGTTTTTATTTTGTGGTTTGGGTTTTCTATAGTCTTACATTTTATTATATAATATTTATATGTTAGATATAATTTATAATTAATTATGTTTTATTATTATTATAATATTTATATGATTATTTCTTAAATTATGTTCACTAAATTGAACAATATAGGAATATGTTCTGCATGATCTATAGATCTATATCTATATATCAAATTGCTTGCCAACTCCAGGAAGGGGGAGGGTTAGGAAAGAGAGAAAATTTGGATCACATAACTTTGGAAAACTTATGTGGAAATTTATTATATGTAATTGATAAAATATCCTTACAAAAGAAAGAAAATCAACAAAGACCATATAGTATACTTACTTTCCCCTCTTCTCTTAAGACGAGTAGTCAATAGTAAAATAAACATGATAAATGCAACATCATTGCTGATTAATAATGAGGATATAAGTTAGTGGGAACTTTGACATAAATTACTTTTATGAGGACTAACTTTTCAAAAACAGATTTTTATATCACAATCGTAATTAATAAAATATATACATGAACCTAGGAATGCCTTAGAAAATATTACTCTGAAATATAATAGAAAAATACCTTACAAAATAAAAAGATGCAAAAGGTTTGAGGCATTATTTTAAAATTAATTTTACAGAATCTCCTTGACAAACAGATTTGTAACTTCAGATAGAAGAGTTGACTTGAATTAATTCAATAGTTTACATGTGAAACCTTTTGGCAGAGAAAAAAATTATTGACATATTTGTATGTACTTGGATAATGAGTCAAGCCTTTCCTTAAAAATAAAGCCCCTACATTGTGTTAGAAGATACAATATTTCATTATTTGCTTCATTAGAAGAATTGAAAACTTATCTATATGTTAACCATATATTAAGTTTAAGATGATAAGTAATGCAGGAGAATGTGCTTATTTTAGCTTGAAAGAAGTTATTTCTGTCTTACAAGAACTTTTGATAGCTAGGGTACTTTCGTGAATGCACAATGTAGTGAATGTTTAGAATCCATGTGATGGATCCAGTTAGGGGCACCTTTGCTATGATAACTTAAGAAAGAGAGTGTTCAAGCAGAATTGGCCTTTACTCATTTACATTTACAAAAATGGGAAATTACAATATTTTTGTCACCTTCAATGTAATAGTCATGAAATAGTTATTATTTTGTATCCCCTTGAATCAACCAAAACAATTCAGAGTACTTGAAGAAGTAAGCTCCTAAAGATATATTTTAATGTATATTTTTTTAAGGCCAGATTCAACAGAAGAACTGAAAATATTTTGCTCAAAGTGTGTGACATTAAGTAACTGATGCTGATAATAGAATAATGATTATTAATTATTATAGTCACACACAATAGCATGTAATTATATGTCATAATGATTATATTTAATCATAATCTGCTGAAAGAAAATGCCACACCAATTCCCACTACTATGGGATTGATTCCCCAATGCTAATCATCCCGGTTTCAATTCAGGCACATTTTTGAAATAAGGAACCTTTCTAGATGGATGTGAGATGATACAACCTACCTAAGAACCTCCTCAGGGCCAGTAAAGCACAACCCTTAGAAATAGTAAAACTAAGTTTATTAAGGGTAGGAAAATGATAAATACAGTTCTAAATCTATCCAGCTACATCTGCTCCCCCCAATCTATACCTCCCCTCATGTGGCTTGCTCTTCTGGTCTTTTCATGCCCTTTTTATATCTTCCTGCTCTTATCTAAAAACACCCCAAAACATCTGACTCTAAACTAATCTACTCACTAGAGATTAACAAAAAGAGGGAGAGGAAAGGACTCACAGGTGAATTTGACTTACCCAAAGTCCGGGGCTGGCTACACTATATAACCCAAAGTTCAAGGTGACAATCTTGGATTACCTTAGCCAAGTGGATTTCTGGCAGATGGATTACTGGTCTCTGTGCCTCAGAGTAAACAGTCCTTTCCAAAGCAGTTTCTCACCCAAGGAGTCCCTAATCTCTGTATGAGATTATGATTACCAAGGGAAAATTTGTCAAAGCAAAACTTCCTTCCAGCTCAGTGGAAACAGGGCATAGAGTGAAGGACAGTTAATGCCAGTACAAATTCCCACAATCCTTCTATCCTTGGAATCCTCTCCCAAGGCTCTTATCCAAATTCTCCTCTTTTCCTCTTAAAGCGAATTCAGGAAATTTACTTTATCCCTTACTTACATTCCCACATTTTGCTATGTTCATAGTATAACCTCCCAATCCTTATGCAGTTGTACCTTGATACCATGAACACCTTAAATCATGAGCAATTTGAGAATCAAGCAGTCACAATTGGCATTATTTGTTTTGTCACGAGTGGATATTTGAATCATGAACTTCCACTGCCCTCCACTAGATACCCTGCTGAATGTTTGGTTTCATAAGTTACAGTAGACTGTCTCCTTTACTTGTCTTTATCTGGCCATGTGAGCTTCTGTACTGAATTGCTTTGGCTTTCTCTATTTTTGCCATTATTATCAGGGGTTTTGGGGAAAATTTCTTAACTATTGGTCCTGATGAAGGAGAAAGTAAAGGAGTTATGACAGCAGCAGCATACAAAGGTTTTTGTAGGAAATTAGTGGGGAGGAGCCCAAGGTGGATGAGGTAATCAGTATAAGCAAGATAAAGGAAATGTTGAGAATTTGGGGAAAAGTTAAGCAGTTTATTGAAAAGACACACGCAGAAAAATTTGCAACAGGTCATGCGTTGGAGATGTGTAATGACACTTGTTTCACACATTATCAAAACATTCTGAAGGGGAAGAAGAAACAAATTTCCATGGAAAGATTTTTGTTGAAACAGCCTCTAGTGAAATCAAGGAAAATGTGGCAAAACAGTCAAAATTCAATATAGAAAATGATGATGATTAAGTAAAGTTAAAAATAACAATTAAGCTTAGCAATAGTTGCATATCATAAGTAATGTGTAAGGTCAATTTTGCATTTAAGTGTAGTGTTATGTATAGAGAAAGTAAGCTATGTTAAGAGCTAGCACATGAAATGAAAACCTGCTCTACCAGCATCTTTGCCTGACTTTGAAGGTAAATAACATTTCATAAGCAAGTTTATTTTGTTATATCATTATTTATAAATATATGTATTTGTTATTTTTAAAGTATATTTTAGTATTTAAAAACATACAAAAGAAAAAAATTGTGTGGTTTTTGGGGGCCAGGGATTAATTGCATTTCCATTACTTTAAATAGGGAAATTCAATTTGACACAAGAGCAAATTGAGTTATGAGCTTGGCAATGGAACAAATTAAATTTATGTATTAAGGTACCTCTGTACTCATCTCATTCTCCCCTAGTGGCAAATAAAAATGAATTTTTTTTACACTTGATAACTTAGTTACTTATTATAATATTAAACTTCTTTAATTGACTTTTGACCTTGCCAATGCCTGACCCATTTGATTACGATTAATACTTTATATTGATCCTTGCTTCAGTTACTTACAGAGTTTTTCATCTCTGTCTCTTTATCTCCAAAATATATCTTGCTAGTTACTAGTTTGCTTTTTACTACAGTGATTTTACTAATTTTTTTAAACTCTTCTTTGGTGCAACTTTTCAATCATCAAACCAGGAGAGAATAATTTATCTCTATGGAACTCTGACTATAACCTATTATAGATCAGAAGCCTAACTCTGAATAAGAGACAGCTTTGAGTAAAAACATAGTATAGAATATTTTTACTTTTTTTCCATGTATTAATCTTGCTTATTCTACTATCAATAAAAATTTATAAGTACCCACTATGTTCCAGACACTGTACTAAATGTTGGGGATATAAAAAGGGGTAAAAGACAGTCTTTGCCCTTGAGGAGCTTTCAATTTAATAGGGAAGACAACCTACAAATATATATATATATATATAAGGCATGCTATATAGAGTATAAAATATTGTTTAGTCATTAAGTCACGTCTAATTCTTTGTGACCCAATGAACCGTAGCTATCCATGGAGTTTTCTGGTCAAGGACACTAAAGTGGTTTGATATTTTCTTTTCCAGTGGATCTTTTTGTTAGACAATCAGAGGTTAAGTGACTTGCCCAGGATCACAGCTAGTAAATATTTAATACTGTATTGAAACCAGGTCTTTCTCATTCTATCCCCAGCACTTTTCACTGAGTTACCTAGCTTTCTAGGACAAATGGGAAATATTTAATGGAAGGAAGATATTGAAACTAAGTAGGTTTGGGTGAGGCTTGCAAAACATGGGACTTTAGTTGGATGATAAAGGGAACCAGAGATGTTAGTATTTGTAGAGTGGAAGGGAGAGTGTTCCAGGTATGGGGCACAGCAAGAAAGTATGACTGGAGGTGAAAGATGGAGTATCTTCTTCATAGAATAGCCAGGGGACCAGTATCATTATATCAAAGAAATTGAGGAGTAAGGTTTAAGGAGACTAGAAATATAGAAAGAGGGCTGGGGGTGGGGGCGGCTTTGCATGCTTAACACAACATTATTTATTTGATCTTAGAAGCAACAAGAAACTACTGGGGTTTGTTAAGTAGTGAGGTGACAAGATAGAACCTATATTTTTGTAAAATAATTTAATTGCTGAATGGAGGATAGATTGATGTTGGGAGAGATTTGAAGCAGGCAGATCCATTAGCAGGCTATTGGAATAGTATGGCCATGAAGTGATGAGGTCCTTCACTAGAATGGTAGCAGTGTCACAGAGAGAGAGAGTATATCAAGAAATGTTGCAAAAGCAAAATGGGCAGATTATGGCAACAGATAGAATATGGAGGAGAGGAATGAAAGGTAATCCAGGACCACATTTAGGTTTTGAGTATGACTAAGAGGATAGTTTTGGTCTCTACAGTATTAAGGAAGGTGTATGTGTGTGTGGCAAGGGGGCAAATAAACGGAGAGAGATGGTAAGCTTTTTGAAGGTAGAGATTATTAAACCATTTATCTTTTACTCCCATAAAAATAGAGTACTTAAATACTTAAGTACTCAAAAATACTGCTAAGTTTTGATGGGGGGAGGAATAAAAGCTTTTCCATACATTTGAAGTATTTATTATTTTAAAGATAATTTCTGTGGAAATGGCATTTATTTTCAGACTTACATTCAAAATCCAAATATTTCATATTTTTATTAACATTTCAATTCAAAGAAACTAAGTTATATAATAAAAAAGAGAGTGCTGAAATGAGTCTTGAGAAAAGGAAAAATGATACTTTAGTAGTTGTGAATGAAAACAAATATCTCCTTTTTCTTTTCATTTTTATTCAGTGTAATTAAGATGAAATTTATTTTTATCTTTAAAAAAGTTTTCTGAATACAAAAATCACAATTAAAAATATTCAGACTTCAATTAAATTGTTATTTATTTTATTGGAATACAGTTATAATTTGTGTGTGCTTGCCTTGTATAAATGGAGATTTTGAACCTTAGACTTCATTCCCCAGAAGTCCTTGTTATTTCCGAGAATTCCCTATAAATCTCTCCTCCATCTCCACGTTGGCAAGATCAATTATTGGTATTTAACTGGCAGTAAGATCTCCCACGTGCGCTCTTCCTTTGCAATGATGCAGCAAGTATGGAGGTAAGGTGGGGATGGCCGAAATGGCTAACCAGCCATGGGCATGTGGTTTTTATTTGTATCCTCTTTATTCCTTGGTTTCTAATGATATTTAATAAATCTCATAAAATAAAATATTTTTATTATTAGAGATATAATTTAATTTTTACAGCCTAGTTCAAGGTGTGTTTTTCATTCATTATGTCCTAAATGAAAGTCAGTTTGCTTTTATATAGTGGTAAATAAATATTAATATGAACAGCTTTTTGAATCCCATAAAAACCTTTTGATTTTAAAGAAAAAATATTAGGTCTGAAGATCTGAATCATATCTCTTTGAGGTGTGAAGTCCCCCCCTCCTCTGGTCTACCATGCTAGGAGACACTAAGTGGACAATTTAAAAGCTCCTTGCCTCTTGTCTGAACTAAGGTCTAAGTCCACCAAGGAGAAGGGCTTGGGAAAAGTACATTATAAATACTACAAATTGGCTAAGAGGACATTAAGTCAGTCTCTTCCTATGGAGCCATGGAATAAAAAGAGTGGGTAGTCTGGCACACTTTGCTGCTCAGGCTTTAAGTTCTAGGTTCCTAAGAAACTCAGAATCTCAAGGAGCAACTGTGAGTAAGATGTTCCTCTATTTTTTTTGTGAACAGACCACCTGTATATTTGTGTGTGCAGCTGTATGTGTGTTGTAAGGATAATTTAGGGTTGTGAATCTAATCTAAGTTTGATTTTTGTTAGCCAGGAGATATCCCAAATAAAATGCCAAGTCAGTTTGGAAATCTATGGTGGTTTAATCAATATATAGAGAAGAAATCAAGGAGAAGCGAGAGGGAAAGGTATAGGATTTCTCCTGCCCAGCCTGTGCCAGGCTAGTTCAAAGTCCTCCATCATGAGGTCCTTGAAGATTAGAGGCTTTCTAGGAAGAAAATCAGCCTAAACCCTGAGAGAGCTCAGAGAAGTGCCTCACCTGAACTAGGGTACTAGGCTTCCTCCAGTATGGTATCAAGGGAAACTCACTACTAAACCCAGACATGGAAACCACCATGCCAAGATGCCAACATGTTCAGCAAGCTACCGCCAGTCACCTCTCCACCTTCAAAGAGGCCAGAGAAAGGAAGTGACACAAAATATATAGACAGTTTTACATCAATTTCCTGCATCTCACATGTACCAATGATATCTTAGGCTTGCCTTAGGACAACACAGGGGTTTGTCAGTTGTTTTTGATTTGTCATTTGCTAGCACATGTCTGTCATAGGCCATCCTCCTAAATACTTAATCCTTAATATGGGTGTAGACATTCCTGATTTTGTTAGGCTAAGTATGGTGGAGTAACCTAAAGTTCACAGTGTATGTTTGTGTGTGTGTGTGTGTGCGCATGTGTGTGTATGTGTATGTTTGCCAAAAATATTGCTTTCTATTTGGTTGAAGAGGGAAGAATGAGTAAAGTCAGCAAGGTAACAGGAAAACTGTTAAAGAGTAAAGTCAACAAGTGAATGGAAAATATCACAGCCAGAAAGGTAAGAGTAAAGTAACATTGGCCTAGTTTTAAGAATAGGAGTAATTTCCTGGGCAAATAACTTAACACCCATTGCCTAGCCCCATGGTGGCGAACCTATGGTACATGAGTTAGAGGGAGCTCTCAGAGCCCTTTCTGAGGGCACGCATGCAGTCACCCCAGGACAGAGTTCTCCAGAATTTGTTAAGAGAAAGCCAGAGGGAAGTGGGGATGGGCTTCTTCCCTACCCTTCTCCATGTGCCTCAGGACATTTCTCCTATCAGCCACTCTTCTAAAAGGTTCACCATCACTGGTCTAGCCTATACACAGTATTGATTCTAATATAGAAGGTAAGAGTTTAAAAATAAAGGAGTAAGAAAGAGATGACCTTTTCTTTCAATCATTATAAAATCATTATAAATACACACACACACACAATGTTGTAGATAACTGGTTTAGCAGAATTATATGGCCTCAGGAGAGACCTAGGAAAGAGATTGAAAACCCTTAGAAAAAAAAGTTTTTTGTAGAGATGGGAAATATACTTGCCAAGAACCAGGTCACATGAAGGTTGCCTTACATAAACTACTCATCTCATTGGAACACGAGTTAGTGCCAATAGAGTTGAAGATGACAAATAATGCAAATCATTATCTTTTATTAGAAATGGTTTAAAATTATGACTGCATACTTTGGTACTATTTTGGGTCTTTCAATTTTAAGACACTGAAAGAATTAAAATCAGCTATTGAGCATAAAAATCACAGTTAGGATATTGGTATCTATGAGCCAACCTATCTTGGGCTGCAAAGGTTCATTCAAATTGCCCAATCTCTAATCATTCTTCCCTGGATATTTTATTCCCATTGTCCCCTATTACTCTCTTCTACCTTCCCCATTCCTCACAATGCTTCTACCTGTTGCTTCTTCTCTCCTTCTTGGGACATCTTCCAAGGTTTCCTTTTCTCTTCACTCCTCCAAACATTCTTTTCATCTGTATACAGGTTCCTTATCTATTTATTTTTTCAATGTTTGGCCCTCTCATTCTTCCTCCAAAACTTCTTTCATTGCTATTTGTCTTTCCCTCTTCAGCCCAAATCCTCCCCCTCTCTCATTCCCTAAGGTCACTCCCCCTCTCTTAGTCCCTAAAGCCCCTCTCCTCTCTGTGCCAAATTCTGCCCCATTCTGCCCCCCTTTGTCTCTCAGGCCCTGACTCCTCCCCTTTTAATTCCTGTCTCAGTCTCTATACACATTCCTTAAAATTCTCCTCTTACTCTCCTCTGTCTTCACATAGACTTTAGACTTAATACTAATGACACCCTAAGGCATGTTTCCTCTGAGAAAAGTTGCCAAGTATGACTGAATAGGCAACATGTTAACATGAAAACAATATTTACCTTTCAGCCCTACTAATTTTAGAGCGTGTCTTTGGGACATCCTCAAATTTGATTTAGAACAGGCAGCAGTGGTAGCTCAATTTAAAACTATTTTACAGGGGTCAATCCAAGTTAGGGTGATACAATGAATTTGATGGAGATCTGATTTTCTAGGGAGAAATATAAGCAATTTTTGAAACCACTAATTATCCTCAGAATAACAATGGGGAATAGTGACCATTAAAGGATCCACAATATAACCCCAATAATTCTGAATACTATGTGATGTTATGTGATGATAAGGAAATGGCTAAAATAAATAATAGGCCATTTCACTCACCCAGAATATTGCCATTAATTCATATGTTTCTCAAGAAGATAATAAATGTGTCAATTAGTTTTATGGTCAAGTATGCGCAATGGCTAAGATGCACAGGTTTAGATCCCATGATATCCACTTTCATATCATACATCATCATTTCATGTCTCACTCTTCCCCTAAAATATGAGACTATTTTTAAAAGTATTGTCTAGACTTATCTCTTTATGAATACAGATCTGATGAAACATACAGCTGCATATGCTTTTGAAGGATGTGAAAGAGAGGAAAAGGAAGAGGTTGAAAAGGAAAAATTGGAGAAAATTAAGCAAAAAAGGAAAAGAGAAACATCTATCTTTGCTCTTATATTAACATCTGAAGTTGAGAAAGACATATTTTTTTTAGAGATAAGCCACTAAGATTCTAAATCAGGCAACTGATATCACCTCCAAACCTAGGTTGATACATTTTTTCCTGCAGAATCCCAGGTCATGTAGCAATAAATTGTAAGAGAAAGAATAACAAGTTTGGAAATAGACATTGGTATAATAAAGACTCTAGTATAGCTGATATTTCTGATAGTTCCAACCATAGTGCTTCTCAAGGGAATTGTAGTTATTGCAGGGGAGCTAAAGGAATCATGATTTATGATGGTGTGTGTCTCTCTGGACATTGCTTTGGGGTCTGAGTGTAGTGACTTTTCTTTTCCAGGTATTGATGCTTTACTCCAACTTATTTAAGTCTGTTATCCTCCACTTATGTAAGTCTCATGTAACCCTTAAGGTTGAAAATATTTACTATGTTTATTGGACATGGACTTTCTAGATTTGTCTTAGTGAGCAAACCCAATTCTGAATGTATCTTCATCAAGTCTTTAAATGTAGTTGGGGTGTAAGGGAAGCCTCAAGATTTACTGTTCCTTTACCCTTCATCCAATGATGTTATTAAAGAGTATCTCCAATAATTCAATAATTGATTCATTGATTAAATAAGGAATAATAACCTCATGTAGCTCCCAGGATAATTCACTAATTTTCCCAGTAAAAAAAGTCTAAGCCAGGCCCTGATGGGAAGATTATTTATCATTTTGTGCAGAATTCAAATGCAATTATCTCATATATAAATCCTAGGCATCAAGGAATGCCAAGCCTTGCACCTATTATCTCCTCAATCCCTAGGGAATATTCATATTTTACAGTGGTAGCTATCTCTTCAACTTTCTTTTCCATTCCTATCCATATAAATTTTCTTTTAATTAACAAATATCAATACAAAAATAAATAATGAAGCTGAATTACCACATGGGCTGTGTGCAAAAATGAATGCTTCATTATGTATCTTGAATCCATCTTCTCTTTGATAGGAAGTATTGATCCATCATCAGTCCCCTCCAGTATCAACTATTTATTAATCAAATTGATCATGATTCTTCAGTGATTTAAATTTGTTTTTCTTTATAATATTTTGGTAAATAAATTATCCTTATGGTTCTTGTCTCATTCTGATAAAATTTATGCAAGACTTTCCAGGTTTCTTTGAAAATATCTTTTTTTTATTATTTCTTCTAAATATTTTTTAGTTACATGTAGAATCGATTTTTAAGAATTGTTTTCTGATATTTAAGAATTTATATTTTTTCCTTCCTACCTTTCCCCAGCTTCCCAGAGACAGTAAATAGTCTGATATAGAATATAACCATACTTTCATGATAAAAGACACATATCACACATAAAAGTTGGAATCTCATTAAGGCAATACATTGGAAGATGTTATGCTTTTATCTGCACTCAGACTATACAACAGTACATTTTTTGGCTGTGGATAGCATTTTCATAAAGAGTCCCTTGTGGTTATCTTGGAAATGCTTTTCTGATAATGGCTCAGTCATTCACAATTGATCATTGTATTATATTTCTGTTACCATATACATTGTCCTTCTTGTTCTACTCACTTCACTTTGCATCACTTCATTTAAGTCTTTCCAGATTTTTTGAAGTCTTTTTTTAGCTCTTCCAGAATCTGTGTCAAATCCATATTTTTTCTTTTGGACTTTGGGTGTGTTTCCTTTGCTTCTGCTATTCCTTTCTGTGTCTGCACCTTGCTCTTTGTCTCCATAAAAAGTCTTTAGAGTTAGGTGATTTTTTTATTGTTTGTTCATTTTTCCTAATTATAGTTAGACTCTATTTTCTGGGAAGTTGAACTTCAGTCCTTCTTGATGTCATTTTTAGCTTATTTTCTGGATTGTTACTAGATTACCAGATGGTCTCAGGGCTGAGAGTTCTGAGAGTCCCATCCCCTGATGATTCAATTGACCCTTGAGATGCTGATAGCCTAACGACTTTTCTCAGAATTGGGCATAAGCTTTTGATCTCAGTCTGAACTTGATGAGGTCAGGTACTGATTAGATTCTAGCCCCAGTCTTGGGCTCACTTTGGTTTCAAGGTATTTCTGATTCAATAACGCACATCCTTGATTGCCCTGTCCTAGAGCTCCACCCTTAGTTTTTTGACAAAAAGATCCCTGGGAAGCTCCCCCTTAGAATTGTGTCCTCACTCCAAACTGTGGATTTTATCCTCACCCCAAGCCCAGACTGAGATTCTTGGTTTTGCTCTGGGACCATGTGAATCAGCCTCCTTCAAACCAGATTGCCTTAGGCTGGGACTTGAGAAGATTAAATTTAACTCTCCCCTGATCATAACAATGAAAATACTTAACTCTATCCTGATTGTGAAGATAAAACTGTAAGATCTGCCTATTTTTAGATTTAATCCCCATAAGTGTAAACACCCCAATTCACACCTGAGTGGGGGAGATGTGTTACTCATGTCTGTGATAGTAGGTGACAAATCAGAATTGACTGGTTGCCTTCTGGGCTGACCTAAAACAAAGTGTCAACTTTTATTGGTAGATGTAAAAGTAGGGGAAGACACAGGCAATGATGCAAAATAAATGTCTTTAAAAGGAGCTTTTACTTCCTGTGAGAGGAGGACAATTCCTTATTATTTGATCTGCTGACTGGACCTGGGACCCTGTTCCTGATTGGACTGACACATGGTGAGTGACAAGCTAACTCTTAACTGCTGAGTTTTCTCCGAAGAGACTGGCCTCAAGAAAGACCTATCCTTGGATTTGCTGAGGTAGGCTAAAACTCTCCCTGCCAGGGTTGGGGGGGGGTGGCTGTACATAAATTACTTAGTGTTTAGGCTACATATCTTACCTTAGCCTCTATCAGATTTCTTGATTCACTCTTTCTACATTTTGTAATAAATTGTAAATAAAATCTCTGGAATTAATTAAATTCCTGGTAACCATACTAATAAAATATAAGTCCAACTCTTAAAAAATAAACCTCTTTTCCCCCTTAGACTTCTCCACAAGTTTGCAATTTCAAGGGGTGTTAGTTGTTTTGGACCTCTTTTTGCCTGGCAGGATCTCAGGGTCTGAATTAGCTTAGACTTAAGTTCAGAACCTGTGAGAGCAGATGTGTGGGGTAGTGGGGGTATGGTTTGCTTTTGGCTTGCTCTTCATTTGCTGCTATTCCCCCTGCTGGCTCTACTTCCTTATCCCCTTATTTCCTCAGATGGTCTCTGCCAACCTTTTGGGTTTTTCTTTTTTTTTTTTAAGGTTGTTTCCCTCTGTCTCTATGTTGGTTCATTCACTCCTGTTTTCATTTTTTGGCAATATTTTACTCTTGATCAGAGAGGATTTTCATGGTGAAACATTGAGCTGGTGAGCTATTTACTCCTCATTCTTGGCTCTACCCCCACCTCCAGATTTTTTCTCAACTTATTATGCTTATTGTTTCTGGTAATGCCATACATAGTATTGTGACTATAAACCACAAACTGTTAATCCATTCCCCAAATAATGGAGAACTTCTCAATTTTTCAAATGAGACTTCTCAAATTTTCAATTATTTGCTACTACAAAAATAATTGCTAAAAATATTTTCACACAGTTAGGTTCTTTTCCCGAATCTCTAATCTCTTTGAGATATAGACCCGATGTTATACTTTTAAAGGCATTGCCCAGTTTTGTGGTCTTTTAAACCTTGCTCTGCAGAATGGTTGTGTCAGTTTTACCAACAGCGTATTAGTGTTATAATTTTCTAAAATCCACTCCAAATTTATCATTTTCCCTTTTTTGTCACGTAAGCCAATCTGATAGGTAGGAGGTAGGTAGCATTTCACAATTGTTTTAATTTGCATTTTTTCTAATAAGTAGTGATTTGGAACCTTGTTTCCTATAACTATGGATAGTTTCAGTTTCTTCCTTTAAGAACTACCTGTTCATATTCTATAACTATTTATCACTTTGGAGAATGTATTGCATTCTTAAAAATTTGATTCAGTTCTATATATATTTTCAAGAAAAGATTTTTTTCCTTCTAATCTTGGTGGCTTTGGATTTGTTTGTACAAGAAACTTTTTAACTTAATGGAATCAATATTATCCATTTCATTTTTATAATGTTCTCTATGAATTATTTGATAATAAATTCTTCCCTTAGCCATAATTCTGACAGGTAAACTTTTCCATGTTCCCCTAATGTGTGTGTGAACTCACCATTTATTTATAGGTCAAATATTCATTTTACTTTATCCTGGTGTATGGTATGAGATGTTGATACCTACTCTCTGCCATATAACTTTCCAGTTTTTCCAGAACCACAGTTTGCATCAAATAGAATTCTTTTTTTTAAAGTTGAGAACATTCTTATTGTAGTGGAGCCAAGACAGCAGAGTAGAAGCAGGGAAAGTTCAAACAACTATCATAGTCCTCTCCAACCAACCTTAAAATAACATCTCAAAGTGAATACTGAAGTGAAATATAAAACAGCAAAAAAACAGATGGAACAAAGCACATTTCAAGCAGAGAAGAACTTGGAAGTATAGGCAAAATCAGTCTGGGTAACTGGGATCAGAGAGAACCATAGCCCACAAGAAGTAGCACAAAAGAATACTGTCACAAGACAACAGCAAACTCCCCCAAACCACATTTACTATTCCAGTTTCTAAACCAGGGTCCAAGCCAATGTGGAGGCCCCGAGACCCTTCCTAAACCAATTACAATATAATCAACACAAAGTCCTTAAAGTTCCAAGTCCTACCTCAACCATACTGTCAGGTCCTGAATCCCAGTGCAAGGCAATCTGTGTTGTATGCCTAATCTGTGTAAGCCCAGAGAGAGGCTGGGAGCTTTGGCTCAAGCCTGCAGTGATGACCTGAACACCAGGGAAAAGTAATCAACATGTTTGTCCTGTGTAAACCCAGACCAAACCCAGAGCTAGCCTCTACCCAAGCTGCAGGAAAAGTTACCAGCTCCAGGTCAAGGCAGTACACAGTGTGTCTGATTTGATCAAGCCCAGAGTGAGACCAAAGACCTAGGCTAGACTCTGAGTCACAGCACAGGATAACTCCCAGTGCTCTGAAAACTGTCAGCCATTAGCAGACTCAGGGGCTAATTGAACCAGCAGTTGGAGGTGGCTTTCAGAGTTACCAGCCCACAGTCCTTCATGCCACCATGAAAGAACTGAAACTTGCAGAAACAATGAAATAGAACTAAGAGTAACAGCAAGGAAAAAGTGAAATTTAAGAATGTAACCGCCAAAATGTGGTTGCCAAAGCTGTGCATGTTTTAAACTGTAAATGCCAAACTGTAAAAGTTTTGGTCAAACTATAAAGATTCATTTTTAGTGTTTTGACTTAAAATCTAAATTAAGTGGTCACCATGGGAAATTCCCAAATATGAAAATACCCAAGTCATCTGGGATTTATGGAGCTTCGAATTAATAAAGAAAGAAGGAATTAAGGGAAAGGAGAGAGAGAGAGAAAGAAAGAAAGAGAGAGAATTAATTTAAATTGCTCTGGCTCAGACTAAGCCAAAGCAGTAGAAAAAGGCCTCCTGAGCCTAAGGGAGAGCAAGTCAGTCTTTATCATTCACCACAAGCAAGCTCCAGTCCTCCACTGAATCTCCTGAACTGAGTTCTGAAATTCACTCAATTCCAAACTGAATTGAATCTCCCCCATTGCCTGAACTGACTTCTCCTTTTAAAGAAATTTTCTCTTATGTCAACTCCCCTAAATCTTCACATCTACCAATCACAGTAGATGCTTTTCCCCAGAACTGCCCATTTTTAGTTCTCATATTCTTTTCTTCTCACCTTCTCTGGTTAGATAAAATCTACTGAGTACTTCATACCTCTTTTGTTAAACTTGCCTTTTGTAAGTTCCTTGACCTTTTAGTGATTAATTTAACCTTTATAGGTACTTAGCATCCTTTTGTATTAGATCTAAAAACAGACCTTTTGCCTTTACTATATGGTGTGAGTTGGGGACTTTCATTGTTCAGTTAGGAGCTTATAACTTTACCTTCCCCTAAGGCATTGTCTGAGTAGGGTGGAGTAATTTTAAAAGTTCCCAATACATTCCTGATTAAGTATCGTCATTGTTAAAAATGGGGAATAACTTAATCAAATCTTCTAAAGTAGAGTCGGAGTAGTTTTAAGATTCACAAGAGGGACCTCTTTACTCTAAAGACAGAGCCTACCTTTAAGTTAAAAATTAAAGTCAAAAAAAAGTTTTTGCAAAGGAGCAAACATCCCCCCAAAAAAACAACAAAAAAAAAAACACCTAACCATAGAAAAATTTTGTGGAGACAAAGTATAGCAAGGCATAGACAAGGAACAATGAAAGCAAAGTAAACAAATGCAAAACTTCAAAGAAAAATATAAATTGGTTTTAGGCTCTGAAAAGCTCAAAAAGAATTTCCAAAATCAATTAAGAGAGGCAGTGGAAAAATGAGGAAGAGAAATGAAAGAAGGACTTTCAAAGGCTCAAAGGAGAAAATCATGACTTAAATATTAGAATTGGACAAGTAGAACCTAATGAGTCCATGAGACATCTAGAAACCACAAAAACAAAATCAAAAGAATGAAAAAAATAAGAAAATATGAAATGCATCATTGAATAAAAAGTTACCTGGAAAAAGATACAAAAGAAATAATTTTAGAATTACTGGACTAGTTGAAAGCCATGATAAAAAAAAGCCTCAACATATAATATAAGAAATTATCAAAGACAATTTCCCTGATACTCTTGAACAAGGCAAGTAAAATTGAAATTGAAAGAACTGACAGATTACATCCAGAAATAAATCCCCAAATTACTTTAGATAAATTCAAGAACCTTCAAGCCAAGGAGAAAATATTGCAATCAGTCAGAAGGAAATAATTCAAATACCAAAGAGCTATAATCAAGATTTTATAGGACTTAGCCACCTCCACATTAAAAGATAAGAGAGCTTGAAATATGGTATACTGGATGGGAAAATATCTATTGGTTAGTAACCAGAATAGCCTATCCTGCAAAACTGAGTATATTCATTCAAGGGGTAAAATGGTTATTTATTAAAATAGAAGATTTCTAAGCATACCTGATGAAAAGACTAGATTTAAACAGAAATTTTGATTTTTCAAACACAAGACCCAAGATAAACCTAAAAAAAAGTAAACAAAATAAAATTTAAAGGATTCAATAAGGAGAAACTATATATAGTCCTATGCAGAAGGAAGATATTTAAATTTCTTCAAAATTCTTATCAGTATTAGAGCATTTTGAAGGAGGATACATTGACAGAGGGTGAGAAAGTAAGTTGATTATGATGATATAACATGCAGAATAAACAAGGGATGAAAAAGAGGTTTGCACTTAGGAAAAAAGGGAAAGGATGTGTGGAATGAGGTAAATTATCTCA